>NC_025993.2:185619908-185939908 GCF_000442705.2 Elaeis guineensis | reverse complement strand
TGTAACGTGATTCAACGCGGCCACGTTCGAGGTCCGGGACCTCAATGAAGACATGGCCATCTCGGCCATGAAACGGGGGCTAAGGGCATCCCGATTCACTTACTCCCTGGACAAGATCCTCCCCCGGATGTATGCCAAACTATTGGAGTGCGCGTACAAGTACATGCATGCGGATGAAGGAGCCTCCGACCGGTGCTTGACCAAGTTCAAGGGCCCGAAGGAGAAGCAAAGAAAGGGTCGGGACCCTGCCTTGCTTAGCAAGCCCCCGACCGACAGTAGGGTCTCACCCCCACGGCAGAACCAGAGGTCACCCCGACGGTGGAGCCCAAGGCCGACATGCCCCAGGTATGACTCCTACACTCCTCTCTCCGCTCCTCGTGCGTAGATTTTGATGAAGATCGAAGAGGAAGAGTACCTGCGATGGCCTCCGCCTCTGAAGGCAAAGGGCCTCGATCGATGGAAGTACTGTCGATTCCACCAGGGCCACAGCCACAATACTGAACAATGCATCCAGCTTAAGGATGAGATCGAAGCTCTCATCCGTCGGAGATATCTCGGTAAATTTTGGAGGAACCCGCCGATTCAACCAGTTGCCAACCAACGACCCCAGCCGACTGAAGAAGCGACGACTAACCAGCCTACAGCCGGGGTCATCAATATGATTTTCAAACGACTGGGCCCGGGGACGTCTGCTGGAGGGGAACCGACGAAGAAGCTGCGCCCGGACGACGTAATTACTTTTACAAAAGATGATGTTCGGGGCGTCCAAACTCCCCACGACGATGCTGTTGTTGTCTCGGCAACAATAGCGAATTATGATGTAAAAAGAATTTTTGTAGATAATGGGAGTTCAACGAATATTTTATTTTACTCGACCTTCTCCCGGATGCGACTATCAACCGACCGACTCAAGAGGGTCTCTACACCCTTGATAGCCTTCGCTAGGGATGCTGTCACGATGGAAGGAGAAGTTACCCTGCCCGTGACGGTTGGTACCGAACCACAACAAAGCATAGTCCATTTGACTTTTGCGGTCGTCCAAGTATCTTCGGCCTACAACGTCATACTCGGAAGATCCGGACTAAACGCCCTCAAGGCGATTGTCTTGACGTACCATCTCCTGGTTTGGTTTCCGACCAAAAATGGAGTCGGAGAGATGCGTGGAGACCAACAGCTCGCTCACCGATGCTTCCAGATCTCCGCTCAAAGCGATGAGTTGAAGGGCTCCCTAACGATCGACAAGCTAGACCAACGGGAGGAGGAAGAATGGGGTTCACCGGCCGAACAGCTCGTTCCCATCTCGATAGCAGAGAATCCCGATCGAAAGGTATGGGTCGGGTCTCAACTACCCGACCCAGAACGATGATGGTTGGCGAAACTGCTGGAGGCCAACGCCAACATATTTGCTTGGTCGGCAGCAGATATGTCGGGCATCCTCCCGGAGACAATAACCCACCGACTCAACATCGACCCAACGATGAGGCCGGTGAGGCAGAAGAAGAGGTCTTTTGCTCCTGAAAGACAGAAGACCATCGACGAAGAAGTGGACAAGCTGCTCGAGGCAGGCTTCATCCGAGAAACTACATATTCCGATTGGCTCGCCAATGTTGTTATGGTGAAGAAAGCCAACGGGAAGTGGAGGATTTGCATCGACTATACCGACTTGAATCGGGCCTGTCCGAAGGACAGCTTTCCACTTTCGAAGATCGACCAGCTGGTGGATGCGACGTCCGGTTATCGACTGCTCAGCTTCATGGATGCCTTCGTCGGGTACAACCAGATCAGGATGGCACCCAAAGACGAGGAGCACACTGCCTTCGTGACCCCCAAGGGTCTCTACTGCTACAGGGTGATGCCCTTCGGACTGAAGAACGCAGGAGCTACTTACCAACGACTCGTCAATAAGGTCTTCAAAGATCAGATCGGGTGCAATATGGAAGTATATGTGGACGACATGCTGGTGAAGAGCGCGCAGACTGCAGATCATGTTCGAGATTTCAAAGAAAATTTTTGCACTCTACGACAACATCAAATAAAGCTGAATCCGACTAAGTGCGCTTTTGGAGTGACCTCGGAAAAGTTTCTCGGATTCCTCGTCTCTCAGTGTGGAATCGAGGTTAACCCTGAGAAAATAAAGGCAATCATCGACATGCGCCATTGAACACCAAGAAGGAGGTCCAGCAGCTGAATAGAAAAATCATTGCTCTCAGCCGATTCATCTCTTGGTCGGCCGAAAGATGCCTCCCGTTCTTCAAGACCCTGAGGCAGGTGAAGGGCTTCTCTTGGTCGGATGAGTGCCGACGGACCTTTGAGGATCTGAAGAGGTACCTGGCTTCTCCACCGTTGCTTGTGAGGCCAGAGGTCGGGGAGACGCTGTATCTCTATTTGACCACTTCCCCCGAGGCGGTTAGTTCGGTGCTCGTCCGGGAGAACGAGAGCCGAATTCATCAGCCTATATACTATGCCAGCAAAGTACTCCGTGGTGCTGAAGCTCGATACTCAGAGACAGAAAAGGTGATTTTCGCCCTGACCGTCTCCGCACAACGACTCCGCCCATACTTCCAAGCGCATGCCATTGTGGTCCTCACCAACCAGCCCCTGAGGGCGATATTGCACCGGCCCGACACCTCGGGATGACTGGCGAAGTGGGCGATGAAGCTCAGCGAGTTCGACATACAGTACCGACCTCGACCTAGCTTAAAGGCTCAGGTCCTGGCCGACTTCATCGCAGAATGCCCGACAACCGACCAAGGGTCGGAAGGCGAGAACCCCGGGGGAGCTGCGGTCTCCGAACCCGACCCAGTGTCCACCTGGGTACTGCACATCGACGGAGCTTCAAACGCTCAGGGGAGCGGGGCTGGGTTCCTGCTGACCAGTTCGGAGGGGGTAGTCACTGAGTACGCCCTCCGATTCGACTTCAAAGCCTTCAATAATCAAGCCGAGTATGAAGCACTCCTTGCTAGCTTGAGGATGGCAAGGGAACTTGGGATCGACAGCCTCCGGATATTCTCCGATTCTTAGCTAATCGTGGGGCAGGTCAAAGGTGAATTCGAGGTGCGAGACCTAGCAATGACAAAATATCTCCAGAAAGTGAAGGATCTTGTGGCGCACCTCGGATATTTCGAGATCTCCCATATCCCCAGGTCGGAGAACGCCCGGGCCGACGCACTCTCTAGGCTGGCGACTTCAGTTTTTGACTCTTTGGGCCAGACGTTCGTGGAGAATCTCGAGCAGCCGAGCATCGACAAGGTCGAGGAGGTGCTACAACTGACAGCCGAACCAAGCTGGATGGATCCGATTGTTCGGTACCTGACTGACGGGATCAGCCCTGAAGATCCCGCGGAGGCCAGGCGGCTCTGATGGTCGGCCTCCCAATATGTGATCATGGATGGCCGACTCTACAAAAGGTTGTTCTCCCTTCCCTTGCTCAGGTGCTTGGGACCGACCGATGCAGATTACGCACTCAGAGAAGTGCACGAAGGGATCTGCGGGAGTCACTTGGGGGGCAAATCCTTGGCCTACAAGGTCCTGCGGCAGGGTTACTACTGGCCCACCATGAGGAAGAATGCAGCTGAGTTGGTCCGAAAGTGTGAACCATGCCAGAAGTACGCCAACGTACAACACCGACCAGCCAGCCAAATCACTCCTATTGTCACTCCATGGCCCTTCGCCCAGTGGGGGGTCGACATCCTCGATCCCTTCCCTCCGGCATCGGGCCAAAGAAAGTTTATAGTCGTTGCCATCGACTACTTCACCAAGTGGGTGGAGGCCGAGCCCCTGGCGTAGATTACCGAGCGGAAGATGGAGGACTTCATTCAGAAGTCCATCATCTTCAGGTTCGGATTACTGCATACCATTATCACCGACAATGGGCGACAGTTTGACAATCAAGACTTCAAAGACTTCTGCGCGAGATTCCACATTACACACCAACTGACTTCAGTTGGGCACCCACAGTCCAATGGTGAAGTCGAGGTGACCAACCAGACCATATTACACGGGCTCAAAACCCGACAAAATGAAGCCAAAGGCCTCTGGGTCGAGGAGTTGAACTCCATCCTGTGGGCTTCCCGAACGACCCCCCACGTTCCGATCGGGGAGTCACCTTTCGTTTGGCCTATGGGACGGAGGCAATGATACCGCTCGAGATCGGGCTGCCATCAACTAGGGTCGAGCAGTATCAAGAGCCGAACAACTCTGAGTGCCGGAGGACTGACCTAGACCTCCTCCCCGAGCTTCGGAGCGAGGCTCAACTCCGCATGGCTTCTTACCGACAGGAAGTAGCCCGATATTACAATGCCAAGGTCAAGCCAAAGCTTTTCAGGCCTGAGGACCTAGTCCTAAGAAAGGCAGAAGTCTCGAAGCCCCTAGACCAAGGGAAGCTAGCTCCCAATTGGGAAGGGCCCTACATGGTAGCGGACACCTACGGGCCAAGGGCTTACCGACTGAAAACTCTGGAAGGAAACCCCATTCCCCGGACCTGGAATGCCGACAACCTTAAGCTGTATCACCAATGAACTTTGTACTTGTTCATTCGGAATACAAGTCCAGTTTCAAATTTTGGAGTCTCAACTCTTCGACTGGTTATCGGCGCTCGCCAAGAAGTATGAGTCCCGACGTCCTGACTTGGACTTAACGTCCACAAGGAACCGATGGCCCGATCGCCGACGATGTATCGGACGCTCACAAGGGCTGAAAGGTCCATGACAACGGGAGTTACACACCTTCTACGGTCGAGTTTTCGGGCCAAACGATCGGCTAACTTGCCGACTCAGCCCCGACCAAAGAAAGGCGAGATGCTAGCGCGACCACTGTCGCATTCGTGACTTACCGACCGAGCTACGACCGATCGAAGGATATTCGGCTTACCACCATCTATCACACGATGCGACCACTGTCGCATTCATGACTCACCGACCGAGCTACGGCCGGTCGAAGGATATTCGGCTTACCACCGTCTATCATGCGGTGCGGCGTAAGTACCCGACGTAAGGGTATCGGGATCCGACTTATCATCGCTTCCCCGACTGAATGCACCGGACGATATTCAACTGAATGCGTCGAGAGATATCTGACTGCCGAGTCTTACCCGACGGTCGGTCGGCTTTCGACTCAATGAACACGCCTGACTCACAATCGGGTGAAGGACGCCCGACTTAAGCCCTCGACCGTCGGAAGGCCGATCCAAAGTCGGAATTTGCTCTGCCTTCATGGCAGCGTGCATTATCAAACATCCTAACTAATCTATCGGGCTAGCGACTTATGAATTCAAAAGCATTCCACGACACACGAAAGAAGAAAGACATACAAAGGAAGAAAGTTCAAGTCCAAAAAAAACTTTGATTTCATTGAAGACCAAGACAAGTTTACAAAACTGGGCCGAAGCCCGACTACAAGTATGGTAAGCGAAAGCGAAAGAAAAAGGAAAAACCGACTAGTCCTCAGAGTCGGCCTCCTCCACTGGATGACGGTCGGGGACGGTCGGTGAACCCACTCGGGCTTCAGGAGTCGAGGCCGCTTGATCTTCGGTAGCTTGCTCCGCATTTTCTTCGGCTTTCGCCCTGGTGGTGGGACCTCCCGGTGATGGGTCGGCCATCTCCTCCGTAGCTGGGGCCCCCGACTCTAGCAGAACAATGCTGCTGAGATCAAGCTCCGGGTACAAGCTTCGAATGGCTTTCCGAGCATCCTCGTACCCCACCCAATACGAGAGGAAGCCGCTCTCCAGAAGTTCCTCCCGGTACTCTTTCGAGTCGCGAAAGTCTTCTACAGCCCGACCCATGGCCTCCTTCACCGACTCAGCTTCCGCCTTCTTGATGTCTGCGTCGGCCTAGGCGATGGACAGACCTTCTTCAGCCTTAGCAAGGTTCCCGAGGCTTACTCGGAGCTGCTCGTGTTCGGCCTTCAGCTCCTTAGCGAAGCTGTCCCTCTCGTGCCGAAGCCAATGGATGGTCTGGGACTTCTTCTTGGCATCGTCCCGGGTCGACTGCAGCTCTGACTCCGAAGTCACCAAGGTGCCCGTGAGTCGGGAGACCTCCCCCTCAAGTCGGCCCTCCCGATCGACTGACTGTTGCAGCTGGTCAACCAGAATGACCCTGTCGGCTTCAGCGGCCGCGACTTTGTCTCTCCAAGCCGTGCGCAGATCACCTAATCTCCTATATCTAGCCTCCAGCTCGGATATGTTGTAGATCAGCTGCACAAAACAAGACCGACCATCAAAAGATTGAGCTCACAGAAACAATAATGAAAGCAAAGGAGAGAAAAACTCACCCGGATCATCATCGGGTAGAATGAAGATAGCATGTCAGAGACACGCTGATTCTTCATCACCTCGATGTCGGCTGGAAGAAGGAGCGCCTGGCATAGCCTCCCTGGCCAAGTCGTGGTTGGCTAGGCCAGACGCACCTTCGGGGAGTGGAAAGTCGATCGACCCCCCACCACCGACCGACCTTCCTTCATCGCCCGACGCCATAGGGGCCTTCCCTTGGTCGGACATCCAGGCCCTGACATTGGAGAAGGACGGCAGGCTTGAGCCCGACCGAGCTTCCCCTGAAGGCACGGCAGCAGCAGGCGCGGGTTGCTCGGGCTCGCACGCCTCCTCTCGATCCTCCACCGTCGGCTGAGCAGCCAGCGCGCCATCGATCGATCCCTCGACCGCCCTTCTCTCGGGCGAGACTGCGCCCTCGCCCGATGGTCCCTCGGACGGGACTTCGACGAGCACTATCGACACCGACAGTGCGATGACAGGCTCCGCCCCCGACCCAGTCAGCTCACTCGATGGAGCTACTTGGGGCCTCTTGGGAGGCCACGACGGCCCGACCCCTTGCGCCGGCCTCTTCCGCACGGTGTACTGCTGTACGTCGGCTGCCGTCAGTCTCGACCGCGGTGGCATATCTGCAAACGACGACAGATGGTCAGCACCATAGAGAAAAGGAGAAAAGAAAAAGGAAGAAAGACGGAAAACTGACCTAAGCGAGGGATCGGGCTGAGACCAGCGTCGTACAGGGCCTGCTCGGTGACGAGCTCCCTCTGCTTCGGCACCAAAATGTCTTTCAGCCGGTGGAAGTCTTCCCGGTCCTCAGCTTCCACCCGACTGTTCTTGTTCGGTTGGGTTCGGAGATTCCCCCAACAAGCAGGGAACCCCCAAGGAATAGAAGAAGATGCAAAAAAGAACTGGTTCTTCCATCCATGAATGGACGACGGAAGACCAGTGATGAAAGAAAGCCCCTTCCGAGGATTGAAGTACCACCACCCTCGGGCTTTAGGGTGGGGTCGGAGGATGAAGAAGGCTCGAAAGAGAAAAATCCGAGGGTCAGTCGGCAAAAGCCGACACAACAGAGCAAAACTGACTATTAGCCGAACCGAGTTCGGCGCGAGTTGCGTCGGGCATAGCCCGTAATAGTCGAGTACGTTTCGGACGAACTTCGGAACCGAAAAGCGAAGGCCGACCCGGAGGTCCTCAACATAGAAGGCCACCTGGCCCTCAGGCGGGCTATTGACCCGACCATTGGCACCAGGGGCGAACAGCCGAAATTGCTCCGGGATGCAATATTGCTCCCGAAGCCGATCGACGTTCGGCCCCAAAAGTGAAGAGGCCTCCACCTCCGGGGTCGACCGAGGGTCGTCGGTCGGATCTCCCGACTGACCTCCTCTTGGAGATGTTCTGGCCATGGACTAAAACAGAAGACAGGAAGTGAAGAGAAAGGAGGAGACTGTGAAGACGATGAAGGCCCTCAGAAGAAAAAGAGAGAACTCCTAAGAAGAAGGAAAGCGGAGATGAGTACCTGGAACAGGAGACTACGCGGGCAGAGTCTCGACAGCAAAATGAGGGGGGTAAAAATCTGAATATGGGCAACCCTGTACATATAGTACCCCCCGATGGTCGAGATGAAGGCACGACCAATGAGGGATTTTCAGATCACGCCATGTGGCATCATCCGGGCCGTCTGTCGGCCTGACGGTTCGACGCACCCATCCTCAGATCAAGCCATGTCACCTCCATCCGCTCGAACCAACCCGGCCCAATAGCCACCTGCCATGTGGCGCAGAGGCCGTGACGTTTCGTATCCCCGAAGGGGTGGCGGGAACGACGGTTTCCATTCTCAAAGAGGTGGGACATCTGACATCGATGGGACAGGACACCTGACACCGACATGACGTCTGACGTCGACAGGATACCTGACACCGACATGACGTCTGACGTCGACAGGACACCTGATACTGACATGATGTCTGACGCCGACAGGACACCTGACACCGACATGACGTCTGACGCCGACAGGACACCTGACACTGATGGTAAGCCTGACACCGATGGGACACCAACGAGACATCTGATGCCGGTGAATCGCCTGGCATTCATGAGGCGCACAGCACCATATCAGCCCACGGTACGGTCGTCAGAATCAGAACTTAATACGGTGAGAATCCACTTCTTTCGTTCGATGCTGCCGCCCAAACAAAGACGTTGGCCAGCGCATCGTCCGACTCAGGAGTGGAGGGGGGCAACTGTTGGGGAATACCGATCGGCTCCACTCACGCCGACTCATCATCGGGCCTACATGACCGACGCCCGACTTTGCCGACCGACCGACCGACGGCTGCCGACCGACCGACCGACCGACCGACGGTCGTCGTTACCAACCGATCGACGACTGCCGACCGACCGAGGATACGTCGGTCGAGCAGACCTTTTCCTCTCTCCCAACCGGCTACACTATGGAGTCCGATGCCCGACTCCTGCAACGTGCCCGACTGACTGTCGGAGGGAGCCCAAATTTCCACCCGACGCCCCTCAACTGGCCGCCGACCTATGGTCGGTCGGCTCCTCCAGATGCCGTACGACTGCCAGAGACTGTCAGTCCTGACAACAGCATGCGGCACTGCCGCCTAGGGGCATTATCCCACCTAAGGCATGGGTCAACCTTAGCGATTTGACAGTCCCACGGTGATTTGACACCTTTACGGCGACTTTGACAGTCTTCAGTGAGTTGACAATTCTTCAATTATCCGTGCCATTAATGATGGCAACATACCATGCTCCACTATATATATCGGGGAAGACAACAGTGCTAGAGGTCCCTTCGAAACTTTTGGGCTTGCTCCCTCTCTTTCTCTCCCTCTCTTGTTGAGCTCCTTGTTCACTTTTCACTGTTGCCTAGTCTCCTCTCTGACTTGACCGTCGGAGGGTCCCCGTCGGAGCTGCCTCCGATCAGTGCGGACTTTCTTTTGCAGGCGCTCGTTCCCGACGACCAAGTGACGAGGGGATTGGCCGCAACACCATCTTTCATAGAGTGGGAGATCATAGAGGTTTTGTGGATTGTTTGGTGTCATACGAAGTCAAGAACGGCATTAGGCACCAAGTATCCCACATCATCTTTATTTTAATAATATCTTAGATATGCATGTCTTTGAAGCTTTTGGAAATTAATGTATTTTCCTTTATTATGTCCATGGCCATGAGCCTGCTAAAAAAATTTAAAAGTACAATAAGCATTAGGGATTTCTTTTACTTTGAACTAAAGCTTGAAGAGTCTTTTACCGTATTGATACAATTTAAATTTTTTTTTATCAATTTAATGCAGATTTCAACTTATTTATAAGAGTAATGCAAAAGTTAAAAAATGTCATTTGAAATGATATTTTTCTTGAGAAAATACCATTCCAAATGATATTTCTTTGATCCAGTCACCACACCCCCCATCTACGTGGAATCCCATCAAAAGAAAAAAGAAAAAAAAATCTGAAAGTGTCATTTCAAATAGCACTTTTGAAAGCGCCATGCCTCATGGTATTTTTAAAAACGTCATTCAACCTAGCATTTCTAAAGTTATTTTTTTTTCACCTTAACCTTCGATGCGTGATATATTTTATTTATATTTTTTAAACCAATTTTTTGGATGCATGATATATTTTTTTATTATTATTTATACTTTTTTGATGCATGATATTATGTTTTAAATTAATTTAGATAGTTCTTTTAACGTGATATTTTCTTTTCCAATTTTTTTTGAGACACATCTGAAGATCATGACAAACCATATAGCATTCTAATACTTGAAATTAAATAAGCAAAACATCTAAAATTTTGATAGAAATAATAATTAATAATAGTTTATAAAAAAATCTTATAGTACTATAAATCCAAAAAATATTAAGTCCCACAAGGACGTCGTGGTGCCCGTGGCCGCTTGGACCTTCTCATAAAAGTCTTCAACGGTCGCTCCTGCTCCTATGTCACCTGTGATGGCCCTGACATCTCCTATATCAGTGGACGTCTCTTGAGCATGCATATCAGGAATAACGGTACTGCTGGAGTATCTACGAGCTGAGTGATCCCCTTAACCTGCTCATCTGGATCTAATGATGGGCCTGTAGCAAAAAGATCAAACCACTTAGATGAAGAGTCATGATGCTAACTCGGATCTGGTGCTGTCATCTGGGGCATATAGGAAGATGAAGGCCTTGACATTTATGGATCAAAAAGTGATGGCATATGTCCAAATAGTATTTCTAAGATAATTTTTTTCTTCACCTTAACCTTCGGTGCGTGATATGTTTTATTTATATTTTTTAAACTAATTTTTTTGGATGCATGATATATTTTTTATTATTGTTTGTACTTTTTTGATTCACAATATTATTTTTTAAACTAATTTAGATAGCACTTTTAGTATGATATTTTTTTTTCTAATTTTTTTCAAGATACATCTGAAGATCATGACAAAACATATAGCATCCTAATACTTAAAATTAAATAAACAAAATATCTAAAACTTCGATAGAAATAATAATTAATAATATAAGATAGAATAAAAATATAAAATTTACAAAAAAAATCTCACAATACTATAAATTTAAAAAATATTGAGTCCCACAAGGGCATCGTGGTGTCCGTGGCTGCTTGGATCTTCTTATGAAGGTCTTTAATAATTGCTCCTGCTCCTGTGTCACCTATGTGGCCCCTCTCCTATATCAGTGGATGTCTCCTGAGCATGCATATCAGGAATAACAGGTGCTGCTGGAGCATCTACGAGCTGAGTGACCCCCTCAACCTCCTCTTATGGATCCAATGATGGACCTGTAATAAAAAGATCAGACCACTCAGATAAAGTGTCATGATGCCAACTCGGATCCAGTGCTATCATTTGGGGCATGTAGGAAGATGAATGTCTTGGCATCTGTGGATCAAAAAGTGATGGTATATGTGCAGCATGTGGTGATGACATCTGCATAATACATGGTGCTGGCATATTTGAAATATATGGTGACGGTGTATATCTCATATCTGGAGCATAAGATGCTTCAATCACCGTCAATATCCCTAAATATGATCTCTCCATCTTCTGCAATATCCGGATTCACTCGTCCTCATCAATCATAGATAGAGCATGATGAGTATCCAACATAAGATCCGACAAATGATTAGTCTACATAACAAAAAAAAATAGCAGTATATTATAGATCATAAAACAAAGATATAATGTAATTATAAAAAATATTTTGCATTAACGATGAGAAGTAAAATGAAGACTTAATGAATTGAAATTGAATATGAGATTGACATAAGATATAATTTTCAAGGCCTTACCAACATGCGCACAGTAAAACTCTCACCCCTCATGTCTTGAAACTGTATATCGAGGCTTCCCGATGACCGATACTATAATGCTAAGAAACCAAGCCATGTAGTCCTCGGTATATGGATGACCTCCCAATATATCATCACTATGAACTATATGATCTCGTTGTGCATTCCAAATGGTAATATACTGTGCATGTCTGATATGTCAGTCAATATAAGCTCTCTCCTGTCGATCAATACGATGAAGTTGTTGGCTAGTATCAAATTGCTCCGGGATATCCTGAATCTGGCCAAACTATCATAACACACGATCTGAAATGTGCCACTCCACCACATCAAAATAAATAAGCGACACCCTAGCAGTCTATATATCATGTTCATCTGTGCAAATCTGTGGTAATATGGATAATATCTGATCTGTGTATAGCTTCTGCAAAAACTGATAGAGTTAAAAATAAAATCGAATTAGTAACCTCGTTTTTCAATAGATTATGAATACTATAAAATGATATTTGTACATAAATTAAAATTATCCATTTACATGTATCAGTCAATGTATCCAGCTGACATCTATAAACTCGTGCCATCTTTATCGACACATGATGAATATCGAATGCGACGTTCCATCTGCTTGACTGTATGTTCACATTAATTGAATTTTATTGAATTAAAAATAGTAGTAAGTTACAAGTAATGAAACTAATATTTGTATACCTATATCCTCAAAGTGCATCTAATTTGAATGAAACATCGGGGTGGTGCTGCTCTGGTGGCATTTCAAGCAACTGTCTCCATAATAGACTGATAGTCGGCATCCTCTCCCATGCCCAAATTTTTCAATTCCATATCATATATGATATGCCCAATCAGAGCTATAATAAAATATAAAAAATTAAAATTTGTATATCACATACCTGCAATAATACAAGATAACCTCCAATCTCTAACAGGTCTGCTGCAGAACCCGGACACATAGTCCTATACAGGCAAGCTAGTATGGCATTACCCTGACTGAGCATATGAGTGAAATCTAATTCTCTAATAATAATAAAAATATCAACTTCATCATGTTAGATGAAGTATCAGGCAAAATGCCACCCCCTAGTAATCGCAATATATAGCCCCTGACATATTATCGCACCATCTCCTCTAGTGCATCATCTTCAATGTACAAATATCGATAATGATCATCCAAACACTCTATCATCAATCGTGAATGATCAAAAAATTATAACTCAGGCTAAAATCCTAGTAATCAGTAGCATATATCCTACCACTCTGGAATGCTAAGATAGTGGGATTAGTTTCTGTAACTACCTCACCATCAACTGATAGTCCGGTGAGGACACAACATCCTATAATGTGATGGTCGCCTCACCGAATAGAAGATAAAATGTGTCTCTAGATGCCATATCTCAAGTAAGACAGTAATAAGACCAACATCCATCTATATCTATCCAATCCGATAGACTCTACAAAACTTCAGATATCGTAAATAATCTATAACTCTATCTGGGATGTCTTCCATCCTCCGTATATCAGTTTCGGCTCATCATAATCGGAGGTATCTAGGCTCCTATAATAAGATAAAATAATTAGATAATGTGTATCTCTCAAACAAGATTTTTTTTATAAAAATATAAATAATAAGATTAGGAATAGAATGCTTACATTGCCATTTAAGATGGTCTATGAGTGATAGGTCTCCTGCAATATAAGAATACTATAGTCTCGAAGATTCGGATGCTATCCCTCGTAAGCCATAACACACTAATGACTCTAAAACAATAACATACGTCCCAAATATATTAGAGCATGAGAAATAAAATATTAATTTATTTTATGATAAATATAACTCTGCAATCATACATAGAATAATGGATAGAATAATACATAATTCTGAACATAAATTACACAACAGTTCAACTATCAAAAATATATAAAATAATACATAACTCTAAAAATATATAGAGCAATATATCTGCTGCCTTTAATGTCTTCCATTGCTTGAAGTTGATGTGTGTGGAAGTAATCTAGGACAATAAAAATAATCATGATCCTGTTCTCTACAAATGCCACAATGATTCTTGCTTCTTATTTGCCTATCATCCATCTTATTTCGCAGTCTTGTTGATTTTGGCCTGCCTTTCTACTTAGATCTTAAACGATGATGATCAGGAATATATGTGAATATATGTGTGGATATTCAATAGTCTTCATGTGGTAATGGATAAAATTCATCACTCCAAGTATTCATGTATGTCGTAACTGTATATGCATCATCTACGAATCCACTAAAATATATAGCAATTTCTTGGCACACAACTAAAACGTGTGAACAAAGATATCTATAGATGCTCCACTTTCCACAAAAATATTTTCTGTCACTTAGAAGTCATAATTTGAGAATTTTCTCTACCTCTTAACCTTGTACTTGCTCTACTTATAAGCACTTTATATATGCGTCGTTGGATATTGAATGCTGTTACAGTATGCTGGTTAGCTTTAACTTGATTTTCTGCAATCTTAATTGCAACATGAGAAAAAAAATTATTTAGATTCTCCTGCACATATCTTGAAGCTTGGGCATATCTCAAATTAAAATATTTCATAAGATGATAAAATATTATTTGAATACAAGTTATAATTGACATATTTCTAGCTCCTTATAAGACACTGTTAAAAATCTCCAACAAATTTATAGTTAAAACACCATAGCACATGCCGGCATTATGTGCCAATATCCACTTCTCTGGTTCCAACTCAGACAGCTAACTCCAAGTCTCTACATTCACTGTCTTGATTCTATCCATGATAAAGTCGAGCTTGCAAACTTAATGAGTGCTCCTTGCTTGCCATCTACTATTTTGAGCTCTTTTTTAAAATTACAGCACGAAGCCTCTATTTACATTCTTGTTTAGTATATGATGATGCACATCATATGAACTATAATTTTGAATGTGACTAAACTACATTGTATGTCTGATACTTTCGAATGTGCTAAAGATTAATAGCTCTCTTTAGCTCATCTTTACTCAGAAACATCAGACCTATAAAAAATTCAGTCATCGAGGAGTTTCAAAATTGAGAGTTAGAGTTCAATCTTTGACCAGCACTAACACCACCATCATGATCTAAATTTAAGTTGCTAAAAAATTATGGAGGTTCATACAAACGAGGTTTAGGTTCTCCTATATTATCATCTTCATGCAAACGAGGTTCAAGTTCTCCTACAATATTGAGCTGATTATCTTCAACGCCATCTTCATCTTCATCATTGTTACTGTCCTCATCAAGCCATTCTTCATCAACCTCATTCTCATCTGATTCAAAATCTCGGTTATCAAAATTTATTCCAGTACTGACCCAATCATCGTTCTCAATTTGAGTATCGTATCTCACACTTACTACTACTTTTAGCATAGGAGAAGTCACCATAGACGAAATCACCATAGAAGAAGTCACTATAGGACTTTGAATAATTAGACAACTAAGGCCAATAGTATTCGAATACTATTCTGCAAATATGGCCTCAACACTAATGGTTTGCACCATGGACTTATGAAAAGTGAAGAAGGTCCAGGGGTATTGTTCTCTTGGGTTAAAAGCCTACTAAAATATTCAAACCTCGATACCATCATTTGAGTAGTATTTTCAGTAGGGGGTACATCTTTTTTTTCAATATATAATTCAATATATCGGTATTCTAAAAATTTGAAAGGGAATGTTAGTATTTCTTGGATATCATCATCATTATCATCAATTGAAACTAAGATATACTTACTCTATATTAACTGTCTCGATAAATTAGGAGATCTCCACCTCAATTTGATTTCATATTTTTCTCTGTTTATAGGAATACCACTGTATAGATGGTCCAATAATTTTTGACGTGATAATGATGAAGACAGTTTAACCATCTGACTTACAGGCTGACTGTATTGCATGCCATCTTCGTCATTTTCTATTGTGCCATCATAATACAATAGTAGATGAACTCGAGGATTGACCATTTTTTCAAAAAAATTTGATAATATTAAAATCAAAATATTTAATATTAATAATTATTTTAATAAAATAATTTACATAATAAATACATCCTATCATCAACTAATATGTAAAGATAGATCCTATCTCATTCAAAAATTATATTAATTCTATAAGTAATTACAGTAATCAAACAATACGCAATAGGATTTGAAAAAAATTTTGACAGTATTTTTTTTTAGTTCTTCCCACACGATTGAAGATGTGTGAGGAGAACTAAAAAAAAATACTATCTAAATTTTTTTTTGAATCCTCTATATATCGTTTGATTACTGTAATTATCTATAAAATTAATTATAATTTTCAAACCATCCAAACTGGACAATCAATTGATCAATGTACATAATTCTTCTATCTGTACAAAAATATATAAATATATAGATGCCGTAAAATATATACATTAATTAAGAGATAGATCTACAGTTCTATACAATGCAATATATTTAAATTTTTTAATCAAATTTTAAAAAAATCAAATTTGGATCCATTTTCAATAATATAACAAATAACATTAACACATTAACAGATACATTAAATTAACGAATACATTAGCAAAAAAGAAAAAAAATGACTAAAAGAGTCCGGAAGGAGAGAGAGAAGGAAAAGGAAGGGGGTGGGGGGTGCGGTGTGGGTGGTGGGGGGAACAGGGGTGCGGCATTAAGAGATAGGGCTGTGGGGTTGGGGGGTGGGGGAGGGGGCAGTCAGCAGGGGGTGTCGAATCAGGGGAGGAGGGGGCATCGGGCAGTCGGCCAGCCGGACCGAGGGAGAGAGGGAGAGAGAAGAGAGGGCCGATGGGGGGGGAGGGTGGGGCCGAGGGAGACAGAGGGGAAGAGGGGGAGAGAAAGGAGAGGGGTGAGGGGGGAGGGGGGCGTCGGACAGGTGGCTGGTCGAGCAGAGGGAGAGAGAAGAGAGGGCCGGAGGGGGCAACTGGCAGGGACCGGGGGGGTGTCGGATGGGGGGAGGAGGGGCCAGCCAGCAGGGGGGCAGCCGATGTGGGGTGGGGTGGTGCCAGATGGGGGGAGGAGTGGGCCAGGGGAGGAAGAGGGGAAGAGGAAGATAGAAGGAAGAGTGGTAGAGGGAGAGAGAAGGAAGAGGGGCAGGGGGGAAGAAGAGAGGGAGAGGGGGAGGGGGGTGGCGGCTTACCGAAAGGGATCGAGAAGGGGGCGTCGTCAGAGAAGGAGGTGGTACGGGACGTCGTCGGAGAAGGAGGCGGCACGTGAATGGCGTTCATATTTTTTTTTTTTATAGAAATATATAAACACCATTGTGAATGATATTTTTAAAAGCGCCATTCAGAATGATATTTCTAAAAATGCTATTCACAATGGCGCTTTTAGAAATACCACTGACAATGGCATTTTTCTTTGATCTTTTATCATCCACGTGGACTGGTGAGTTGGGTTGACTGGATCAAATAAATACTATTTGGAATAATATTTTATCTATAAAAAATATTATTCTAAATGATATTTTTTTATTTTGTATTACTTCAATAAATAAATTTGAATCTGTATTAAATTGATAATTTTTTTTAAATTTATATTAATACAGTAAAAAACTCAAAAATTGAAGAACCAAGGTTGGTATCTTGTCAATACGGAACCACCATTTTGGTACCTGTATACTGAAAATGAGGTTTGCTAAAATACAATCCTCAGTGCTTTCCCAGAACTGGTACCTTACAACCGCTGTTGTATGATGTATTATTATATATCAATGTTTAAATAATGTTTGATTTGGATTGACTCCTATCAAACATATTATGAGCATGAACTCCAATAAACAAATTACAAGTGGCCGAGTTATTTCCAAATATATCATGAGCGGTAGCGGATGTTTTTCCAGTTGTCAATTGGCAAATCAGCTTCCAAAATCAAAATTTTAAGTATTCATTTCAGTACTTGTTCTAAAACCCAGCCAATATTCCCTGTATCAAGCGAAGGTACGGTACATCTCTTAGTACTGTCACTTGGTACAGAGGATATAATGGGTATACTGATTCTCGAATTTTTAATCCAGCTGATTCCAAGTCGTCGTGATCTACTTCTTTGTTCCTTCTCTCTCCTTTGGGAGAGCGATGGGAAGAGACGGAGGGCAAGAGGGAGAGTGGACTCCGATAGATGGTTGACGGAGGGGAAGAGTCGGAGGAAATCAAAGGGAAAGAGGTGGCTGGATTGCCTTTGACGGATCCTCAAAGACAACAGCTGGAACAAGAAGAAAGGAACCATAGAATCCTCCCATTCTCTCGAGAGCTAATGCAATCCCGTTGGGTATAAGAGTTGCCCAACGAATTAATGCTCGGAATTCTGGTGCCGTCAACAGAGGCCTCAACATTGAATCCCCTGGAAACCTTAACTCCTTCAATGCTGCTCACCAGCCGACGAGGAAGTATGCATCTTGAAGGGATTTATTTAAAGATGCACCTAACCCGAAATATCAGGAGACGTGTGTTAACTCCCCCTAGCGGAACACCCTTAATAGCCGTCCCTTCTAGCTGCCTGAAACTGGTAAGGCCACCTCTTTCAAACCTGGAGCTTGTTTAAGATGCGGTGCAGTTGGACATTTCAAACGCCATTGCCAGGACCCAATCACTTGTTACCTTTGTGGGCGCATTGGGCACAGAGCAAGGAGTTGCAGAGCAGGTCCAAAGAGGTTAGAAAAGAATGAGGATCTGTTCATCCCCGACCGATCGGAGAGATCCACAGCCTTCATATCGGTTGAGGAATGTCATCGTTTGAGGTACGAGGAGCTTGCTCGTACGGGTGTGGTCCATGTTTCTTCGGTGGGGACGGATGCCCTGACACCAGGTCTCTTGCTGGTTGCCTAAGCCATAAGAAGATTTCATCCCTCGTTTGCATGGGATCCTATCATTTTTGGTGTCAACTCTTTCTTGGTGATGTTCCCCATCACGAGCAACCTTGCTTAAGGCCTACCAGCTAGGGAGGAGAAGACATTCCTCATTTGTCTTCTCGGTGAAGCTGTGGTCCTTTCAAGATTGGGCAGCACCGCACAATCTGCAGGTCTGAGTGATGTTGTACCTTTTTGGAGTTTCGGCTCACGCCTGGGATGTTGATTCCGTAAGGAAGATGACCGCAGGCTTTTGTCTCTTGGAGCGGGTGACGACGAAGACTCTGGTTGGACAAAATCTGTCCGTCTTTGAAATCCTGGCATTATGTGAGAAGCTCAATGATATCCCAAGATCGATTATGGTGACACTGGGGGATGCGAAATACAACATCCTGATCAATATCAGGAATACAACCTTTGGTAGACCTCCATCCTCGGATGTGTCGCCCCGTCTTGATTGGGAAGTGGAGTGGCTTCCTCCTGATCCCCTATTTCAACATGGTCCAGACTCTTTGATAGTTGGCCCTCAAGACTCCCAACCGGCTACCACATTCTTGGAAGGTGGTAGAATTGGTGAGCACGCACATACTATAAATTTTGAATTGGAGGCGAGGAGGAGAACTGCATGCTTGCCCCTCTCGTCCGAGATCCATAATCAGGGGAACTTGAGCTCTTATCTTGCCCACGCTGGGGATAAAGGAAAAAAAGGTCTTAAGAGTCCTCGTTCCGTTCGTCCTCGTTCGTGGTGGGTGAATTTTCTCATTGGGTTGGGAGTAAGCTAGTTAATGCCGATGATGGGATGCTGGCGAGGAGGATGAGGACGGTCCAAGCTGCATCTCTGAATCGAGTTCCGGACAGCAGTCCGGCTGGGTCGAGCTATGAGATAAGACCATGCACCAATGGCTCTCCTTCGACCCTTGATAGGCGGGCTATTTCAAAAAATTCTCAGCGAGTTGGTATGGAGGAAGCTATGAGACGTGACTTGGAGGGATTCTTGGGGGATCTTGTCATCTTGGAGTCCACAACGGAGAGTGCTTTGTCTAAATAATTTTTTTAAAAAAATTATTTATAAAAATAATTTAATTTTTAATTTATTTATCAAAATGATGCAAACTATATAAAATATTATTCAAAATGACATTTTATGATGGCCACGTCACCATCCTTTTTTGTCTATTTTTCACGTGGACGACGAGAAAAAAATAAAAATAAAATCATCACTTCAAATGATATTTTTGAAAATACCATTTCAAATGGTGTTTTAAAAAACGCCATTTGAAGTTGCGATTTTAATTATTAATTCTTCAAAAAAAATTTATAATTTTAAATTTTTTAAAAAATAAAAAATTATAATTTTGATTCAAATAAAAATCATCATTTCAAATTAGTATCCCCATTTTAAATTATCTTTTTAATAAAATATCTGAAAAAAATTGGTATAAAAAAATAAAAAATAACTAAAAAATTTTAAAAAATAAAAATTATAATTTTAAATTTTAAAAAAATAAAAATTTTAATTTTAATTCAAATAAAAATCATCATTTCAAATTACAATCCCTTTTTCAAATTAATTTTTTTAAAAAATATCATAAAAGAAGAAAAAATAAGAAAAAAAATAAAAATTATAATTTTAAATTTAAAAAAAATAAAAAATTTTAATTTTTAATTCAAATAAAAAATATCATTTTAAATTATTTTCCCCATTTAAAATTAATTTTTTTAAAAAATATCCCAAAAAAATATTTAAAAATTAAAAAAATAAAAAATATCATAAAAAAGAACAAATGAGAAAGAAATGAAAAAAAATAAAAATTATAATTTTAAATTTAAAAAAATAAAAATTTTAATTTTAATTCAAATAAAAAACATCATTTCAAATTACTAAATTAATTTAAAATTAATTTTTTAAAAATATTCCAAACAAAAGAAAAAAATACCTAAAAAAATGCCAAAAAGAGTAAAAATGGGAGAAAATTAAAATTAAAATTTTAAATTATAAAAAAATTAAAATTTTAATTTGAATTCCAAAAGAATTAAAAAAATAAAAAATACCATAAAAAAGTGAATAAAAGGGAAAAAAATGGAAAAAAAAAATTATAACTATAAATTTTTTAAAAAAATTTAACTTTAATTTAAATAAAAATTATCATTTCAAATTACTATCCCCATTTTAAAAATCATCATTTCTTTATCTACAGGAATACTGTTGTATAAATGGTCCAATAATTCTAAAATTAATTTTAAAAAGAGATTGTAATTTGAAATGATGATTTTTATTTGAATTAAAATTAAAATTTTTATTTTTTCAAAATTTAAAATTATAATTTTTATTTTTTCAATTCAATTTTTTTTCTTTTTTTATAGTGTTTTTTATTTTTTTTACACCAATTATTTTTTTTAAAATATTTTTTTAAAAAAATAATTTGAAATAGAGATAGTAATTTGAAATGATATTTTTTATTTGAATTAAAGTTAAAATTTTTATTTTTTAAAAAATTTTAATTTATAATTTTTATTTTTTTCTTATTTTTTACTTTTTTATGATATTTTTTATTTTTTTATTTTTTGAATTCAAATTAAAATTTTAATTTTTTTATAATTTAAGATTATAATTTTAATTTTTTCCCATTTTTACCATTTTTTTCTATTTTTATAGCATTTTTTTAGGTATTTTTTCCTTTGTTTGGAATATTTTAAAAAAAAAATAATTTAAAATTGGGAAAGTAATTTGAAATAATATTTTTTATTTGAATTAAAATTAAAAATTTTATTTTTTTAAATTTGAATTTAAAATTATAATTTTTGTTTTTTCTCATTTTTTTCATTTTTTCCCTTTCTTATGGTATTTTTTATTTTTTTAATTTTTTAAGATATATATTTTTTGAGATATTTTTTTAAAAAATTAAGTTGAAATGGGAAAGTAATTTGAAATGATATTTTTTATTTGAATTAAAATTAAAATTTTTATTTTTTTAAATTTAAAATTATAATTCTTATTTTTTTCTCATTTCTTTCTCATTTCTTTCTTTTTTTAATGGTATTTTTTATTTTTAAATTTTTAAATATTGTTTTACGATATTTTTAAAAAAAAATTAATTTTAAATGGGAAAAATAATTTAAAATGATGTTTTTTATTTGAATTAAAATTAAAATTTTTATTTTTTTTAAATTCAAAATTATAATTTTATTTTTTTCTCATTTTTTCTTCTTTTATGGTATGTTTTTAAAAAAATTAATTTGAAAACGGGTTGTAATTTGAAATGATGATTTTTATTTGAATTAAAATTAAATTTTTTATTTTCTTAATATTTGAAATTATAATTTTTTTAATTCTTTTTTATTGTATATTTTTTTTACATCAATTTTTTTCAGATATTTTTTTAAAAAGATAATTTGAAATGGGGATAATAATTTGAAATGATGATTTTTATTTGAATCAAAATTATAATTTTTATTTTTTAAAAAATTTAAAATTATAATTTTTATTTTTTTTATTTTTTTATTTTTATTTTTAAAGAATTAATAATTAAACTCACCTCTTAAAATGGTATTTTTGAAAACGCCATTTCAAATGGCGTTTTAAAAAAATATCATTTGAAGTGATGATTTTTTTTTTTTCTCACCGTCCACGTGAAAAATGGGTGGAAAAGAATGGTGACGTGACCATCATAAAACGTCATTTTGAATGACATTTTATATGGTGTATATTATTTTAATAAATAAATTAAAAATTAAATTATTTTTATAAATAATTTTTTTTTTTAAATTATTTAGGTAAAGCATACCCAGAATGGAGGCGATGCTACAGAAAACACCAACGCTGGTTAGGGAAGTCGAGGAGCAGCGATCCCCAGCTACAGCTACAAAGGAAAAGCCTGCGCCTCCTATTCCTGATTCCTCGGAGGACATGTTTTTGATTGCTGAGCCCCCCATCGATTTGGTGCCAGCAATATCTGACATTGATGATAAGAATGGGTCCACTGCTGTTGCTCTTGACTTAGGGTCTAATGTTGACATGGATCGCCTTGGCGACACTAACTTAACCCAAGTTGAAGATGAAGTGGCCCAGCCCACCGATGAGGGTGCATCTAAGTCAAGTTCTCCTGATGATAGAGCCACTGTGGTGTTGGAACGGGGGACCCAAGTTGATCTTGAGGATGATTTGTTTGCTAGCTTGGATGGTAAATGATAAATATATAAATTTATCTATATAAATATTAATTTATGATTCAAATTATTTTTATTTTTTTAAAATTGATATTTCTTTATATATTTTACAGAAAAGAGGAGTATCAATATGAGGTATACCAACATGAAGAGCCCAATTCACAAACTAAAAAAGATTAAATAAAATAAAAAATAAAGTTAAAATGAATTTAAAATTAAAGATAAAAATTTATTGGATCAATCTATTAATTATTGGTCCATCATGGACCATTTGGTCTTCATGCGGCTCACAAGGGTCCACAATCAACGGTATGGTCTGAGCTTTAACGTGGGGTCTCCTATGGGTTCACAACATCATAAATTATGATGGTCCACCATAGACCATTTGGTCCATAAGAAGTTGATAACCAACGGAAAAGCTACAGTCACTGCCGGCCCTGGGGCGAGTCAAAGCGGGCGACCGCCCCAGGCCCCTATTTTTTTTTTTATCTGGGTAAACCAAACGCCTTCTCCCTCTCCCGAGTCTCAGCATCCCAATGGCTTTTCTGGATAAACCAAATGTCTTCTTCCTCTCCCGTATCCCGGCACCCCAACGGCTCCCAGCAACAGTCTTTTAGCCCTCAATATCCTCCGGTAAAGATTTAGATATCTCAGGTGCAAGAGATCTCCTATAGAGTCTGGAAGGCTCTCAAGTCTCGTGCCAGCCAGTTTCATGACTGGAAAAAGCCTCAAGCTTCCAAAAATTTCATTCTCGAACATATTTGCCCTGTGACTGTTGAAAATAAGAAGTGTCCTCAAGCGCTTCTGCTGTTTTATTGCATCAGGGACTTCCACTATCTGCCCCATGTTCACCTTTGGCAAGTGACGATTGACGAAATTTGGCTAAGGGATTTATTTTTGGCGATTTTCCATCACCAAGAAAAGTGCTCTCATCCTCTATCTAAAACAGAGCAAGGAAACGTAGCAGAAGGTTCCTCCTAATTAACTCTCTGAGGTAATCCTCTGCTAGATCTTCCATAACTGTACATCCTGGTGTTGCTTTTACAAAACCCTTGGCCACCCAGTAACGAATGAGATCCTCATGAAGCATGCTAGAGTCCTCAGGAAACAACGAGCAATAAAGAAAACATTGTTTGATATCAGAGGATAAATTTTCATCGCTTAAAAAGAGAGCTCCTGGGAGTTCTTCGTGAAGTTGGCTCATAGACCCGACATCACTTTCGAGAACCTTATTCCATTCTATGGTGTTTCTATCCATCGATCGTAAAACCCTTGCAATGACCTTGATTGCAAGAGGAAGACCATCACATTTTTCAACAATTTTAATCCCAATATCTCTTAACCTAGAGATCTCCTCCTCCTCATCATCATCTCCAAAGACTTTCTTGCAGAGCAATTTCCAGCCATCATCGTTATACATTTTATCAACATGATGGATCTCTGCTCCAATATTTCTAGGCACGTTCGTGTTTCGAGTGGCAATCACAATCCTGCCACGAGCTGTCGCGCTTTCAAAGGAATATTCAAGCAAATCTTCCCACATATCTGTCTTCCATACATCATCTAATACAATAAAGAATCTTTTTGAAAGTATAGGGGAGAGACAGGGCACAAGCTCCGCCTTAGTTTTAGCCTTCCCATAATGTCCATCTGCACCCCTAATTATCTCTTTTAGCAATTCAATCCGGATCCTACCTAGGACTTGCTTTTTTAAATAAATATAATTATGGTCTTTATATCCATCTTATTTTTTTAGATAGCTTGTGGTTTCACTTCATTTTCTTATTATTTTTACTATATCTTATTCTTAAAATAATTGATTAATTGTCATATTTTATTTTTCAGGTTTAAATTTTTATTACAATTACAGTAGCTTTTGCTCAAATTTTGTTCCATCAACAAAGCCTTCAAGCAAGTTCTATTGTTCTATCAAAAAGCTTTAAATCAGGTTCTATTGTTCTAAACTTTAAATTTATTGATTACTAATTTTAGCTAATATTTATTATTTTATTTATCAAAATGATACCTAGAAAATATCCTTCGGGTCATGAAAAACTTAAAAAAAAAAGAAAACAAGAACAATTGACTCAATCATTAAAAGGAGGTCTTGATAAATTTATTATAAGTAAAAAAAATAATATAGTTGAGAATTCAAATAATATTGCTAGTGAATTTATCAATAAAAATACAAATATTACTTATGAATTAGATAATGATAATAATATTATTAATAATGATAATACTAATAGCACAGATGATCTCATTAGTGGTGATAAAAATTTAATGAATGAAAAATCAAGTGAATCAAATACTTTTGACATTTATGATCTTAGAATATGGGATAGTCTTGATACAAATTCTAAAAATTTATTAATTAAAAATGGTCCTAAAAGAGATATTCATATAAAGTTCCCTCTTGATCAATATAATAGATATTTTTCTTTAACACATTATGATCGAACTTTACCAAATGAAGAGCAACATGATCGAAAATGGTTAGTATATTCAAAAGAGTTAGACAAATTATTTTGTTTTTGTTGTAAGCTATTTAAATCAAATGATAATAGTAGTAGAAGTCAATTAGCAAGTGATGGCTTTAGAGATTGGAAACATCTTAGTGAAAGACTTAAAGCTCATGAAACTAGTAATGATCACATTCATAATATGACCATTTGGATTGATTTACAGAATAGATTTAAAAAAAATCAAACAATCGATAAGCATATTCAAGAGCAAATTAATAAAGAGAAAGAATATTGGAAAAAAGTACTATTAAGAATAGTAGCTGCTGTTAAATTTCTTGCTCAAAGTTCTCTAGGTTTTCATGGAACGAATGAAAAAATTTATCAAAATAGTAATGATAATTTTTTATGATTAATTGAAATGATTGCTGTTTTTGATCCAATTATGCAAGAACATCTTAGACGTATTCAAAATAATGAAATTCAATATCATTATCTTAGTCATAAAATTCAAGATGAGTTAGTAATTGCATTAGCATCTAATATAAAAAATTTAATAATTAAAAAAATTAAAGAAGCAAAATATTATTCCATTATACTTGATTGTACTCCAGATGCAAGTCATCAAGAACAAATATCTTTGATCATACGATGTGTGAATATTTCAAAAAGACCAATAACAATAGAAGAATACTTTTTAGAATTTTTAAAAGTAGATAATACATCAGGTTTAGGCCTTTTTAATGAATTACAATCTATTATAGAAACTCTTGATTTAAACATTGATGATATAAGAGGACAAGGATACGACAATGGATCTAATATAAAAGGAAAAAATCAGAGAGTACAAAAAAGATTATTAGAAATAAATTCTAGAGCATTTTATACACCATGTGCTTGTCATAGTATTAACTTAACACTTTGTGATATGGCTTCATCTTGTAGTAAAGCTAAAACTTTTTTTGGTGTAATACAACGTATATATAATGTATTTGGTGGTTCTACAAAGAGATGAAAAATTTTACTTGATAATGTACCTAATTAACATTAAAGTCATTGTCACAAACACGTTGGGAAAGTCACATTGAGAGCGTCAAAGCAATAAGATTTCAAACTCCACAAATAAGAGAAGCTTTATATCAATTAGCTGAAATTTGTGAGGATTCAAAAACAAAGAGTGAAACTGAATCTTTAGCAACACATGAGCTTGAAAATTTTGAATTTTTATTAGGAATGATTATTTGGTATGATATACTATTTACTGTTAATTTAGTTAGCAAAAATTTATAATCTAAGGATATACGTATAGATGTTGCCATTGATCAATTAAAAGGATTAATTTTATTTTTTGAAAGATATAGAGAGACTGGCTTTACTTCTGCCATGATTTCAGCTAAGAAAATTGCAAATGAGATGAAAATTGATCCTATATTTCGTATAAAATGTCAAGTAAAAAGAAAAAAATAATTTGATAAAAATATTACTGTAGATATTGAACAATCACCAGAAGAATCATTTAGAGTTAATTATTTTTTATATTTAGTAGATCAAACTATCTTTTCATTGAAACATAGGTTTGAATAATTTCAATTATATGAAAATAATTTTAGATTTTTGTTTGATTTCAAAACATTAATTTCATTGGATGAAGAAAGTTTGAAAAAATTTTGTCTTAATCTTCAAAATATTTTAACAAATGGTAATCATTATGATCTTGATGGGATTGATTTATTTTCAGAATTAAAAGTTCTAAAAGTAATTATGCCAAAAGAAAACAATACTGCTATTGATATACTTAATTATATTAATGAAATAAATTGTTATCCAAATACATCAATTGCATATAGAATATTATTGATTATACCTGTCACTGTTGCCTCTGCTGAAAAAAGTTTTTCAAAATTAAAATTATTAAAATCATATTTACGATCAACAATGTTACAAGAAAGATTAAATGGTTTAGCTATGCTATCTATTGAAGAAGAATTATTGTCAAATATTGATTACAAAGAAATTATAAAAAATTTTGCATTACAAAATGTATGTAGATTAATTTTTCAATAATAATTAATATTTAAAATATATTAATTTTTAATAATTTTTTTTTATTTGGCCCTAGGCCTAAAAAATATCAGGACCGGCCCTGGCTACAGTAATATAATTCTTCACGCGGCTCATGGAGAGTTATTGGTTTCACGGTGGTGCCTAAAATTCAAATCAATTAGGAGCTGTGGAGCGAGGCTTCATTTCAATGCAAGCGAAAGCAGTGAACGAATTACGGGATGAAGCATGCACACATGTGAAGGCGCGCGATCACTGGATGCGATAAAATGAGGAAGTAGACGGGATCAAACGGCCACAAAAGAAAATTCTTTAAAATCTTTTTTAAAAAAAATCTAGACATCATCATCCCTTCGTCAAGCCTTCTTAACAGTAAATCTTAGCCATCCATTATTATTTTTATTAATCACACATCTGAAAGACAAGAAGAATTCTTTCCCCCTAATACCTATAAAAAGACTTACATACCTCCTTTTTAAGATATCTCTCTCCACACTATAATTTTTGTTGGGGGCCCATGTGACAAGCAGACATACTCATCTTTTAAATCTTTTTAGCCATCTTGTTCTCATTTTTTTCCACCTTTCCAACATACGAAAATGAGAGTCAACCAAAGAGAGAGAAGTCAGATTCTGTAAGAGAGTTTATTTTATTTTCTGTTCCAACTTCAAGCCTCGTTAATTGCTTAGGAGTTAAAAATTTTGCATCTGAATTTTTATTTAGCAATAAATTAGTTTTTTTATTTAATTTTTATAATTTTAATTTCTATAATAGAGTAATTTAAATTTTTACATCTTTTAATTCTATAATTTTTAATTTCTATAAATTAAATTTCAGCAAGTAGAATAAGAATTTATTTATTTTATTCGAACTTTAAATCAATTATATCTGACTAAGCAATCATTCTAGGATTTGCGATGAAGTTAGACCATGAATAGAAACCTTCTCCTTTGAATTTCTCTTTTCGAGCTTTTAATTTTTAGAGTCCTCCCTTTATCTCTCTTGTCAAGAGACTTGATGGACTATCATTGGGTCAGAATCTCTTCATAGTCGATGCTTGATTCAGTGCAAAAAGGGATGATTGGTAGAAGGCTCACAGATCCCTAAATCCTTTTTTCATTTTTCTTATAGAAGCTTTGATAGATTATAGTTGGATCAGAATTCTTTCATAGCCCATACTTGGGTAACACAAGAGAAAAAGGCGAAAGAAAAAGTCTTTTAATTAGGATGAAAGTGAAATGCTTGATGGATCATAGTTGAGTTAAATTTCTTCAGGATCCATGCTTGTACATATTTTATACTTTAATCAAAAGACATTATAAGAGAAACTATAGGAAGGCTCTTTAATTTATTGATCTAGTAGATTTAGAAGTCATAAATCTTTTAGATAATTTATCTTTAAATTTGATTAATTTACTATTTTGATAGTTTGTAATTCAATAAACAATCTCTTCTCTTTTTACTTTAAAGCTCATTTGAGCAAGTATTTGAATACACTTTTAAACCCAATTCTTCGTAGGATCAACCTGTACTCATTGGACGTGCTATATTGTACACCGTGTGCTTGCAGTAAATTTAAGACACATCAAGTTTTGAGTGCCGCTGTCGGAGAATTGGTGTGTTTAAATTATATTTCAGATTTTTGTTCTTCATACTTTTAGTTTTAGTTTTACTAATTCTTTTATATTTTTTTTAATTATTTTAGTCAAATCAAAATTTGCTCTGACATAAGGTTGTCTTGGCATAATAAGAAGTTATATTGTATGATTGTCCCAGGATAAATTTTGATTTGCATTAAAGAAAAATTATTACCTTTAATTCTTACATTTCTCCTTTAATTGCTGCTCTATTTGCTTAGTTGATTTTTTACTTTTAATATAGATTAGATTTCTCACATTATATTTAGATTGCATAAGTTTTCTTTTCTTATTAGCTGATTTAATTCTTTTTTAGTTGGATCTCTTCATTTCTTTTATTACTCACTAATGTATTCAAAACTTAACATTTACTTTGGTTTCTATAATTAGATTATCATAAAAAGAAAGAAAACACTAATCACATAAGATTTAACTAAATATAAAGTAATACCTAAACTTTAAAAACCTTCCACTTTATTTGGTCATCTTTTTTTCTTTGCATTGCATTTTCATAATATATCTCAAGGGCATCACTCATTAATCCGATAAGGTAGAGATTTAATCACCTTTCCTTAGCCCACAAATCACTTCCTTGCATCTATATAACCTAACTCTCAAATAAAATTGATTAGACACCAGCCCTAGAGACATCCGAGCTCATTAGGATAGGAAAACCTAAGAGTTGGATCGGATTCAAGTTGGTTAGTTTGTTAGTGTCTAAGAAAGTGGTTCAAGAACTATATTCCGAAGAAAGATGGTTCTCTAATTATGTCCGTTGCGAAAGCACGGAGAGCCTCTCACCAATCTTACATTTATCTGGCCGATTCGGTTAGCCAATTTTGAATTTGAAGGACTCAAAGATAATCTTGGTAGTTAGAAATTGTCTAGAATTAGGATAACCCTATGTAGAGTTTTAATTTGTTTGATAACTTGCTAGTTTTTAAAAGTTAAATCTAACTAAAACTCTCTCATCTATCGGTCTGAGATTTCTTAGGACTCTCATCTCTAGAACTCTTCTTTTCCTCCTTTTCTCTCATATATTAAAATAAAAAAATAAAAATAAATAAAAAAATTTCTATTGGGACAAAACAACAGTTGCCAGATACAATCTAAAACCTATAAGGTCACTGAGGAAAAAATAGATTCCAACAGACAACCTAAAATCTGCTGGACTTGTGTTATCCGATTAGCTCTGTCCAACCATTTAGAATTAGTTTTTTAGCTAACAATTTTATAATTGATCATCAAATGATTAATATGCATCCTACATTCATCGAAATTGAAGATGCATATGTTTATTCAAGAAAGTTTGAAGACACTAGAATTGCATATGTTTATTCAAGAAAGTTTGAAGACACTAGAATTGCAATTTTGACCAATAGAATTGAAGCCTTAGAATTTGAAAGACATATCCAATTTAACCAAGTGCTAGCACCCATATGCATTAGATGCGATGCACTAGATCATGTTGTGGAGGAGAACCCAACCCAAACTAAGTTCATACAGGAGAGTGTATTCAATGAAAGCTACATAAATAAACCTTATACACCAACCTATAACCCAGGGTCGGAAAGTCATTCCAATTTTACATGGTCACAAGATACAACATTAGGGGCCCATAATTTTTATCAATCCTATCTAAGGCCCAACCAAACACTGAATGATCAACTAGGTTTAGATCCTAAGGAAGGAGTCAACACATTAGAAAAGAGTAAAGATATCTTAGCACAATCAACCTCAGACATTAAAAATATTCTCAATAATTTCATGCAAACCACTGATCAGTTATTTAAACAATTGAGCCAATCAACTATAGCGGCTAGTAAACTAGAAGAGGGTAGATTACCAAGCCAACTAGAAGTTGACCCTAGAGCTCAAAATGGTCTAGAACTTAAAGACCAGTTTGATCAGTTGAGAACATTCAGGTCCGAGGAACTGAAGGAGATATTCGAAGTTGATAATAATAATGAGGTATCTACACCTAGTGACCATTACACTTAGCTAAAACCAAAATTATTTATTAGATCCCTCATGACATTGGTTGAACCTTTGCTTAAAAAGAAAGAGGCAACAATAGGAGATCCAAAAATACTCCCTCAGTACATCGGGTACATAGATCTAGATCTCTTAAAATCTCGACAAGTACTTAAGTTATACTTAAATCTAATTATGGAGGAAGAATTGCTAGTTCTCAGGAGCATGAGTCATATAATAGTCCCAAATAGAAAATTTCTTGAGGAAGAGTCCAAATCACGTAGAAAATTACAGACCCATGTTAAGATTCGGATAGGAATAGAATAGATACTCTTTTAGCATCTGACTGAAGACATTAAACTTAGCGCTTGTTGTGAAGCAATCCAATCTCTTAGGTATAGCCTTAATAAATATCATTGTCTTAATAAAAGTTTGGCTAAAGATATTAAACTTAACGCTTCTGAGAGGTAACCCAATTTCTTTAAACTAATATCTTTTCTATTGAATAAACAGAGATACCCATCTTTCGATTTCGAACTTTCAAGCCAACATCGCACCAGATCACCTTCAATAAAGAACACATATTCACCAGGTGATATCTTTCTTTTTTTTCTTGCATTGCATTTTCTTTCTTCCTTCATTAGAGAATGATATTTAAGTTGGAGGATAGAAAAAAATTTTTAAAAATATTTTGAAAAAGTTTTAAAAAATATACCCCATAAAAATCTTTGAAATTAAAAAAAAAATAAAAAAAACTTTGAATAAACCGTGTGTCAAGAAATAGAATCTTAAGCAAAATAGAATAGAAAAAAAATAATAAGGGTTAGAAAGCATTTGCTAATGACTGTAGCGAGTTAAGGAGTAGATTAATTGGGCAGACTTTAACAACTTAAATCACCTGAAGGCTATTAGTACTTTTAACTACACATGCACACTGATAAAGCAAAATGGATGCTGATTATAAGACTAACTGAGGATTTAATTATTACTTAAAATTGATGATTGATATACACTCCAATCAAAAATTTGAATTTGAGGAAAGAGCTATCTATCTAAAATAAAAATACAAAACACAGAGTATATGTGGATTGCCTTAAGCTTAGTAACCGGATCTCTGCACCTAAGTCAAGTGTGGAGGTTCACGTCAAACGGTGAGGGAAAGGCCAGGATGCTCAGTACTAAAAAATAAAAACTAAAAAAAAAAAGAGAGAGAAAAAGAAGGCAGTGTGAAAACTACCTTAAGTTCATAAACTTTATTTAAGGATGTATAGAAAATTAACCAAAATAAGATGATAAGAGAAGATACATTTATTCTTTACAAGTCAGCACTCAAATACTAAGTTAGTCATTATAAACACAAGTGCTGTAGATCTTTAGATGAATTCTAAAGAAGTTTTTGATTGTACTAACTACAAAATTTACTTCTAACACTCAATATTTAGTTAGTGATACTTGTTAAAACTCTTTGACTTTCAATCTTAGGTCTGCTTTTGTAACAGATAATCTTAATGAAATATTATCAAAAATATATATATATATATATATTGCATTGCTAAGGGACTAGCAATAGGTAAGTTGGGAGGTGTGATAAATGTGTAAATTTGCCCATATAAGCATTAATTTATGGATTAAATTATTTTTATTCTTTTAAAATTGATACTTCTTCGTATATTTTATAAAAAAGAGGTGCACCAACATGAAGAGCCTAATCCGCAAGCTCAAAAGGATCAAACGAAGCAACAAAATGGAGTTAAAATGGATTTAAAATTAAAATTGAAAATCCACTGTTGGTCCACCATGGACCATTTGGTCTTCATGTGGCTCACAAGGGTCTACAATCAATGGTATGGTCTGAGAGCATTTTAACGTGGGGTCTCCTATGGGTTCACAACATCATAAATTGTGGTGGTCCACCATGGACCACTTAGTCCATAAAAAGTTGATGAGCCACGTGAAAAGCTATAGTAATATAATTTTTCATGTGCCTCATAGGGAGTTATTGGTTTCACGATGGCACTTGAAATTCAAATCAACTGGGAGCTATGGAGCGGGGCTTCATTTCAAAGCAGGCTGAGATGCGATGGAGGAGAAGGAAAGCAGTGAACAAATTATGGGATGAAGCACGGTACACACGTGAAGATGCGTGATCACTGGGCATGACAAAACGAGGAAGTGGGCGGGATCAAACAGCCGCAAAAGAGAATTCTTTTAAATTTTTTTTAGAAAAATCTAGATATCATCATCCCTTCATCAAGCCTTCTTAACACTAAATCTCAGCCATCCATTATTATTTTTATTAGTCCCACATCAGAAAGACAAGAAGAATTCTTTCCCCTTAACACCTATAAAAAGACTTACATACCTCCTCTTTAAGATATCTCTCTCTCCACACCATAATTTTTATTGGGGGCCCGCGTGACAGGCAGGCATACCCATCTTTTAAATCTTTTTAGTCACTTTGTTTCCACTTTCTTTCACTCTTCCAACACACGAGAAGGAGAGTCAGCCAGAGGGATGTTGGTCCCAAGCCAAGAGAGTCCATCCTTCCAACACACGAGAAGGAGAGTCAGCCAGAGGGAGGTTGGTCCCAAGCCAAGAGAGGAAGAGAAGTCAGGTTTTGTAAGAGAGTTTGTTTTATTTTCTGTTCCAACTTCAAGCCTCGTTAATGACTTAGGAGTCAAAAATTTTTATATCAAAATTTTTATTCAACAATGAATTAATTTTTTTATTTAATTTCTGTAATTTTAATTTCTGCAATAGAGTAGTTTAAATTTCTGCATCTTTTATTCTATAATTTTTAATTTTTGTAAGTTAAATTCCAGCAAGTAGAATAAGATTTTATTTTATTTTATTCGAGCTTCAAATCAACTATGTCTGGCTAAGCAATCCCTCTGAAGTTTACGATGAAGCTAGATCATGAATAGAAGTCTTCTTCTTTGAATTCTTTTTTTGAGCTTTTAATTTTCAGAGTCCTTCTCCCTTCATCTCTCTTGTCAAGAGATTTGATGGGCTATCATTGAGTCAGAATCCCTTCATAGTTCATACTTGATTCAATCACAGATCCCTAAACCCTTTCTTCTTTTTCTTTATAGAAACTTTGATAGGTTATAATTGGGTTAGAATTCTTTCATAGCCCATACTTGGGTAACACAAAAGAAAAAAGAGAAAGAAAAAGTCTTTTAATTAGGGTGAAAGCGAAATATTTGATAGATCATAGTTGACTTAAATCTCTTCACGATCCATGCTTGTTTATGTTTTATATCTTAATCAAGGAACATGATAAGAGAAATTATAGGAAGACTCTTTAATTCATTGGTCTAGTGGATTCAAAAGCCCTAAATCTTTTAGATAATTTATTTTTAAATTTAATTAATTTATTGCTTTGATAGTTCGTAATTCAATAAATAATCTCTCCTCTTTTTTCTTTAAAGCTCGCTTGAGCAAGTATTTAAATTATTTTTAAATTTAATTTCTTGTGAGATTGATTCATATTCGTCGGATATACTATATTGCATACCGTGCATTTGCGATAAATTTAATACACATCAGTGAACCATCGGAGGTGATGTGTCTTCAAAAGTTGCCTCCTCCTTCTGATTCTTTTCAGATCTTCCATAGTGGAAGCTTGGGCGGAACAGGGGAAGTGGGAGCTTGCCGAGCCGAGGAGATTTCTAGAGCCAGTCGGATGGATGTGAATGGAGCGAATGAGCCAGCCTCATCCAAAACCCATCGGTCCTCATGCTTGAAGGCAGTGGGAGCAGTGAAGGAAGCGACTTCTCGGCTTCTTCCAGCAACAAGAAAGAAGAAGGGCGCTAAGGATGACCTCCCTGAGTTGGATCCCATCAAACCCCTTGGCTCACTCCTGCAGCATCTTCTCCTCGAGAGGGGGCATGCTTGTGGATTTTTCTTCTTCGATGAGGTGGCTAATGAGGTCGTTCAAATCTTGCTGGAGTTGGAGGCTGCCAAAGAAGCTGTGAATACAGTTTAGCTCCGCCGTTTGGATATGCAGTGCTTTTTTGTGACGACGATGGGTGTACAAGATTTAGTGCTATTTTGTTTGGATGTATTCAGTGTTTGCCAGTCTGGTTTTATGTTTTGGATGATTTCTTGGACTGATTTCCCTACATTGTTGGAGTTTGTTTGCCAGTTGTTGCCGTTGTGTGTGTGAACAATCAATGGTTGGTGGATTGAGATATGTGGTTTCATTAACATTTGGAGGACTATGGGATGGCTGGCCACCTTGGATCGGGTGATGTTTTTATTGCCTGGCAAAGAAGCGGAATGGTCAATGCTATGTTGATAGTCTCATGGAATGTTCGAGGGACGGGATCACTTGAAAAGCAAAGAGCCATCAGAGATCTCATTTCCAGCTCAAACTGTGATATTATTTTGATCCAAGAGGCGAAGGTGGTGGCACCCTCATCCAATTTTTTTGTTTCTATGGGTGGTGCGAAGCTAGATGAATGGTGTTGTTTGGATGCTAATGGAATGGCTGGTGGTCTACTCATTGGATGGAATTCTCAAAAATTCTTTCTCAAGAACACCATCAAATTGACTTACTCACTTACTATAGAGTTGTGCTGTCTTTAGCTGAATGGGAACATCTCTCTATCTTCAATTTATGGGCCATACGAACATAGCCTTCGTGAAGCCTTTTTCAAGGAGCTCTCTGATCTTCGCTTTGTCTTGAGAGGACCGTGGTTGTTAGGAGGTGACATTAACATAACTAAAGTGCAGTATGATAGAAAAGGTAATCTCCAATGCCTTTGCGAAATTTTGATGTTTCTGGATTTTATTGCCGATCTCAATTTGATTGACTTGGAGCTCAAGGGCCGTGAGTTTACTTGGAGTAATAGAAGAGAGCACCCATCAATGGCACGCCTAGACCGCTTTCTTCTTTCCTCAGAATGGGAGGATGTTTTTCCAGCTTCAATTCAAAAAGCTCTCACTTCTCATGCTTCAGATCATATTCCAATTGCCTTGGATTGTAAGTTAAGGTTCCAATGCTCTAAAATTTTCCATTTTGAATCTTGGTGGTTGGAAGAACCAAAGTTTGAGGACATTGTGGTTGGCGCTTGGAAGAGTATTAGGGGGTGTTGCAACTTTGCAGAGGTCTGGGTAAAGAACCTAAAATGTACTTGAGCAGCAATCAGATCATGGGCTTTCAGTAAGAGGATTATGAATAAGGAAATCAAAATGAAGATCTTACATGCCATTGATATTTTGGACAAAAAAGAGGAGAAGGTCAATCTTTCATCATGTGAGTTTGCTACAAGAGGTATCTAAAGGGAGGTGATAGGAACACAGCCTTTTTTCACAAGATCGCTTTAGGTAGGAAAAGGAGGAACCACATTGCAACTCTATTTGAAGGTGAAATGAAAAATAACTCAGATAGAAATAGCTAAGAGGTTTCACTCTTTTTTCTTGGACCTCTTTGGTCGATCCTTTGTGCCCAAGATTAATATCAATTGGGGATTGATCCTGGGTAAACCTAATGTTGATCTTCTTGTTTTGGAGCAGTGTTTCACTCTTCAGGAAATCAAGGATGCAGTGTTCTCATTTGAAGCTAACAAATCCTTGAGGCCGGATGGCTTCACCTTCTCCTTCTTCCAATAGTTTTGGGATTTACTAAGTGATGATCTATTGCTTCTTCTTCAAGACTTTCATGATGGTAATTTGGATCCGAATCGACTAAATTTTGTCTACATCACCTTAATTCCAAAAAAGGAGGGCTCCCTATCTATCAAGGATTACAGGCCTATAAGTTTACTGAACAGCCTTTATAAGATAATCATAAAGATTCTTTCAAGAAGATTATCCTCTTTGCTCCCTGTGCTCATTGAAGACTCTCAATCCGCTTTTGTCAAAGGCAAGAGCATCATTGATTGTTTTTTAAGTGCCCATGAAATATTGACTTTTTGTAAGAGGTCAGGAGAAAAGGGTATCCTTTGAAAATTAGATTTTGAGAAAGCGTTCGGTCGACTGAATTGAAAATTCTTGTTTGAGGTACTTCGAGCAAGGGGGTTCTCTAGCGGATGGATTGGATGGATCCACAGCTTGCTTTCTTCGACCTCCATTACTCTCCTTTTGAATGGTGAACTTGGAAGATGGATTAAATGCAAGCAAGGCCTCAGGCAGGGTGACCCCTTATCACCTACTCTTTTCATTTTGGCAGTTGATGTACTCACCAGACTCCTCAAGCGAGCAGGCGACATTGGATTGATTGAGGGTATTGGGCATCACAAGGAATTCAGTGGTTTATTGAGCTTGCAATTCACAGATGATATCCTATTATTTTGTGCAGGTAAACAAGAAAGTATGCTAGTGGCAAAAGCGATCTTGTTGGCATTCGAAGGTGCGTCTAGACTAAAGATAAATTTTCATAAGAGCTCCATTCTTTGTCTGAATATGGATGATGGTGAAGTAGCTAGGTTCACTTCTTGGATGAACTATAAGCAGGGTACTCTTTCTTTTTTATATCTAGGCCTTCTTCTGCATTATAAGAAGCTACCTAAACATTGTTGGTTGCCCTTAATTGAAAGGATGAGCTCATGATTAGGCACTTGGAAGGAAAGATTGCTTTATCTAGACAGTAGGCTAACTTTGGTCAACTCGATTCTGACCGTGCTCTCTTCTTATTATATGTCTATTTTTAAATTGCCTAGCTGGGTTGTAAGAAGAATGGACAAGTTGAGAATAGCTTTCTTATGGAAAGGGATAGACAATATCGTCGGATTTCATTACTTGGCGAATTGGGATTATGTTTGTAAAACCAAAGATCAGGAAGGTTTGAGAGTGAAGAACCTTATTCAGATGAATCAATCACTTTTAGCTAAATGGGCTTGAAAACTTCTATTGGGGTCACCAAATCCTTGGTGGAGCTAGGTGGTACGGGCCTATTACTCATGGAGAAAGTTGGGAATAAGATTGAGGAGAAGCTTGTCAGGCTTGTCACCCATATGGAAAGATGTTTGCTCAAAAACTTCCATCTCTTGGAGTTGTGTGGCTTTTAAGATGGGGAATGGCGGCTCGATTCAGTTTTGGAGGATATTTGGATCGACATAATTCCTTATTGTTTTCATTTCGAAGAGCTTTATGATTGTGTTTTGAAATCAAATAGGTTGATTTCATCGTACTGGAGCTAGAGGAATTTGAGATGGTGTATCAAAGTTCAAAGGCCATTGATTGTTCTTCAAGGGACCCAGTTGTCTGCCTTGCTATCTATTCTTCTCCCTCTTAGGCCATCTCGTATTGCGGATGTATCGGTTTGAAAGCTTACATAGAATGGCTTATTCACTATTGACTTCTACAAGTTTCTTAATTGTGGTGGTCTGAAATGTTCCTTCTTAAAAATTCTTTGGCAAGCGCCAACACCTGAAAAAGTGAAGATTTTCTTGTGGTTGGCAACAAGGAATAAGCTACATATAGGAGAAGTTCTTGGAAGAAAAGGTTGGAATATCAGCTCAGGGTGTGTTCTATGTGGCTCAAGTTCAAAGTTGGCATCCACTTATTTTTCAAATGTTCTCTTGCAAGGAGTTTGTGGACAATAATAAATTTACAGCTGAATTTAAGAGGTAAGTCTTCTTCATTTCTTGACGTGTGGACTACTTGGAGAAGAAAAAACAAGAACAAACTTGAGAGCAAGGCAGGTGATCAATTATTGACCATGGTATGTTGGAAAATTTGGAGGGAAAGGAACAATCGAATATTTTTAAGAAAGAAAGGGTCTGTTTTCTTTGTTTTGCAGAATATTCTTAAGACTTTTTATGGTTGGAAATACCTCTATTTTGTGAAGAATCAAGACAATTATAGGAGACTCTGGATGAAGCTAGAAATTTTAGCTACTACTGCAACAAATTATAGATAATCTTTTCCTTTTTTTTTCCTTCTATATCTAATGTAGTTTTTTTATCTTGCTTTCCTTAGAAATATAACTTTGATTTTTATCAGTAATAAAAAGGGGTAGCATCCCACTGCCTCTACTTTCAGTCAAAAAGATTCTCAATTTTTTTAAAAAAATAATATTTTTTTTAATAAAATATTTCGAAAGTACGTTGGTTTGAAAATTATTTTCAAAACTACCGTTCCACTGCCATCTCAGTTGAAATCGTGGGTTGAACCCACGATTTCAAATCCACATGGCCATCTGGTGTGGGCCAAAAAATTTGAAATTATGGGAGTTTTTTCATTGTTTCTCCTTCCCCCTCCCTTTTTTTTCTTTATTTTCCTTGCACGCAGCCGCCTTTCATTTTTTTTCCGCTCCACTCTATCGAGGAGCGTGGATGGAGAGGCATAGGTGGTCATCGGTGCTCGTGCGGAGCCAGGGGGCTCAGGTTCACCGAGGCTGCGGGAGGAAAAGAAAGGGTGCGGCGGTGGGGTAGGGCTGCAGAGGATGCGGGGGGCGGTCATGCAGGGTGCAGCAGGCGCCTGGGGCAGGGGTGGGGAGGGGAGGCAAGCAGGGTTGGTGGCGTCAAAGCCAGGGGATGGGAGGGGGTTGGTGGCACCGGAGCTAAGGGAGGAGAGGAGAGGGGGTTTGGTGGTCGTGTGGAGCAGGGTGCGGCACAGACGGTGGGTGCGGTGTGGACGACGGTGAGGTAGGGCTGCATTGGGGGCTGCATAGATGGTCGCAGCTTGGGCCTCACACGACGGGGGTGTAGGGGGAGGCGGCGGGAGGAAGGGAAGGAAAAGAAAAAGAAAGAAAAAAAATATTTAGGAAGGGGAAGAAAAAAGAAAAAAATATTATTATTTTATTATTAATAATAATTTAAAATATTATTTTTTAATAATAATAAAGTAGTATTTTAAAAATTAGAAAAAATATTTTAAAAAATAAAAGTAGGGGAGAGATAAGAGATGAAAATAATATTTTTTAAAAAATATTATTTTTAATTTTAAAAATATACTAATGGAGTATGTTGCCTTCCATTCTCAGAAAAAAAAATATTTGGAGATGAGGGGAAAAAAGAAAAAATATTATTATTTTACTATTAATAATAATTTGAAGTAAAAAAATATTAATTTTAAAATAATAATTAAAATATTATTTTTCTCAAAATATTATTTTAAAAATAATATTTTTATTATTAATTTAAAAATACTAAAATATTATTATTTAAAAATAATTATTTTTAGTTAATAATAAAATATTATTATTTTTAATAATAAATTATTATTTTAATAATAATAATAATAAAATATTATTATTTTATTAATAATAAAATATTATATAAAAAAGATAATGTGTAAGCGAAAAATCCACGGGCTTTTCTATCTCCCTCAGTCAAAGGGGGATGGTGGCGGGGGTACCATGGGTGACCAAAGGGTGGATGGCGCAACCGAACAAGCGAGGGAGCACTAACAGTTGGCATGAGCATAGATAGAGGACCGAGGGAGCAGAGGACGGGAGGTGCAGGAAGCGCTTGGGGTCAGGGAGGGGAGGCGAGGGGGGTTGGTGGTGCCGGAGTTGAGGGAGGGGATGGGAGGGAGTTTGGTGGTCGCACGGAGCCAGGTGCGACAAAGATGGTGGTTGGGCGGGGTGCGGTGCGGGTGGCGCAGATGGCCGCAACCTGAGCCTCATGCAGCTTGATCGGGGGGTGGGGGGGAGGCGGCGAGGAGAAGGGAAGGGAAGGAAAAAAAGAAAATATTTCAAGATGGGGAGGAAAAAAGAAAAAAATATTATTATTTTATTATTAATAATAATTTAAAGTAAAAAATATTAATTTTAAAATAATAATAAAAATATTATTTTTTATAAATATTATTTTAAAAAATAATATTTTTATTATTAATTTAAAAATATTATTTGTATAATAACATATTTTTTTAAAAAAATATTTCAAAAAATTAATAATAAAATATTATTTTAAAATATTATTTTTAAAATAATAATAATATTATTATTTTTAAAATATTATTTTATTATTAATAATAATTTAAATAATAATAAAATATTATTATTTTATTAATGATAAAATATAATTATTTATTTAATAATAAATTATTATTTTAATAATAATAAAATATTACTATTTTATTAATAATATTATAATATATAAAAAGAATAATGTGTAAATAGAGAATCCATGTACTTTTCTATCTCCCTCGGTCGGGGGGTCGTGGCTGGTGCACCATGGGTGAGCAAGGGGCAGATGGTGGAATCGAGTAAGCGAGGGAGCACTAACAGTTGGCACAAGTGCGAACAGAGGATGGAAGGGCTCGGTTCCACTGCTTGACGGAGTACTGTGCTCTATTTGTGGATAATTTATTAGGTTTGATTTGATTCAAATCTTGAAACATATTATTTTTAAAAAATAATAAAAATATTATTTTTTAAAAAATAAATTAGTATGTTATTATTTTTAAAATTATAAAATAATATGTTATTATTTTTAAATAATAATAAATTTATATTTTTTATAAAATATTATTATTATTTTTATAATATTTTATTTTTAAAAAATATATTTTTTAAAAAATATTGTTTCATCTCTCATCCCTCCCTTACTTTTATTTTTTAAAATATTATTTTTTTCTTATTTTTCTAAAATACTATTTATTATTATTTAAAAATAATATTTTAAATTATTATTAAAATATTATTTCATCTCTCATCCCAGGCCGCGGCCGTCCATGCCGCCCCCACCGCAGCGTTGCTCCACCGCCATCCGGGTTGCATCCACCATCCATGCCGCCCTACTGTCCGCATTGCACCCCGCTCTGTGCGACTACTAAACCTCCTCCCCTCCCTTCCCCCGACTCCGACGCCACCAACCCCCTTGCCTCCCCTCTCCTCCTTGGCCTCGGGCGCCTCTTGCACCCCGTGTGACCGCCCCCACACCCTCCGCGACCCCGTCCCGTCGCCATCCCCTCTGCTTCCCTCCCCCGGCCCTGGCGAACCCGAGCCCCTACGGCTCCGTGCAAGCACCAACGACCGCCCACGCCCCTCCTTTCGTATTCCTCGGTAGAGCGGAGCAGAAAAGAAAAATGAAGGGCGGCCGCGTGCAGGAAAAGAAAAAAAAAAAAGAAAAAGGGAGGGGGAAGGAGAAACAACGGATAAAAAAAAAAACTTCATAAAACCATAGGTTGAGCCCACAATTTAGAGAACTCCACCAGCAATTATGGATGCCTACCAAATCTTATTCAAGAGATTTCTGGAAGACAAACCAAATAGATTGGATTTTTTTTTTTTTTTGGTAGAAATAGATTGGAGTTTGACATGTAGGGTAATATGCTCGAGTGACTTGTGTGTCAACCCTTGGATCTAAAGATGCCTTTAGCTCATCAAATATCACACAAGCTCATCAAGACTGATGTAGCTCATCAAATATCACACAAGCCTCAATTCTTATCTAAAATTGGTTTAGTGTTTCAATAAAGAGCATGTCTTTTCTTGCGGTACAAGTAGTTGATATAGATTCTATTTTCTAGATTCCAGGACAAATTTATGTTGAACTAAAATGACTATAATCATTCATTTTTTGGAGCAAGATGCTACTTATTTGCCACCACTAGGGATTGCGTCTATGAAGTGTTGGGTGCCAAACGGATGACTGTAATTCTATGTTCTTGCCAACCATGCATGCTATCAGTTTTCTAAAGATTATACTTTTGGGAACTGTCAACCTATATACATATATATTTCTTGTTCAGTTACGTATCTATTTAAAAAAAGGATAAACCTCAATGCCAATAAATTATATCTTCTACCAAGACATTCTGTGCCCGCGGAAGACCTTTTGAGGGAATCTATATATATATATATATATATAATTCAACAATTTCTTTTGCGGGAGCAGGATTGTAATCTATAAAATATGTCTTCCCCACTATATTTTTTGTGAGACTTTTCAAAGTCAAGATAAAGTGAACTATTTGTAGATTCAGCTACAATAATATACAGGTAATAGTTAAGATAAAGTGGTTGACTTGCACAGCACACTGGCCGTCGGAGTTGATTCATGATTAAAATGTTCTTATAGAGGATGCCATGATGGTAAAATTGCCTGACATTTACTCAGCCGGTACATGCCTGCCTTTGAACTCCAATTACTTTCCCATGAGGACCTAAGTTTCTGATGTAGTGAGGACTTAAGTTGTAGCTTACTTTTACTGAGCGTAAACGTAAGTGGGTTTATTTTAAGAAAAATTCATCTCCCACCGAATGAATTCATAATTTCGGTATATGTAAACCTCCTTCCCATTGGAATCTATTATAGTAAAAACTTGCTTCAAAGCCTTTCCTCCCGATATGAAATTAACTCGTTGTTGATGTATCTGACAATGCCTAATATGCCTCTATTACGGTGGTATCATGGATGCCTAGATTTATAGCTCTATGAGCTATGACTATGCTGTGAAGAGGCATGCTGTGAAGAGTTACTTTCATATGAGCTGAGCTGATCTGGATATGAGCTGAGCTGACCCTGATATGAGCTCCTCTATGCTGATACAAGGTATCCTGAGTATCTATACTGATATGAACTGAGGCTAAAAGTAATAAATGTCCCCATGTGGAGAGCATATGAAGGCTAAAATCTCTCCTGATTGACAATCTATGCAATTAATAGATGGAACCTTCATCTGCCATGAGGTGACACCACTCATTCAACAAGTCCAAAAGATCAGGCACGATCTTCGAGGTTATTCAAAAGGGGTATTGAAATCTCCCACTCAGTATGCTACCAGCAACGATCTTCTTACTTCACAGGAGTGATCGAAGGCTGAATTATCTCATCCAGTTTGGTATGACCAATGGTCCGACAATCTGGAGATCGTGCAATCTCACAGTTAACAACCTAGCAATTCGATATTCTTCTATATAAACAATCAGAGCTCCGAGGATCCAGGTAAGTCAAATCAAATTCTTCTCAGAGAATCTGTTGCTTCTTCTTTGTTCTCTTTTTTTTGACTTGAGCATCGGAGAGTCCTTATCAGAACCACAACCTCCAGTTTGGAGATTTATTTTGTAGATCGCTCTAGCACCGACATCCCCGCTTGAAGCTATCAAGTGTCTGTCTTCCGATCTTGATCGATTCAAGCAGCAATAGATAAAGGAAGGGCCTACATTCGTATTTATGACTCCAAGATGGACATCTTCTTGGCTCTCCAATGCCATCGCCTCCCGACAGGTGGCCAGCCATGCTGACAATCAAGCTCAACCACTGGTGCCAGAAATCCCTCCATCGGTGCAATCGATTGTTTCACCACCAGTTCAACCAGTCCTGCCGGCGTCAGTCACGATCGATCAATTCTGTCAGCTCTTCCAACAAGTTCAATATCTGACGACTGCAGTTCAAGCAGTCCAAATTTTTCTCGTGCCCTTTCAGGCAGCACCACAGCCTCGCTGTCCCTACACCTCCTATAGTGGTGCATCATGTGGTTCCCTCGGTAGTGCTGTCTGTGCCTTCCGCAACAGTGCCTCCGCAAAATCTCATTTTGTCTGTGGCTCGCAGCCACCACCTCAACCAAAGCTGTAGATGCCTCCTCGAAGTTCGAAGAGGAGATTAACTCATCAAAGTTGTCTTAGGGTACAACAGCTAGTCAGGCGGTGATCTCCAAGCCCACAGTCGGGCTGTGACTCGACCCCCAGACGTCGATCCCCTCTATGCTCTGAGGCTGTCCACGAAGTTGACTTTGAAAGATGGTTCTAGGAGCTCGACCAGCAGTTGGGTCAAAAATTAAAAAGGTCCTTAACAATAATGGCTCCTCGATGGTGCCCCATGAAGGGTATAACAGCCAGCTACCCTTCGTCCCAAGGATTGTGCAGAAATCACTCCTCCTGCACTTTAAACTACCTCAACTAGAGGTCAACGATGGGACCATCGGCCCCATCGATCATGTGGAGACCTTCAAGGCAGCCATGCTCCTTCAAGGAGCATCAGATGCAATCCTCTGTCGAGCGTTCCCTCCAACTTTTAAAGGGGCCGCTTGGTAGTGGTACTCAAGTTTGAGGTCGGCGTCTATCCATTTTTTTGAAGACTTGTGTCGGTCTTTTATCGATCATTTCATCAATAACCGATGACAGTAGAAGCGATCCATCTATCTCCATACCATCAAGCAAAGGGAGGACAAGTCAATCCACTCTTTTATAAATAGATTCAATGTGGCGACCCTGGAGATCCAAAATCTAGACCAGTCAACCGTGATGGCCGCAATGATGAGTGGTCTCTTGAAGAATGACTTGAAAAAATCATAAGTTAAGACTTATCCTCAGGATCTCCCGAATAAGCTTGCCCGTGTGGAGAAGTACACCTGCATGGTAGAGGCTTTTGTCGATGATACTCTTATCGATTCAGCCGTGATGGGATCAAGCAAGGAGCGCCATTTAGGATGAGAGGAGAAAGGATGCCAGTGCTCTCGGTTTCCACCCTCGTGGTAGAATAATGGGGGTCGAACTCATCGATCCCGCAGTCCTTTGAGAAGGATTCGGGAACCATCACCTCCTCGATTGTACGATAGCTATACACCTCTGAATGTGCCTCAGAGGGAGGTGTTGTTACAAGTGGAGCCTAAGTTACATGAGCCTCGGCTGATGAGAATGAAGCCAAAATACCATCGAGAGTGCAAAATGCCGTAAGCACAAGCTCGCTACTGGCACACATCACCTCTCACGCGAAGATGAGAAGTGCTAGATGCCGTAGGCACATGATTGCCACAGGCACACAATGCCACTCATGAGGGATAACTAATCAGATCCTCAGAATACCATCGAGAGTACAAGATACCATAGGCCTAAGCTCATTGCTGGTACACACTGCCTTTCGTGCAAAGACGAGAAGTGCTAGATGCCGTAGACATAAGATCACCACAGGCACACAATGCTACTTGTGAGGGATAATTAATCAGACTCTCGGAACACTACTAAAGAGCCCTAGATGCTATAGGCACAAGCTCGTTGCCGGCATGCACAACCTTTTTAGAAGAAGAATAAAAAGATGGACAACATATGGCTAGAGGCATTACCTCAACAAGTACTCCTTTTGCTTAAGGTACTCTCTCAGACTCAGGAGTAGAGGGCTAGTATTGAGATAATTATTATGATACCTCAAATTTATGAACAGCTAGATTACATTTAAGTTATATTCAAGTTGTTCAAAACTGCTCTATACATGTTCATTTCAATTGAAGTTATCCTAAATAAATCTATGCTAAAACTGAGCAACCTAGAATCTTACTCATGCTGAGCTGAGCACTGAATATTTTCTCATGCTGATCTGAGCACCTATCTATGTTACTTTCTACAAGCCAAACAAAATTCACGGTCCACAGATACAAATTGAAAACGAAGCAATGACTTCCAGAACATGACATTCCTTTTTATTCATTAAAATCTTTACAAAAAAAGCTGATGTTTCAAATACTTTGAGGGATGGTTGCTCCAGGTACCATCTTACGAACAAGAAAAGAAAATGAGAAAAGTAAGGGAAGAATAGGACAGCAGAAGATCAAAAGGAAGAAGAGGAAGAAGAAGAGATGAGAAGGGACGTCCTGCTGCAATCGATGAAACATCAGATCGACCAGACAAGCTGGTTCGATCTTCATATATCAAGGACTTCATCTCTTCAACATCCGGATGAGCTGATTCAATCTTCATCCATCGAGATCTCCACCTCTTCGTCAGTACTGCTAGCCTGTATGCCGTGAAGTTTTAGATACGGCATTATTCTCAATAGATGGTTCTTACAATCATCAAAGCCTTAGATGAAGGCAGCGACAACAACATTGAGCAACTTCCTCCGAAATGCTATAGAATCTTGAAACTCCATGATGCATCGCTCTCGGACTACAAGCAGGATGTGCTCGAGTTGATGGGGAAGACTGGTCGCAGGAGGCAAAGGAGGCGAAGCCCCATGAGAAGTGGATACGTTGGCCCATCTAGCTCTATCCCTTTCATGGGCTAAGTACCTCTGGTGGGCATCCCTCACAATGGCATTTCATCCTCTCACCCATCTCTTAATTAATTCTAAGGGTGGTAGATTCGAAGGTGATGACATGGCAACAAGTGGAGAAGGATACTTCTTGCCATAAAAGGAGTGGAGATCCTCTTGCTCTCTGGCTCCTTATTTATAAGTGCTAGCAGCCAGACCGATCTTCAATCGATGCTTTAATGACCCAATGGTCAATGACGCAACCTCTCCAAAAATAAAGTAAATTCTTGCAATGCTTTGCAAAACAAAACATGCCCACGTGGTGCATCTTCATAGACTCTATGTCGCCTCCCAGGTGTGGCCTTATTGGATGAGTCATCAATCGCTATTCTCCATAATCTTTCATTTTTAAGGGGGCAAAACAAGGTTATCATCCACTAAAATTGCCTCGGATCGGTGTGAGTAAGTTCACAAAGCAGAAGTATGACAAAAGACTACTCATTTTATTCCTTTCAATATTCTCTTACAATGGTCCTAAAACATGAAAAAAAGAGAAATACAGAAATTACAGTGCAGTGCCTGGAGCTGAGGTGCCAGTCATTGAGACATCCACCATGGTAGGATCCCAGATTTCATCTCAAAAATTTAAATCCAGACCTGAATATTTGGCAGCAATTCGAGCTCGAATAGATTACCGTCCGACGTCATAAGCATCAATGGAGTATTCAGCTCTTTCTTTCTCATATTCTTCTGAGGCCCGAAAGTCCTCCACAGCCTTAGAAACGGCCTTGGCTATCCACTTTTCCTTCGCACCCAGTTGGGCCTTCAGCTCTTTTATTTTTTCTTGCAAGCGAGAGTTCTCCTCGCAAGCGATTGCGTTCCTCTTCGCCTGAGCTTCGAGCTCTGCTACCTTGCCCAGTAGCTAAGAATTTTTCTCAACAACTTTTCTCAACACCACCTTGACATCTTCGGCTCTCTTTTTGATGATGTCGGCTCTCATGGAGACTTCTCTGACTTTCCTTGTGGCCCTCTCTTTCACTCTTCTGAGCATCTCAGCTTCGAGTCCTGATTTCTTTGCCTCTTTGGCCAATTCACAGGAACTCTCAATGTACCCATTCAAGTAATGGATAAGCTGGCGAGTGAAGAAAAACTCATAAGTAATAAATGAGTATGCAGTAAGTGCTAAATGAGAAAGCTTCAATATATCCGGATGAGGCAATCTACTTCTCCTCTCCTCATCTCCCTTCGAGAAATGCTCAGCAGCTCGTTCGCGTTGGTAGGGAAGAGCGGTCTAGAGAGTAACTCACCAACATGGGATCCCTCAGCACCGAGGCCTCTAACTTCAGCCCAACTGGTGCAAGTTCACACACACTGATAACCTCGATGGGTGCCTTAGCCGAGGAGGATCCAACAGCATGTGAAGCAGGTTGGGTCGGAGAGCAGGTAGGTTCAGAATCACCTCCTCCAAACCTTGATCCACATGGCTCACCCAATCGTCTACAGTAGCTAAGGTGGTAGGTGAGCCACTTCTCACTCACGTAATCTCATGGCCTTCCAAATGAGAAGACTCAGATTTCTTAACTTTCAAAGTCGGTTATGCAGAATCCCCGACTCTAGCTTGGACGCTCCGTCCGATGATGGTCTTGGCATTTCTCTTCCGTAGAGTTTTCCTTTTTTTCCTTTGACGGGCTCGAGACCTCCCCAACATCTAGTACAATCATGGTGATCAAATTATAAGACGAACAAAGCTAGAAGATTTAAGGTCAAAACAGCTGACTCGCATACCTTGAAGAGCTACTTGACTGATACTGACGTTGAACAGCACCCGAGCCAACAGTAGTTCTTTCAACTCCGGAACCCTGAGGCTTCGCAAAGCTGCCATCTCCTGCTCCAGGCACTCGTTCATCGAAGGTTCCTTCAACATAGGCTCTAGAGGTTCGCCCCAAAAGAAAAATTCTAGTCTTCGCCTGATGGTTGTGAGACAAAGAAAAACCTCGGCTTCCAACCATGCACAGTGGAGGATATACCCAAAAATATCAGGTGGAAGCCATCCTTCTTCTTTCATGAAGTCACGTACCACCATCCGCATGAGTCTAGGTGCCACTTGAGATTGAAGAGAAAATAGAAGAATATAACATTTGGTGCAATCCCAGCCAATATGCATAATGCGATGAAGCCACAGATATGCCACTACGCATTCGGCACCACCAAACATGGCGATATCTCAAAATATTAGAGGAGCGCCACAAAAAAAAGGTAGAGAGGAAGCCTCAATCCAACTCGAAAATACTTTGCATAGAAGCCCATGCATCTTAAAAGCGGACAGTAGACTCGATCATTCGGTCTCAAAACTTTAAGTTAGAATGCGGGAGGTATTTGATATTGCTCGTACAGCACGACTATATCCCACTCCGTCAACTCTGATTTGAAGCCCAACGGTGCAAAGTTAGTCTTCATGGTAGCCATATCTCTTTCTCGTGCAGAAAAGCCATGAAAAGATAAAGAAGAGAAGAACTCATAGTGAAAGGAGAAAACTAGAACTTAGCGAGGTTCGCGTTTGGCTCTGTCTGAAGATTTTAAATAACCTTAGACCTTAACGGAATGTCCAAAAACCACCTCGCATCGACGCATTAATTGCAGGAGACATGTATCGACAGAAACTGGTGTACACGTGGCACGTGAAGACTGTAAATGGACATAATTGCTGCCGTTGATATGGTAGTTAATACCAATGTCAAGTGAATCACACTTTACGTCATTTTCAGAGGAATACGTGCAGACGTGCTCTAATTCTTCTCATGTGGATGCAATTCAAATTTTGATCTTTTCAAAATCTATACGATAGGAGGAGCAAGCTCGAATTTTTGCCTTAACTTCAGCTCGGCACATACCCTGTTTGAAACATAGCACAGGCTAGTATCCACCCAAGCTATGCACTCTAATCAGGTCTCATAGATATAGCCAAGGGCCGAGCATACATTAAAGAATAAAAAGCATGATTTTTATTCATCAAAGAAAAGAAATATATTCGTTCCTACAAAGACACTAGTACAAGACCAGGGATCTCAGATCACAAAGAATAAAAGAAGAAAAGAGCATGAATTACTCCTCAGGGGGATTGCTGGGGTGGTCGTCTATCAGATGGTACTCCTCGGTGCCGACAATGCCTTCGATCTGGACAGCTGTGTTGATCTTGTCCACCTCATCTAAAAAATATGACGTCATTATAAACTGCGACCAGCTATCCGACGACACCACTTGTAAATCTTTATCCAGACAATCAATTTGTAGATGCTTAATGACATCAGGAGGAAGATGCACCTGGATAATGGATTTGCACTTCTCGAAGCCCATGAAGAATGCTGCTTTGTAAGCTTAGGCTATGATCTTAGCCCCATATTTCTCCAGCCGCTTTCTTCTACTTTCAATACGTTTGAGTAAAATCCTCTAATCTATAAATTTGCCCCAGAGAAGCTTATGATTTATCTCTTTCTTTCAACCTCTTCTTCAAGTGCTCCACCTCTGTCCGATCTCCTGAACTCTCGAGAGCGGCTCCGGAGAGGTCTGAACTCCCCTGAAAGTGGAACGCCCATCCCCTCAAAGAGCTCTCTCTTCTCGGCTTGTCCCTTCAGAGATTTTGGCCCTCTTGGATGGGCCACTACTAAGGCTCCTTTGAAAGTGAGTTTCAAAACTCGGAGAACCTCTTCTCACTTCAAGTATCCTCCTCATATGCTCTAGGTCATCACGACTCCGATGGTAGTTTCTCTCAACCTCAGACCTCTATTTTTCGAGGGTTTTAATTCTCCCCTCGAGATCTTCAACCTTCCTGTCGGCCTTAGACTTCTATTGTTTGAGGGCCTCAATCCATCTTTCAGCCTACCATAATTTTTCATCTCAATGGAGAATCGACTCCTAGGCCTCCTAAAGAGCCTCTTCTGTAAGGTTGAGTTCCTTGGCCAGCTCAATGTTATCCCTCTTCAGATATTCCAATCGATACTTCAGCAAGTCGATCTCCACTTTCTCCATCATTGGAGGAACTAACGAGGCTCCCCAGATATTGATCTATATGTACAAGGGATCTCAAGGCATCAGCAGATCGTTTCTCCCCCCTTTGTTTGTTGAGAAACAACTTTTTGACCGGGGGTAGAAGGTTCCTCAAGCATTCCACCACAAATTGGAAGATCTCTCTTGTGGATGGAGCATGAGGCATTGGATCTGAAGGTCCTACATGAGCAGTGGATGCGAGAAAATGCCCAGCAAGAGTCGTCATCTCCAGAGATCTCAGATCTTCCTTCGGATTGTCGACCGCCTCTTCCATTCGTACTTCCTCAGTCGGATCTTTTTCAGAGCATTCCTCGACACTCATCTCCAGCATGTTCTTCTTTCCTAATCGTGGATCCCATTTCAGCAACTGGAACCACAACCTGCCTCCTATGAGTCAGAATTTGCTCAAATCTCTTCACGCATTGTGAATCCATCTTGCTCCAAAAAATCACGACGGATAATTAGCACAAAAAGATTTTGGTTATCCATGTCTTCAAAGAGCAAATTTAAAGGAGGAAGAAAATAAAAGGCCACCGCAAAATGATTAAATCCTCGAAGAGACCGTCATCTAAGTGATCCCATCAGTTATGTCCGACCATGTTAGTCGCATTAGGCTGACGTCATCCATCTTAAATGCAACAAAAGCAGACGTGAAGGCAAAAGTGCTTGGCGTTGAATCTGAGGTACTTTTGAAGTATTTCTTTCATCTGATTCTCAGACTTAAGAGTAAGGGGATAGTGTTACGGTGATTACCGTGACCACCTTGGATCAATGCTATATCATAACACATGTCAAGCTCTCAGACCATTAATATAACTGCGGACCGCCGTATGAGCTGAGGAGTCTATCTTTGTGCTGAGCTAAGACGTCTCCAAAGTCTGACCTGTATTTGAGTTGTTTAGCCGACTTATCTCTTCGACATGTGCGACAGTTATCTATCCTGAATAAGATAAGATTTGGTATAACTGTCTCTCCTGATCTCACGAGAGCATTTAAAGGCTGAGTTATCTCACCCAATTTGATATATCCAACGGTCCGACAATCTCGGGATCATACAATCTCACAGCTAACAATCCAGTTATTTGACGTTCTTCTATATAAACAATCAGAGCCCCGATGATCCAGATAAGTCAAATCAAATTTCTCTCACAAAATATGTTACTGCTTCTTTGTTCTCTATTTTTCTGATTTGAGCATCAGAGGATCCTCGTCGGAGTCACAACCTCCGATTTGGAGACTTGTTTTGCAAGTCGCTCTAGCACCGGCATCCCCGCTCGAAGCTACCAGATGTCTGTCTCTCGATCTCGACTGATTCAAGCAACAATAGCCTCTAATCTGGAATTTTTATTTGTGAAAAGAAAAGAAGGTGATTCTTCTTTGTTTTATGCCACCGCTCGATCTCCTCTCAAGGCTTTTTCCAACTCCTCAGGGATGACTCCACGGCCACCTTTAAGCCCCACTACACCCACCTCTGTTAGAATTTAACATCTTGAGATTCGATCCGTATTGAGCCCACAGTGAGGTTCACGACAAAAAATATAGTCCAACGAGATCAAGATCACCTCAAACAAAGTTCGGATGGCCAAAATACGTGCAAGAGAAGATGGCATGAAGTTCGGAGTGATGGAGGACCGCTGGTGGCCGGCAACGGGCCGGTGGAGCGGCGGTGGTGTTGTGGTGGCACGGCCGCAGGCGACGGTGCATGGCCCAAGAGTGGCCAGTGTGTGGGCTGGGTGCGTGCAGGGTGCGGCCTAGTGGGCGGGCCCAGCCCAGGCCCGAGTGCACGGGTGCATGGGCCCGGCCTAGGCCCGGGCGCACTGGCCGGCCCAGGTGCAGGCGCGGGCCGGCCCAGGCCCACGCGCATGCCTGCATGGGCTCAGCATGTCCATTACCTGATCCATGGTGGACTGGGCGGTCCATAGTCAGGTCTGTGGACTGCGTGGGTGTTTTCCATGCATTTTGCACGATCCACATTACTATTCTATGGACCAGCACGCGATCAAAGAGCGTGGGTTGATCTGGGACTTGATCCGATGGCTGAAGGGGTTTTTGGGCTATTGTTTGGACTTGATTAAAATTTCTAATCCTAATCTAACCTAGGTTTAAGGCCTTTAAAAGCCTGTGTACATGAACAGAGAATGGAAGGTGGCTGGTGATCTCGTGGATGCGCGAACGGCTCCATGCGATGCTCTGTTTCTTCAGCAAAAATAGAGAACCCCGTGAAGAGAGAGAGAATGCAATGCTGAGAGAAGAATGAGCAAAATTTTTGGACAGCGGACAGCGATCGCTTCATGGGTTCAGGGGAGACTTCCTAGAGAGAGAGCTTTTGTGAGGAAGAACTTTCTATGAGAGAGAAATTGGGTGTACGAGGGTTGAGGGTAAGATCTCCTCTTATAATATTTCGTTTCTCATAGTGAAGTTTGCATGCCCCATGGAGGCGAGCTCTTTTTTGGCTGATCCACATATTTTGATTATTTTCTATTTTATTTCTTCTTTCTTTCTACTGCATCATGTGGTACCAAAAAGATCTTGAGAGATGCTATCCTGACTAGACATCTACCCAACAAGTGAGATCAGAGTGAGGCGGTACAAGGATGCAGATTGCAGTGGTGGTGAGTAAGACTGAAGATGGAGAAGATAGGAACAATCAAGATGGAGATCAACAAGTTTGATGGAAAGAGCAATTTCTCCTTATGGCAGGTAAGGATGAAGAACGTGCTCATCCAACAGGGGTTGATCGATGCTCTCTTATATGAGAAGCCAACTACCATAGAGGTGTGAGATTGGAAACGACTATAGATGCAGGAAGTGAGTACCATCCATATGTACCTAGCGGATGAGGTGGTGATCCATGTGCTGAGCGAGACTTCCTCAACGGTGCTGTGGTCAAAGCCCGAGGAGTTATATATGGCAAAGTCTCTCAACAACACTCTTTTCCTCTGGAGGCAGTTTTACCAGCTGCATATGGCTAAGGGACAGAGCGTGCAGGAGCATCTAAGCCACTTTCAGAAGATCTTTACCGACCTCCTCAGCGTTGGTGAGAATGTTGAGGAGAAGACCAGGGTGCTAGTTCTGCTAGCGTCGCTTCCCCCTTTGTATGAGTCCTTGGTGACTGCTCTTCTAGTAGGGAAGAGCATCATTAAGATGGAGAGGTCACTGCAACGATACTCCAGAATGAGGTTCTCAGGAGGGAGAACCCGGCTTCGAGCTCAAGTGGCAGTAGCTCAGCTTTGGTGGCTTCTGGAGGAGCAGGAGGTGGTAGACGAAACGACAGGAGATCACGACGAGGATGGTCCAAGTCCAAGAGAGACTTGAGCAAAACCAGCTGTTACCAATGTGAGGAGTTGGGGCATCTAGCCAGAGATTGCCCTCAACTCAAAAATCGAAAGGTGGCTGCTGTAGTGACAGCTGGTAGCGATTCAAATGGAGATGTCCTGATGATATCTGATGAGGTATCTACTTCTTTTCAGTAGTGGATATTAAATTCTGCATGCACCCATCATGTATGTTGCAGAGAGGAGCAGTTTGACTCCCTGAAGAACAGTGAGGTCACTGTATATCTGTCGGATGGATCGAGCTGTGCGATTAGAGACATTGGGATGGTCAGCTGGAGGACACATGATGGTACAATGAGGAGTTGAGAGAGGTCCGATACATATCCGATTTCAGACAATATCTTATCTACCTTAGCAGACTTGATTTGAGAGACTATAAGATGGTAGCTGGTGGAGGAATTCTGAGGGTGCTACACAGTGATAGAATTATGCTGGAGGGGAAGAAGGAGAGCAGAGGATATTATTACCTGACAGGAAGCCCAGTGCGAGGTGAAGCTTCAGGAGCCAGGTGGAGTCCAGAGCAAGGTGGAGCTCTAGATGGAGGTGGATCGGGTACGAGATAGGAGACTCGAGAGGATGAGAGGCAACATCGCAAGGTAAGATTCCTATTGCCACAGGATGATGCCTCGAGTAGGTCTCAGGTTAGGAGAAGCACAGCATACGATGGAGATGGGATCGAGCGGCCTAGCTCAACTCTCATGTTTGTCCATCCATGATCAGCAGGTGATTGCCCAAGGACATAGGGGCGAGGAGATCCAGAAGCTCTCGAAGTTAGGAGGAGATCGAATATTGAATAAAGGTGAAGATTATTAAAATTTGATGTCTTGAGATTCGATCCACATTGAGCCCATAATGAGATTCACAATGAAAAATGGAGTCCAATGAGATCAAGATCATCTCAAACGGAGTTCGGATGGCCAAGATACGCGCGAGAGAAGACGACACGAAGTTTGGAGCAGTGGAGGACCGTCGGTGGCCGGCGGAGCAGCAGCGGTGCGGCCACAGGTGACGGTGCGTGTCCCAGGCACCGCCAATGCACGGGCTGGGTGCACGCAGGGTGCAGCCCAGCAGGCGGGCCCAGCCCAAGCCCGGGCACACGGGCACGGGGGGGCCCGGCCCAGTCTCGGGCGTGCGGGGTGCAAGGGCCGGCCCAGGCGTAGGTCGCGGGGCGCGGCCTGGACCTAGGTGCGCGGGTGTGGGCTAGCCCAGGCCCACGCGCACGCCCGCACGGGCTCAGCATGCCGATTACCCAGTCCATGGTGGACTGATCGATCCACGGTCGGGTCTGTGGACCGTGTGGGTATTTTTCAAGCCTTTCGTGCGGTCCAAGGCACTATTCCATGGATCGACTCACGATCAAAAGGTGTGGGTTGATCTAGGACTTGATCCGACGGCTGAAGTGATTTTGGGCTATTGTTTGGGCCTGATTAGGATTCCTAATCCTAATCTAACCTAGGTTTAAGGCCTTTAAAAGCCTGTGTACACAAATAGAGAACGGAAGGTGGCTAGTGATCTCGTGGATGCGTGGACGGCTCCGCGCGGTGCTTTGTTTCTTCAGCAAAAATAGAGAACCCCGTGAAGAGAGAGAGCACGCGATGTTGAGAGAAGAAGGAGTAGGGTTTCTGGACAGCGGACAGCGATTGTTTCAGAGATTCAGGGGAGCTTTCTTAGAGAGACAGCTTTTGTGAAGGAGAATTTCCTGTGAGGGAGAAATTGGGTGTACGAGGTTTAAGGATGAAATCTCCTCTTGTAATATTTTTTTTTCTCATAATGAAGTTTGCATGCTCCGTAGAGACGAGCTTTTTTTTGGCTGATCCACATATTTTGATTATTTTCTGTTTTATTTCTTATTTCTTCCTGCTGCATCATATGGTACCGAAAAGATTTTGAGAAATAGTGTCCTGGTCAGACATCCATCCAATACATCTCTTTATTGATCCAATTACTTTCCTACGAGGACCTAAGTTTCTGATGCATTGAGGACTTAAGTTCTCGCTTACTTTTACTGAGCGCTTCCTTAATTTCTTGGATCAATAAAGAGGAGCAAGTAGCCTTGCTGTCTGTTTAGATACTGGTAGTGGCTTCTCCTGACTTTTCGAAATTTGATCAAATATCAAAAGATACCAAGTACATAATCTTTTCCCATGACACATCCATTCTGCTGCAGCTTTTTTAATTGTTGAGACAAATTGGTGATGGTCATATTCCAATTGCAGGGTGGCATACTATATATTAATGTATAACAAAATTTTGAGGATTGTCTTGCAGAGGAAGATATGAGATCTAAGGGAAGACTTTGAGCTAATAGAGAGTCCTACCTAGCCTGCAATAGGTTAATTTCAGGTTAGAACACATATTGATTAAAGATAATTGCTAGGGATTGCCATATGTTCATTCCAGGCCTAATACTGACGTGATTGAAGAAAATTTTCAGAGCCTGTCTGGGAGAAACATGCTGGATCCAATATGATGGGTGGGGAGGTGGGTTGGAGATGTAGAAGGAAACAACAAGATGGAAAAGGGAAAGAGAGCATGCTAGGGGTCATGGTCCGATCCCTATTGGATTAAAAAGAAAAAAAAAAAAAAAAGAAGAAAACAAATTCTCAAAAGAATTTTCTTTTTTTTTCCTTCCTCCAAAGGTCGAGAGACCCATAACTGGGGTCTCAAGTCCCAAGCAATATGAACAACGGTCGCTAAATTCAATAGTACAATTAATTCTCATAAATATAAATAACATTAATAGTAAATAATTGATAAAATAATTATTTTATCTAATTGATATGTATTTTTGATACCGTAAATTATGTTGAAGAATTAAAATACAGAATTGTCGCTTGTGCCAAGACCTTTGCAAATAGCCATGAGCCAAAGCATATACACATAATCTCTGTATTATAGCCCCGGTCTTTTCATATATTTTGGACCTAAAGAGAAGAAAAAATCAAATAACTATATTATTAATTATTCTTAATATTTATAATGAATTATCAGTCTAACCATAATATCATGTTTTTTGCTTCATCAATATCTAGAAATAACTTTAAATGAATATAAACATTTTTATAAATAACTTTTTAAATGTTATAAGAAATAGAGTATAAACTTATATCTTTATAAGGTGTTGCTTTGACTATAATTTAACTTCTATATTAAATATTAATATAAGAACTTATATTATTATGAATATTTAATTTATTGATAAGTAATATTAAATGCATGTTATACTAAATTCAAATATAACATGATATAAAAATCATAAAACATATGGCAAATAGAAGGGAAAAGTGAAGAAAATGAGATAAAAATAGAAAGAGATAATAGAAACCCTCGGGCATACCTCGGCTATGAGGAAACATTAATATAAGAACTTATAATTTTTTGAACATTTAACATGCTCATAAAAATATAAATTGATATTAATATTAAATATTTTTAACATATTAATAGAAAACAAAAAAAAAATCAAGCAAAAAAAATCTACACCAATATTAATATCAATAAAAATCCACACCAATAACTTTTATGCTAGGAACTTCAATATTAAGAAGTTTTATACTAACAACTCTAACAATCAAATTTAAATCTAACATGATGTACATATAGTAGAGTATATTGCAAATAGAAGAAAAAAAATGAAGAAAATGAGGCAAATAAAAGAGAGTGATAGAAACCATTAAGCATATCTTGATTAGGAGGGCAAAAGAGGAAGAGACCGCAAATCTTCTTCTCTACCAACTAAAGAGCATGATGATGGGCTTTGTAAGAGTAGAAAATATGCAGATCGTAGAATATACTGTAAATATAAGGAAAAAGTGAAGAAAAAGAAGACAAAGAAAAGAGAAAGAAACCCTTGGACATACTTCAACTAGGGGGAGGGTGAAGGTGGAGGAGACCACAGATCTTTTTCTCATTAGAATAAAGAGTAATGAGCTTTATAAGAGTAGGGTATACATAGATCACGTACAGAATTAGCTAGAAAGTAGGGATCTTCTTCTCTTTTTCTATTAGATTAATGTCCTAGAAGTCAATATGGCTGACACATTGTAATAATTCTAGAACATAAGTTTATACTTAATATATTGACATGATCAATAAAAGGATAATTTTTTTTCATTCAAGTGTAATGTGTCCTTGAATTATCTATGGAATTAGTTTCGATACATATTCTCAAAACATTGAGAATTGGAGATAAGTATTTCATTCCTAAATGCTCCTGATCATAGGATCATCATGAGGACGATGATAAATCCGGATAGACTGGCACACAAATCGCTTCCTTCGAGATAGATGAGTTTCTGGTCTACTGTGTAGAGACATAGGATGACGAGCGTCGGTGGTTGTTAAAGAACAACTAGTACTGAGCGTGACCATACTAGAGATCATTTGGATTTCTATTCAATCGTCAGTGATTGTCTCGATATTACAGTTATATGACTGATCCTTTGACTTGAGATGGTACTGCTACTCACAGTGAGGCTACTGAAGTTTGACTGACACATAAACATGGATCTCAATGAGCTTTTGTAGTGGATGTTGGCGATAGTTAATCCACTATAATAGAGGGGTGCACATTAAGACAGGATCTATCGATCTTGATAGAGAGGAGTAATCCTATAGAATTTTAAAGGCTAAGTCCAAGAATCTATAGCCATAGTAGTGTGATTGATGGAAAAAAATTTTCATAGAAGTTACAACTGGACTTGAGCTAATTGAATCTATCATATGACTGATGTTGAGGTTTGACGATTTATCCATGATCTGCCATCTAGTCGGGACTCACGATAGAGAGACTGAATCGCATGTTAAGTACACTTAGAGATTTATTTCAGTTCTACTAGGTTGCCACTACATACTGCTAGGTATCACTGGTAGATTGTGAGAGCTCACTAGGATTGTTCTGGATCGACGATCCTTGCTGAGTTAGGTGAAATTATTTCAACCCATTGAAAAGAATTTTAATGATACAATAATAGATATCATTGTATATCTCACTACCAGATAGAATTGAATCTATGGGGTCGCACAACAAAGAAATTAGGTCTGGAATAAGTAATTGAGCTTATGAAGTATCAATTAGGTTTAAAAAAATCCATTGGGTTCATGATAATCTTGCTAGCATATGGTTGGACCCAATTCCTCTTTCCATTAGGATTATTTATTTGATAAGATAATTCTAACTTAATTACCTACTAATAACCTACATGAATTAGATTCATGAGACTCCAATTATTGGGTGTCTAAGGTTATGGATCATATTAATTAAGGGTGCAAGTCTCTAATTAATTTTTTTGATAGTTATTTTTGGGTGCCACCTTGATTTGATCAAGTTGGGCATGTCCATTGATTAGAGGGCTTTTAATTCTCTTATGGGATGTCTCTTGGGTGTATTTTGGAGTGTCTAATTATAGATGCAAGGACTCTAATTGTTGGTACCTAAAGGGTCTCCCAAAGTAAGTTGGATAACTTAAGTTAATAGGAAACCCAATGCAAGTAGGACTTATATTATGTGATTGAATATGATTTAATCTTTATGCCTATTTAAAAAGATCTCTCCTAAGGTCTCTAGAGCATCAAAATCAGTAACCCCTCACGCCTAAAGGATCTCCCTATGCCCTCTTTTCCTCTCCTTTTCTCTTCTCTTGGGCGTTCTACACGCCCATCCCTTAGGATGCGAGTCCCAAAGAGTTCCACGCCCAAGGTGTTGGGCATCCCATAATTTGCTGGTTGCTGGTATTTTGTAGCAGCACAAAGCAAGGAGAAACTCTAAAGAAGAGGAAAAGAAGAAGATCAAGGAGAAAGATCAAGTGTTGATCGCGATCCAGACTTCGTTCAGATTCAGTAGGCTGAATTTTGGAGAATCAAAATTTAAATTATAGAGGACTGTTCCAGGCTGATCTTGAGTAGATACTCATTGAGGTCGGATACTTGTATAGCTAAGAGAACTTTTTCTCTTTCAGATCCAGATTCGAAGAAAAAAATTGTAAAACAGGTATGTGATTTGATCACAATCTGAATTCAACATATATCAATTTCAACATATGAGATAGATCCATGTGGTTTTATGTTTTCATGCATACATAATTTAGATTAAAAATATTTTAATCTTATTCTCTACTGCAGTGTTTAGAAAATAAAACTTTTGAAATACATATGCATGCACCAAACCCCGAATTCCAACAGTGGTATCAGAGCCACGGATTTTTATATGCTGAATTTTGATATACATATTTTTGAAAAAATTTTAAAATTAGATTTTTTCTTAATACATGAGATGTATAGATAGATCTTCTAATCTAAAATTTAATTTTGAATTTAATTTTAGAATATATAGTTGATATGTAATTACATGCATAGATCTGAATTTTGATCTAGAAAGAGTTCTAGTTCATGTTCACGTAATACATAGATGCATGTATAAAATCTAAAATTTTTATATGATCTGAATTTTGATTCATATATGTGATATATGATTATATATTTAGATCATAAATTTACTTTTAATCTGATCCATGATTAGTATATGAGATACATGATATCATTCTAAAATCTGAAATTTTGTTTAGATCTGATTTTACATGCATATATGTGATATATGTTTGTATGCTAAAATTTAAAAATTATTTTTATATTTTTAAAATTTATTTTTATGTAATAAATTTAGATCTAAAATATAATTTTAGAATCTAAAATTTATATTTATGCATGAAGATTTTTGTCATAGAAAAATCATTAATTAGGTCATGTAGTAGGATTGCATTTAAGATTTTTGATTTGAGTCATATGGGTCTAACTCGATTAAGTAATTGATCAAATCAAGTCAAGTATTGATAAAGGTTAGATCAATTAAATTTATGATCATACAATTATTGTTGATCAAATCATTTGAATCCTATATGTAGAATCGATTAATCTAAAGACCTAATTTGGCTCGTTGGTTGGAGTCCGATTCGCTAGTACTAACCAATTTTAATCAATCGACCTATTGGTGTCTAAGGCAAGTTAATGAGATATAGTTATTTAATTGATTCTATTAGCCGATCTGATCAATTTATTGATGTCTTAGGAAGGCAACGAGGGGACCCCATCAATCTCCACTTATCTGGTCAATTTGGAAGATTGGGTCTTGAATTAGGTTACTTAGCGATCTGATTTAGCCCATGCCAGTTAGATCGGTCATATGATGACTGATTAGATGAAATCTAAATCTAAATCTCCTCACAAATATTAAGTCCATAAGTTTTCCACCATTGTAGATGTACAGACGTGCTACCGACGTTGATTGTTCTCGATTAGTTACAGTAGTTCAGTTGCATCGAAAATGCACAACCACTATATTAGCAAAGAGTTGCTCTAGGATAAGGATGGAGTTGGATCCAATAACTATTAAGTGAGGGACCCAATGATGGACTTGCATCTACTAGTGAATGATGGATCAGGCTTAACTAAAAAGTGTGAGCAATAACTGTTAGGTGAGCCCATATGACTTAGAGATCAAGTCGCTGCAACATACTTAGTGAAGCATTTAAGCAAAGAGTTGCTGATAAGTGATATATTTTTATATTTATTATAAATAATTTTGATAATTTATGATGCTAACATCTTCTTAAAAATCTAATTTCATGAATTTATTAAATTTTTTTTGAAAAATAAATAATTTAAAAAAATATATAAAATTAGATATATTTATGAAAAATAAGATGTTAATTTAATTGAAAAATTTAAGCACCAAAATGAAAAAAAAATTTTGAAAAATTTAATGCATATTTTTTTTAATTTTTCAGATAAAAATTAGAGCAAAAACGGAGCCAAAATACCCTAAAAAATCTTAAAAATAGTCTCCGATGCATGGTGGACCGGTCGGTCGATCCACAGAGCCAGGATGCGGTCCACAGAAAACTTCACGCGGTCCACAGACACGGTTCACAGCGAGAGAAAGATCCTAGGCACGATCCAACGGGGAAAGCTGAGATTCAATCCGACATAGATCTAATGGTTGCTGTTCATTGTCGATTTATAAGAGAACTCTTTTGCATGATCCGATGGTCCAGAAGCGATCCATCACGCGATTCAATAGCTGAGGACGCTTTCGACTTTGAATAGGAGATCAGAAGCACTGATCGACAGCCCAGATCTCATCCGAACCCAGATCAGATGGTCAGAATTGAATCCGATCCTGATAAGGAGTAAAAGGCTAATTTTTCGGCTGATCTGAGTGATCCAAGCCTGATCTAACGGTCAGAAAAATTCTTAAAGATTTTTATACAATTTCTAAGGGTTTTAGGATTCCTTTTGTGATCAAAAAAATATGAAAAAATCATTTATAAATAGGAAGACCGGTAATAACCTTTAGGAGGAGAAAAAATCAGAGAATAAGCAAGAAAAAAATTGAAAAAAAATTCAAAGAGCTTTAGGGATCAAATATTAGGAGATTATGGAGCTAAAGAGCTTGATGCATGGCTAAATCCTTTCAATCCAGGAATATGATGAAGCCTGTAAATGGGTTTTTATTTTCTTTTTTTTGTATTTAATTTTTATGTAATAAAATTATGCTTTTATTTCATATCTTTTTATTTTCTTTTGAGGTATTGATCCAGCCTATACGGTCTATATCCTCTATTGACATGCCGTGATCTCTAGATACGGTACGTGCTTCGGAGAGATAGATCATAGTATGTTAGATTGAATCTTAGATCTTGTAATTAAATTTAGATAGTTTATACTCCAACAAGACGAGCTGTAATTTATTGATACAGTCCGTATCCCTTAGAGATAAACTATACTAATACCACAATTACAAGAATTAAATATTATAATATAAAAAAAGAAGAAAGTAAATCTCTTTGCATGGTGGATTTAAAATTTCTGGGTTATTTCTCTGAATTATTTTTTTTTATAATTTAATTTATATTTTTAATTGAATTCTTGCTTTTTTATTTCTTTTAATCCTTCTACAATCAATTCTCTTTTATTTTTTCTTAAAAAAAAAAGAGATAATCGCCCTAGATCCCCGTGGAAACGATCTCTACTCACCCTATCTATATAGTTTGAGTTGGTTTTTATTCTTGACCGCCTACGACAGCGATCAATTGCCTACGCATCGATGTACATATTGTCAATAACTGTTAGGTGAGGTGTATGTCATCGATGGGACCGTAGCACTCACTAGGAATCCTTTGTCGTATTAGAATTTTTATTTACTTTTCAAAAAGTAGAGGGATCCGATAAATTAGTGAGAGCCATTATTTACATCTTAAAATTTCTAGAAGTAAATATAAATATTAAGTACAGAAGTCTAACTTGAATCTCTACTCTCGCAGTTAAATCATAATGTCAGCCTCAAATCCTCTAGCCCGCATTCTTGAAACTAATCATTTGACCGGTACCAATTACAAAGATTGACTCAGAAATCTCAGAATTATCCTGACCTCAAAAAAGTTAAGTCATATTTTCGATCAGGATTTCGTAGTGCTACCAAACCATCCTACTGCTGTGCAAAGAGCTGCTTTTCAGAAGTGGATGGATGAAGATAGTCAGGTCAAGTGTTATATGCTGGCGTCTATGACAAACGAGTTGCAAAGCCAGCACGAGCATATGCCCACTGCTCAGATCATGATCACTCACCTACAAGAGTTGTATGGTGAGCAGAGCCATACTGCGTACTTCAAAATATCCAAAAGACTCTTCAATCTGAAGATGCGCGAAGGACAGTCTGTCCATGAGCACTGTATGACAGTGATCAAGGATATTGAGGAACTTGGGAAGCTCGAGCTAGAAATGCAAAAAAAATTACAGATGGATTTGATCCTTCAATCCCTTATCAGTTCATATAGTTAATTCATTGTGAATTTTTATATGAACAACTTGACTATACTATTTTCGAACTCATCAACATGTTGGTCACCACGAAGGGTACCTTGAAGAGTTCAAGGGACACTGTTTTCGCTGTGGAGCGGACCTCTTCTTCCAAGAGAAAGTCTACTAGAAGGAAGAAGGTTAAATCCGTGAAGAAGCAAAAGAAAGACAGCAAGCCAAAGAAGGATGGTCTAAAGATGGCTAAGGCAAAAGGAAAGTATTTCCACTATCATGCTGAAGGCCATTGGAGGAGGAACTGTCCTAAATATTTGGAGAGTCTAAAAACCAAAAAGAATGATAAGCCTTCTGAAAGTATGCTCGTAATTAAATCTACCCTTACGGTTTTCTCTACTTCTAGTTGGGTATTGGACTCTGACTCGAGTGCTCATATATGTACCTCAATATAGGGTCTGATAGAAAGTAGGAGGTTGAGGGAAGGTGACATAATCCTTCGGGTCGGCAATGGAGCAAAGATTGCTATAGAGGCTATTGGCACTTACCTTCTTCGATTACCATCTGGTGTTAAATTAGATTTGAAAGGCTGTTATTATATTTCTGTAGCTAGTCGAAATTTAATTTTTGTGTCTGTGCTAGCATAGGAAGGTTTTGAAATTTATTTCAATAAAGACTTTTACTCCATTTATTTATGAAATAAATTGGTTGCATGAGGTCTTTTAATTGATAGTTTTTATCACTTATATGTTAATACAAATGTGAATCTAAACGAGCAAATAGTGAGTGCCGTAGGCCAAAAGAGATCCAGAGATGAAATTAACCAGAAGTACTTATGGCACCATAGACTAGGCCATATTGGAGAGGATAGGATAAACAGACTGGAGAAGGATGGGATCCTTGGCTCTCTTAATCCAAAGCTATATCTAGCTTGTGAATCCTACTTTTGAGGAAAAATAGCTAAGTTGCCCTTTATAGGACATGGGGAAAGGACCACAGAGCTATTTGCCCTGGTACACACCGACGTGTGTGCACCATTTGATGTGTAGATTAGGGGCAATTATACCTACTTCATTACCTTTACCGATGATCTCTCTAGGTACAGGTATGTGTGTCTCATGAAACACAAGTCTGAGGCCTTTAAAAAGTTCAAAAAATTCAGACATGAAATAGAAAAGCAGACAGACAAATCTGTTAAGATTCTTCAATCTGATCAAGGAGGTGAATACCTTAGTCAAAAATTTTTGAAATATCTTAAGGACAACGACATAGTCTCTTAGTGGACTCCTTCTGAAATATCTCAGCTCAACAGGATATCCGAAAGGAGGAACAGGATCCTATTGGATATGGTCCGATCCATGCTGAGCTTCACTGATCTATCCTTATTTCTTTGGAGATATGCCTTGTTAATTGTCATTCACTTGTTGAATAGGATTCTATCAAAGTCTGTTCCTACTACACCGTATGAGATATGGTTCGGTAAAAAGTCGAGTCTGGGTTATCTCAAGACTTGAGGATATCCGATCTATGTCAAGAGATAAATGATGGATAAGCTAGAGGATAGATCTATTATAGCTCGCTTTATAGGGTATCCAAAAAAATTTATGGGATACTACTACTTTTTACAAGATCACAATGTGATTGTGAATCGAAACACCATATTCCTAGAAAAATAGTTTATCCAGGATAGCGGTAGTGGGAGGTTAGTGGAGCTTGAAGAGAAAGTCTCTGAAGAGCTCAGAGCTATAGATCCTCAGGAACCCATAGTCCATGAGTCAGTAGTTGATGTTCCTCTATCACCTCGTAGATCTAACAGGATCTACCAACCTCCAAAAAGGTATATGGGTATGCTTACGGAGGAAGTAAAGAAAATATTTCTTATGGGAGATAGGGGTCATAATGATGACCTTAATACCTTTGACGAGGCAATATCTAACATCGATTCTGATAAATGGTTAGATGCTATGAAATCAGAAATTGACTTGTTTCACTTGAATCAAGTTTGGACTTTAGTGGATCCACCTGAGGGTATCGTACCTATTGGGTATAAATGGATCTACAAAAAGAAGATAGGTACCGATGGTAAGGTAGAGACCTATAAAGCTAGGCTTGTGGCTAAAAGTTATAGTCAGTGCGAGGGCATTGACTATCAGAAAATTTTCTTATCCGTAGCCATGTTGAAATCTATTCACACTTTGCTTGTTGTTGCGGCTTACTATGATTATGAAATCTGATAGATAGATGTGAAAATTATTTTTCTGAATAAATATTTTGAAGAAGATATCTATATAGAGCAGCCTATGGATTTCACATCCGATGATGGTGATCATAGAGTCTGCAAGCTGCAAAAGATCCATATATATATTAAAATAGGCTTCTCGGAGTTGGAACCATCATTTTAATGAGGCAATCAAATCATTTGATTTCATCAAAAATGAAGAAAAATCTTGTGTATACAAGAGGGTCAATGGGAGTGTGATCACCTTTCTCATTTTATATGTGGATAATATTCTCTTTATTGGGAATGACATTCCCATCCTGACCATGGTCAAAAGATGGTTGTCCAAGAAATTCTCCATCAAAGACCTAGGAGAAGCATTTTATATTCTTGAAATAAAGGTCTATAGGAATAGACCTAAACAGATGCTTAGTCTGTTACAAAAGCTGTACATAGAGAATGTGCTGAAGAGGTTCAGTATAAAAAACTCCAAAAGAGATTTTTGACCTCTTAGGCATGGTATTAGTCTCTCCAAGATGATGTGTCTGACCACATCTGAGGAGATGCAGCACATAAGTAGGATTTCTTATGCTTCGGTGATAAGAAGCCTCATATACGTCATGCTATATACTCGACCTGATATTACTCTTACCATGAGTGTCATGAGTAGGTATCAGTCGAATCCAAACAAGGAAGACTGGATAGCTGTGAAGAACATCCTTAAGTACTTAAGAAAGACTAAATATTTATTCTTGATCTTTGGAGGAGATTCTGAGTTGCGAGTCGAGAGTGTATTCTTGTTCGATATATTAAAAAGGTTCTGAATATTCGATCAGTGGAGGCTGAATATGTTATAGATGTGTAGGATGAATATTGACTCTAATGTTAGTTGTAAAACTGGATGTTATGCCATGACATAGTACTGTAAAGATAAATGGCACCATAGCCCTTGCTAAGGAGCCAAAGGTCTTATCAGAGATCCAAGCACATAGAGCAGCGGTATATGCGACTACCTCATGTCGAGATGCGAAGAGTAGACTCCACGGATAACATGATAAACCCACTGACTAAGCAGTTGAGCCAATCAAAAATGAAAATCCACCTTGAGAAAATGGGACTTAGATTTGTGGCCATTGACTTTAGTCCAAGTGGGAGATTATTAGATGTATGTCCTAGAAGCCAATACGGCTGACATATTGTAATAATTTTAAGACATAATTTTGTACTTAATATATTGATATGATTAATAAAAAGATAATTTTTTTTCATTCGAGTGTATATGTCTTTGAATCGTCCATGAAATTAGTTTCGATACATATTCTCAAAGTATTGAGAATTAGAGACATATATTTAATTCTTAAATACTCCTGATCATAGGATCATTGTGAGGATGGTAATAGATCCGGATAGACTGACGTACAAATTGCTTTCTTCGGGATAGATGAGTCTCTGATCTACTATGTAGAGACACAGGACGATGAGTGCGGGTAGTTGTTAGAGAACAACTAGTACTGAGTGTGACCATATGAGAGATCATTTAGATTTTTATTCAATCATTGGTGATTGTCTCGATGTTGTAGTTGTATGACTGGTCCTTTAACTTGAGATGGTACTGCTACTCGCAATGAGACTACTGAAGTTTGACTGATACATAAACATGGATCTTAATGAGTCCTTATAGTGGATATTGGCGATAATTGATCTACTGTAGGAGTGGGATGTGCATCAAGACAGAATCTATCGACTTTGATAGAGAGGAATAATCCTATAAAATTTGAAAGGCTAAGTCCAAGAATCTATGACCATAGTAGTGTGATTGATGAAAAAGAGTTTCCATAAAAGTCATAACTGGACTTGAGCTAATCGAATCTATCATATGACTGATGTTGAGGTTTGACGATTTATCCATGACCTACCATTTAGTCGAGACTCACGATAGAGGGACTGAATCACATGTTAACTATACCTAGAGGTTCATTTCAGTTCTACTGGATTACCACTACAACTGCTAGGTGTCATTGATGAATTATGAGAGCTCACTAGAATTATTCTGGATCGACAATACTTACTGAGTTAGAATGGAATTGTTCCGATCTATTGAAAAAATTTTTAATGATACAATGATAAAGATCATTGTATATCTCACTATCAGATAGAATTGAACCTATAGGGTCACACAATAAAGAAATTAGGTCTGAAATAAGTAATTGAGCTTATGAAGTATCAATTGAGTTTAGAGAAATCCATTGGGTTCATGATAACCTTACTAGCACATGGTTGGACCCAATTTCTCTTTTCGTTGGGATTACTTATTTGATAAGATAATTCTAACTTAATTATCTGCTAATAACCTACATGAATTAGATTTATGAGACTCCAATTATTGGGTGTCTAAGGTTATGGATATATTAATTAAAGGTGCAAGTCCCTAATTAATTTTCTTGATAGTTATTTTTGGACGCCACCTTGATTTGATCAAGTTGGGCGTATCCACTGATTAGAGGGCCTTTAGTTCTCTTATGGGGTGTCTCTTGGGTGTGTTTTAGGGCATCTAATTATGAGCATAAGGGCTCCAATTGTTGGCGCCTAAAAGGTCTTTTAAAGTAAGTTGATAACTTAAGTTAATAGGAAACCCAATGTAAGTAGGACTTATATTATGTGATTGAATAGGATTTAATTCTTATGCATATTTAAAGAGATCTTCCCTAAAGTTCCTAGAGCATCAAAACCAACAGCCCCTCATACCCAAAGGCTCTCCCCATGCTCTCTCTTCCTCTCCCTTTCTCTTCTCTTGGGCGTTCTACACGCCCATCCCTTGGGACGTGAGTCCCAAGGAGTTTCATGCCCAAGGTGTTGGGTGTCCCATAATTTGTTAGTTGCTGGTGTTTTATATCAGGACAAAGCAAGGAGAAACTTTAGAGAAGAGGAGAAGAAAAAGATCAAGGAGAAAGATCAAGCGTTGATCGCAATCCAGGCTTCGTTCAGATTCAGCAGGCTGAATTTTGGAAAATCAAAATTTAGATCATAGAGGGCTGTTCTAGGCTGATCCTGAGTAGATACTCGTAGAGGTTGAACATTTATGTGGCTAAGAGAGAATTTTTTCTCTTTCAGATCCAGATTCGAAGAAAAAGATTGCGAAATAGGTATATTATTTGATCACAATTTGAATTCAGCATATATCAATTTTAGCATATGAGATAGATCCATGTGGTTTTATATTTTCATGCATGCATAATTCAGATTAAAAGTATTTTAATTTTATTCTCCGCTGCGGTGTTTAGAAAATAAAATTTTTAAAACATATATGCATGCACCAAACCCCGAATTCCAATATTTTCTACATGGGAATTAGTATGGCAAAGGAGAAATATCCTAATTTCATTAAAACACATGTTTAAATTTTTAGTTGATTCTAACACTATTACTAAATGCTAACCTGCCTAAATCAGGAATAATAAATGAACCAGAACCCACAACAGGCTTGTATCCCAAGCCTTGACTCTACTAAAATTGGGAATGAAGGGAATTGATAGATTTTTTTAGGCGTATATTTCTATCTTTACACACAAGTGTGTCTGTTTTATTCATGGTGTGCGTTGGTTTGATTGTTCTCCATGCTTAGAGTCATGCATTTTTTAGGAGTTGTTTTGATAAAGGCATACAGCTCCAGACTACTAATCCTGATTTTGGCGGTTATTTCTTGTTAAGCATTTTTGGTGTTTCTTATTAAGTATTTTCTTGATAAAGAAGAGCCCAAGTTTGGTGGTTATTTCTTATGAAGTATTTTTTTTGTATTTCTTATTAAGAGCTTAATTAGATGATTGGATTGAAATTGTATGGGATTTATAAACTGGGCTAGTACAATTAGTAAGATCATTAGATTACAGGTTGGGCCAGACATATATTCATAATTTCTTGGAGTATCTTTAGAGTATGGTGGTCCAAATCCCATAAGGAAAAGAGATCGGCCTTGGACCGGCCCACTCCATGTGTACTCCTAGATATTTATGAATATAGGTCTAATCCTATAATTTTGCAAGTTGTGTTGGTCTAACGAGGAATTCAATAGGATTTTTAGCTTAATCATCCAAACAGACATTAAATGCTTAAGTTCGTAGTTCATACCAAATGGACCGAGCAATCATTCTTTAAGTGAGAAAACGTAGCCCATAAATCTCTTTTCAGCTGATTCCGTTCCCAATTTTAGCTTGAGCGTGGGAGCCCTTGAAGCTACACTAGTCCATTCATGTCCTGATAAAGAATATTTTGACGTGATCCATCCTGATGACCTATTTATAGCCATCAACGTAGAGGTATTATTAGCCGAAGTAACATGGAACAATAAATTCTAGATTTAATGGTTACAATTACTGTAGAAATTGCTAAATATACTCAAATTTTTTTAAAAAAATTCTTGGTGAGGACGTTGATTAGACATTGGATTCTCTCGTTGCAGCGGCAACCGCACCGTCCGGGCACTTGTTCAGTCCGTGGCCATCAACCACCAAGAACCGGCCAAATGGACCCATGCCTCCCCCATCACCTTCCGTCAGACGGACGCCGGGATGCAGGATGGGCCGTGCGAAACTTCGCGGGTTGCATCTCTCACGCAAAAAAAAAAAAAAAAAATATGATTGATGGTCTTTTACGATATCCACTATTGCATTGCGCTCGCACTGTTCGCAAAGCGCTCCAAACCCCGCGTTCATCTCCATTCACAGCTCTTGAAGCGACCATGCGCGATCCAACAGTCAAAGAAGGGGTATGGTTCCATCGCGCGAACGATACAACCCTTGTCCAGACTGATGCATGAACCCGAATTGCTGCTATTGGTCCGTGGAGGCCCCTTCACCTCATCCGTCACCGTCACAGGAGAGGCCCAAGTCACCCTCGTTTGGAATATTCGATTCCTTGTGGCATTCGTCCGTCTAATAAATAAATAAATATCTTCTCCTCCCGTCATCCTGCTCTCCTTCCCCCACCTAACCCCTCATAGTAGATGCTACCGTGTTCTCCTGGTCTGGGACGGAAGAGGAGAGGAATGACCATCTCCAGCTACGCCCCTCCTCCGTCTCGATGCACAAGAGCAGCAGCCGCGCTGCTGCTCCTCATCTTGGCCACGGCGCTCCACCCCCAGCAGGTCCGTCTACTCCTCCCAAAACTTTAGTTTCTTCTCGCCATCTCCCAGATCTGTGAGTACCACCGATAACTAATAGTCAGCAGCTCCCAATCCGTTACCCTCCTTTTGTTTCAACTTTCAATCTCACTCATACTATCTCCAGAATATGCTTGCTCGAGTCTTTTTTATTTAGTTGGCTGGTCCCTTCCCTCTGTGGCGGCCTAGCTAGCTCCTCTGTGGCTGATCATCCATCCCTTCGGAGATGGAATCCTCTCTATCTGATATTTCTCTTTTTAAGCCCTAAACTTACTCAATTATCCATCTCTGCAGGTTATTGCCGGGAAACCAATGCCAAAACTCAAGATGGAGTCGATGATCCTTCAGGTTTGTTTCTTTTTTATATTCTGCGCTCAGAGCTGGAGCTAACCTGTGTTTGCTTTGATGTTCTGCCTTTCCTCCTCTCTTTATTTTTTGAATCTAGCTAATAAGTATCCTGCTTGTTATATTTATGCAGAACTCAATCATTGAAAAGATTAATGGAAATCCTATTGCTGGATGGAAAGCTTCCACGAATTCCCGTTTTTCCAACTATACGGTAAGGCCCCAAATGCCCAGATTCGATCATGTTGTCTATTTAGATTTTAACTCCATCTAGTTTATGGAAACTTGTCGTATGCTTCTCATTGCTAACCGCCTCCCCCTCCTCTTATTTTCCCTTTTTTTTTTTTTTTTTTTTGCCCTCTACAGGTTGGCCAGTTTAAGCATATTCTTGGAGTGAAACCAGCGCCTCGCAACGCCTGGGAAGATATTCCTGTAAAAACTCATCAAAAATCTGTGAAGCTCCCTAAGCAATTTGATGCAAGAACGGCGTGGCCTCAGTGCAGCACTATTGGAAGAATTCTTGGTCAGTTAGCCCTATTCTGCTTATCTATGACTGCCTACATTTCATGGGGAGACTGACTTTTTTCTTTGTATCTCTTTCTTAACTCTGTCCATTTGTATACCTCGGTTCAATTCCTTTTGGGTCCAAAAGATCAGGTAGGTTCATTTTCTTGCCATTCCTTACCATTTAACTCAGCAACAAGCCCTGTAGTCCATTAACATGTTTTGGTTCTTGATGGCAGGGTCACTGTGGTTCATGTTGGGCTTTTGGTGCCGTAGAATCATTGTCAGATCGCTTCTGCGTTCATTTTGGCATGGTAAACCCCAACAAAAATTTCAGAAAATATGCCTCTATTCTGACATTAAAGAAGAACTACACTTTCTACTCATCTAGCTAAATCAGGGTCTGACCATTGCAGAATGTTTCCCTATCTGTGAATGACCTCTTGGCATGTTGTGGTTTTATGTGTGGAGATGGCTGTGATGGAGGATATCCTATATATGCCTGGCGCTACTTTGTCCAGAGTGGTGTTGTTACAGAAGAGGTAATGAATTGTATAATTGATCATCAGGGTCTACCTGGCTCTCTAAATTGTTTCCATCCCCCTCAATCTCACCTTATTTTATCGACACGGTGTTGGGAAAGCTTTCACTACAAGTTATCCTGTGTATACTTTATGAACATTAATTAGCTCAACAATCTTCTGTTTTGCAGTGTGACCCATACTTCGATGATATTGGATGTGTTCATCCGGGCTGTGAACCTCTTTATCCAACACCAAAGTGCGAAAAGAAATGCCAAGATAAGAACCTCCTCTGGGGGGAGTCTAAGCATTTCAGTGTCAATGCTTACAGAATAAGCTCTGATCCACATGATATCATGGCAGAGGTCTACAAAAATGGTCCCGTGGAAGTTGCTTTCACCGTTTATGAGGTATGTACAATCATCGAAATCCTTGGATCTCTGACGAGCGTTCCAATGCTACTTCCACACATACAAATGCTATTTTTGCTGGACAAGGATTTGCTTATTTGGTAATCGGACATTATAATATTCATCCTTGACATGATCATCTTCCTTCATTTGTCAATATGAATGAAGCACAAGGGTGTTCTGGAGGACTAATTCCTTGTTTAGAATGTTTTAATCTTTCGCCAAGTTTACTTGTTTCTCCCTCTGACTCTCTCTTGTAGTTCATTAAATTATTCCATATCTAGATATTATGCTTCGTCTTACTTCTTCAAGTTGTTTACTGTTTTCAGGATTTTGCTCACTATAAATCCGGAGTCTACAAACACATTACAGGCGATGTAATGGGTGGCCACGCCGTGAAGTTAATCGGATGGGGGACTAGCGATGATGGCGAAGATTATTGGGTCCGTTAGTTAGCCTCCAACTTCTTGAACGTTCATATTCATCTGTTGATCCTGACTCATCTGTCCATTTTTGTTCTGCAGCTTCTTGCGAATCAGTGGAATAGAGGCTGGGGTGATGTATGTTAATGGACAGATTCTCAACCATTCAAATATACGTAAAAAAACACGTAAAGGTTCCCCTTATTTGAGGTGTTGAGCATTATCTATTTGGTTCCGTGCAGGTTGGTTACTTCAAGATTGCAAGGGGCAGGAATGAATGTGGAATTGAAGAGGACGTGGTCGCTGGTCTGCCTTCATCCAAGAACTTAATCAGAAACTTCGCTGGTATTGATATGGCTGCTGATGCTACTGTCTGAATTCACATTGTTCCGTATACATAACCTATTATTATATTGTCAAGATGTCAGAACTCAGAAAACTAGGGATATGCCTATGTCCCTCTCGTTGTTTACATGTTAAAAATTGATTGTGGTGTCACTAAATGATATGCAGCATTCTAGTACCACACCTATTTATTTTGAAAGTTATAGGTTGCTTTTGGTTCTTGCGTGCTCTAGAATGTAATATGCATGCTTGGGACCCCATCAGAACTTTACCCTTGGGTTGCATTTGGTGCATTAATAGATGGTCATAATCTGAATTATTTGATAATCTAGATTACCTGCAATGTAGATAGATTGTCAGTAATATTGATTACTGTATTTGGTACATACAGATAATATTGTAGTGAAATTATTGAAATTTTTAATTGACATATTAGGTATAATAATTAGATTATTGATAATGTAACATCAAATTTTCAAAATATCTTTATTATTAGTTTAATATTTTAAAATATTTATTTAATTTTTTTAATGATAAAAATTATTATATGAAAAAATTATTTAATTTTTTATTTAATTAAATAATTAAATTATTTAATTAAATTATTTAATTATTTAATAAATTTATTTAATTAAATAATCAAATTATTTAATTTTTTATTATTTTTAATACTTATTATTATTATTTTTATTACTTTTATTTTTATTTTTATTTTTTTTCTTCTTCGTTCTCCTTCCTCCGCACGCCACACCTCAACTCCTCCCTCCCCCCTCCCCACCCCCCACCCCCGATCATCCAACATCGCCCTCTAGCCCCTCGATGAATCTGCACTCTGTGCTCCCCGCGACCACCTCCATCGTTGCCTTTATCCACCCATGCCGCTACCCTCGCCCACTCCATCGGAGGCCATGCTGATGAAAGAAGACGGCGAGGGTCAGGAAAGAGATGGCCAATCGACTGTCTCCTCTTTTTACGTGCAATCATCTCCTTTAGACCGTTGGATCTCAATAGATCGGCAGTTTCTCTTTGATTGACAGTGATTGTTGTGAAGGAGACGACGGTGGCCCATCGATCGGTTGGTTTTCAGCCACCATCGGTCAGACTTTGTAGAGGAGGGTGTCGATTTTGGCCCCTCTTTTGTTCGCTGCCCATCGTGAGGAAGAAGACCATGGGATGGGTGGGGGTGGTGGGAAGGATGACAGTGAGGGCCACGATGGTGATGTTGGAGAGGGCCTACCGTCGGAGGTACGGATGAGTGATGGGTGGCACTGCGTGGAGAGGGATGATGGGAGGCACGGGCGGGCGACGGGTGGCACCACGCGGGGATGGAGGGTGGGAGAAGGATAGTTTCGTTCAGAAATTTTATTTCAACATTATCAAAATAATAGTAATCTGGATAGTCATCCCTCTCTTTTGTAATCTGGATTACATGATAATCTGGATTATCAATCTAAAAAGCATACCAAATATGATAATCTAATGGGATTTCTTTAAATGCCAGCAATTTGGATAGATTATCAACTACCAAATGCATCCTTGAGCTTGGATGAGAGTAGCACTAGGACGGGAAATATGCAAGCATTAAATCTAACTTCCGTCCTCAAGGATTGCAGGAAATCTGCATGCTGCTTAATTGAAACGGATGACTATGTAATAGGCACCATTGCCAATGACCCTAATATTGTAGCGAAAACAGGCTCCTTTCTTTCCTCTAGTGTTTTTTTTTTCAGGGGTAAGGGAGGCGAAAGCCACTTAAAATTTTTATTATAAAGAAAAAACTATTTACAGAGAACAAGTTTCTTTCGATACCCTGTTTCCCTTTTTTAGAGACAGTAGTCAGCTCTTGTTGATATGCAGGGCGTGCTTGTTAGAAACAAGATTCGATGTGAACTGAGCACAGATTAATGGTTGAGGCTGGTTTATTTTTGCAAGAATCAAGGTGAAGTGGGATCAGACATTTAGTCGCTGAATAAGCTGTAATGCCATGTTCTACCAACACACAAATCAAATTTGCTCTTTGTGATAAATCTTTTTCTTATTTATTTCTCGGAATGATTACAAGGCAAATTGCTATACATCAGGAATCCCGATTGCTATACATCAATAAAATGAAATCTCGGTGATTAATCTGATAAAAAATAAAAGTACAACTAATGCAATCATATTACAGCTAATACAATCATATCTCTAATTTACACCTCATCTGAATATCACGTAATACTCCTCAAGTAATACTCCTCAAGTTAGCGCATAAATATCAAGAATGCTCAACTTGCACAATAGAAATCAAAAGTGATCCCATCCCAATGCCTTAGTGAAGATGTCTACAAGTTTTAGTTTAGTAGAGACGTGTAGTGACAATATTTCATAATTTGAGATGGTCTCGGATGAAGTGACAACCAATCTTGATGTGTTTAGTTCTTTTATGAAAGATGAGATTGTCAGCAATATAGGGGGCCACTTGATTATCACAATAAAGTTGCATCGATTGAGGATGTTTAATTCTAAGTGATCGAAGGAAACTTTACAACCATAATAGTTCGCCAGTAGTACTAGTCATGGCTCTATATTCTGTTTCAGTAGACAAGCGAGATATGGTGATCTACTTTTTAGTCTTTCAAGAAATTGGGCACCCGCCAAGTAAAATAAAATAACTAGTAACAGATCGTCTGGTCATTGGGCAACCTACCCAATTTGAATCACAATATGCCGTTAATTGTAGTGAAAACGGTGTATGTAGAAGAATTCCCTGATCTAGACTTTATTTCGGGCATCGCAACACATGAATGGCCGCATCCCAATGTGGTTGGTGTGGATCCTACATGAATCAAGAGAGGAAGTGCACAGAGTAATATACATCCGGTCTCGTGATAGTTAAATAGATCAGCCATCCGACAGGATGCCAATATTGTCTAGGGTGATCAATCGGATCGCCAGAATCAGAAGATAAGTGATGTTGCTGCTCCATAGGAAAAGCAAAAGATCGGGCCCCCAATATGTCACATTTTGTCAAGATATCCAACATGTATTTTCGTTGAGAGAGGAATATCACAGTCAGACTGCGGGCAACTTCTATACCAAGAAAATATTTTAGAGGGCCTAGATCTTTAATGCGAAAGCATCTAGCCAAGGACGTCTTGAAACATGTACACTTATGAGAATCACTACCAGCCAAAATTAAATCATCAACATAGATCAACACTGCCATAAATTTATCTCCAGAATTATACATGAAGAGAGAATGATTAGTGCCAGATTGGATAAAATCATAATCATGTAATGCTGAAGTAAATTTTGCAAACCAATTGCGTGAGGCCTGTCGTAAACCATAGAGAGATTTTCTCAAATGACATACTTTGTTTGGGTCAGTGGTATGATAGTCAGGTAGAATATGCATATAGATTTTCTCATCAAGATCTCTATGAAGAAATGCATTGTGCACATCTAATTGATGCAGTTTCCATCTTTTAGATAAGGAACTAACCAAAAAGCATCGGACACACCAATTTAGCTACTGGTGCGAAGGTCTCATGAAAGTCTAGCCTCTTTATTTGAGTGAAGCCTTTAGTGACAAGACGCACCTTATAGCGATTGATGCTCCCATCAGCATGACATTTGATTTTATACACCCTTGAATATCCAACGTGTTTCTTCCCAAATGGTAATGATTCCATAGTCCATGTGCCATTTTCTTCAAGAGCCTGTAGTTCATTGATCATGGCATCTCTCCAACATGGATCCTTTACAGCTTGTGAATAAGTGGTAGGCTCAAAGTGCTCCTCGAGCAATGCTACAAATGCTCTTTGAGTTCGAGACAATTTATCATATGAAATAAATCTTTCTATGGAGTGGACCATACCTGAAGTCACTGCAGAATGGGTTATTGTGGGTGAGGGGTACGCTGGAGTTTGCTGCATTGCATATATATAATCCTCAAGATAAGCAGGTGGCTTCCTATTTCTACCCAATCATGATTCTCCTGTATGTGAATTTGTTGTGCACCCCCTGACTAAATTACCATCGGCTTCTTCTGTGCGCGTGACATTCTTGAAAGTTTGTATTAAGGCCATTTCTCTATATGTGGGCTGATCTGGTGGAAGAGATGTCGTTTGTGGGCCACGGTGTAGATATACATTGACCTCCTCATCATCTGCCAAGGCCCTCATTGTGTTGGCCGTGATCCGTTGGTGAGTCTGGTACAGTAGAGTGTTTGGCCTCATTAGGTGCAAAGCCAAAATCAGACTCAAAATTCGACAAAGGTACAGTTGGCCATTGTCCATCGAGTCCTCAAAAGTCATGAATTGTTTTCATTAAAAGTAATATCTTGAGAGACAAATACTTCATGGGTATTGAGATCATACAACTTCCAACCTTTTTGGACATGAGGATGGCCACTGAAGATGCCTTTTTGAGTTTTTGGATGAAATTTATCAAGGATTCTAGGTCTCCAGTGAGCATAACAGATAGACCCAAAAATCCGAATGTGAACATAACTTGGTTTGCGCCCATATATCATCTCATAGGATGTTTTATCAGATAACACTTGTGTTGGTGTGTGATTTATTAAGTGTAATGCGGTTAAGACACATTCCCCTCAAAATTTGATGGGCAATCCTGCTTGAAATTTTAAGGCTCTTGCTATATTTAGAATGTATCGGTGTTTTCTCTCTACCCTTCCATTTTATTGAGGAGTATCAACATAAGTCGTTTGATGTACTATCTTATTATCAAAGTAAAAACATTGAGCAATTCTAGAAAGAAACTCTTGACCATTATCTGATCTAAACATTTTTATACTGCATCCAAATTATGATTTTACTAAGTTATGAAATTTCACCAACAACCTGTATGTTTCGGACTTCTCTTTTATCAAGTATACGCACGTTGACAATGGTAAGAAAATAATATGCACCAGATAGAGAAGCAGCAATATATTATTAGGCAATGTGTCCTAAAACCAATCGTATGAACGATTGTGCTCCTTTTTATAATATGTATATGAATCATTTAATCATTAAATAAAAATTATTTTGATATCTTTCATCATAAAGTTACACCTTATTAGAACTCTTATATTGTGATGAAGTCCTTAAAACTATAAAGTAATCAATAAAAGAGGATTTGTTGTATAGTTTTTAAATATGTTCGTGATCAAATGATACGTCATTAAAGGACGATGATGTTTATCGAGTGAAGGTCGTTATGTGCCATATAGGTTAGTTGTCCTCTTAACCAAAAAGTGTGGAGATACTGGTATTACATACAGGTAAGATGTAGGAGTACATCGTCACTGAACAAGTAACTCATCTGCTGAGTGCTCTGCTATTAAGAGCAGCTCGCGAAGCATATGTGCATAAGTGTCCCTCAGACCTGAGATCACCATAATAATTTGCAAGCAACTCACTGTACTTTGGTGCCGACTATCTGTATTTCTAATGCAGTGACGGAAGATCACTAGGTACAGTCAAGTACTTGCGAAGTCTGTATATGGAACAAGATAGAATTGATCCCTCCAGATTATAGGAGCTGATGCATCACTGTTTTTTAATTTAGTAAAATCTTGATCCAGATAATCCATATAATGGATTTGAAAGGTTGGAATACAATGAGGATGATCCATCAGGGTTGACAGTTTAACACTAGATCGTCCTAAAGTATTCAGGATCAAAGGAATAAATTATGTGGTAACCATATGCATAGATTCTTAAATATTATCTTATAATTATTCGATCTATTCGAATGTCGAAAATCATTACTAGATGGTAACTTCGATTAGTACAGAAAGCAATTTTTGTACTGCCGACTTAGTGTTCCAACCTATGAAGTCTTGCATAAAGTCAAGCGATGTAGGAAAGAATTGATCTAAGTCTATATGTTCAATTTGAAAGTATATGACTTGATTGAACAAATAGATTAACTTGATTGAAAATTAAGTTATGGGTCATACAGGATTAAACAGTTGACTATGTCTGGCTAGCACTAAACATAAGGTTCAGGTTCAATTCTGGAGAAGAATAAAATTTGATCTATGATTCAGAGAGTCTATAAGAGATTGGATTTAAGTGCTAATTAATTTTAGATTATATTTGATTTAATTAGACTTAATTAGGTTGAAAATTCAAGTTAAACTTGGTTCTAAATTCTAAACAGTTTAAGATTAATAGCCTATTCGAAATTTGTTCGAATCAGGTTCGAATTGGATTCGAATTGATTCATATTTAGATTGAATCCTTAGAGTCCACTTTTATTGAGACTTTTTCTCTTCATGGCCGATCAAGAGGTGGTGGGGTGCTGCATGATGCCGACCCACACTTGGGTGTAGACGTGAGTGCATGAGGGCATCTAGTTAGGCGCCAATCTTTTTTTCCTTATGACTCTTTTTTTGATAAGTTATGAATTAATTGAAAGCTTGTTTGAATTAGAAATCCTAGTCTTATGGGTCATGGAGAATCATCTATAAATAGGGAGGATCTCTAACTATCATAGCATAACAATTAGATTGTGCGCTAAGACGAGAAAGAGAGAGAGAAGAGGCATGAAGGAGGAGTAGGCGTCACCTTTGCTCTTGGCATGTTCCCTCTTTGGGCGTCCCTCTTCTCCAAGGCATGAAGGCTCTTTGGGCATCCCCTCTTGCTGGTGTGAAGCGTCACATCAGAAGTTCTCTCACCTCTCTTGTTGTCTTGTGAAGGTGCATCAATCTAAGGCTTCATCCTGCTTTTCTGTGAAGTTCGACGTGCGCACGAAGTAGAAGATTTGTGGATTCAGACCTACAAGAGGCTTTGGATTCAGAATCTTTGGAGATTTGATCCCTATTCTGCTGCATATCAGATAAAGATCTAATCTTTATTAAGTTGTTATAGAAAATTTTTAGATGCTTCCTACCAATCCATCCCCTAAAACATATTTCTTTTTCTTTAATAAGGACCCCAAATATCATAGTGAACTAACTCAAAACATGCAGTAGACTTATTTTCACTAGCAGTAGAAGGCATTCTAGAATGTTTCGCACGTAAGCAAATATCACATGGCTCATTATCAAATTTATCAACTGAAACTTCTGAAATCAAACTATGGGCCTGTCTCGATGGATGTCCTAATCTTTGATGCCGCAAATGATAGTTGTTTGACTGTGATGTCGAAAAAGCAAATATGAATTTCTTGCTTGATGCTTCCGATTGCAAACGATAGACCCCTCCCCACAATTCACCCAGACCAATCGGCTTCTTTGAGGTGAGGTCCTACACAAGATAAAATTTAGGGAACACCATCGCTGTGCAACTCAAATTTGGAGTTAATTTTCCAATTGAAATTAAATTGCATTGGAAAACAGAAACATATAAAACATCTTGCAATATTAGAGATGGACTCAAATATACGTGGCCTATTGTGTTTGCATAAACAACTCCCCCATTTGGAAGTCGTATGGCACATTCTTCATTCACTAATTTGGGCTTACGAAGAGCTTGGTAATTTTCCGTCATGTGTACAGAGGCTCCCGTGTCAAGAATCCATTCTGCTATATCATTATGGGGCGAGATTTTACCAGCCATTTCTTCACTGGGACCTTTCATATTATTTAAAAGAGCTAAAAGTTGCAGACATTGGTCTGAAGCAAAGCCCGGCAATGGAGAGATTGGGCCTGTTGGGTCGAGCTTGTCATGTAGCCTAAAGTCAGCATTTGGGCAGAGTTCACTTCATAGATCTTCTTTCTCACTCCATTCGCTGCTACCATTGAGGATTTGTAGCTTGAAGCATTCCCAGATGCGCCCACAACTTTCTTTCCTCGATTTGTTCGTCAGGATTCAGCGTTCGAAGGATACCCGATGATTTCCCAGCACCTATCCTTCTCATGCCCCAGTTTGTTGCAGCGTTGACATCTCAACTTGGGACCCTTATTCATCTTCATCGGCCCCTTTCTTCAATCCGCAACAAAGAAGGCTGCAAATTCAGTGCGTTCTTCTTTTCCCATCGCGACTTGTCTTTGACGTTCTTCCTGACAAACCATGGAATACGTCTTACCTAGCGACGAGAGTGGTTCAGTGCTCAGGATTTGCGACCTAACTGTACAGTAAGGCTCCTCATCAAGTCCCATGAGAAATTGATATAATTTCTTAATTTCCTTTTCCTTGATGAACTTACAGGCCGCTTCACACCTGCACTCTGGTATTCTGGAATAGTCATCGAGCTCGTCCCAAAGTCCCTTCAACTTTAGAGTAGTAGTCAGTCCGCCATAGTGCGTCCATCCTGCTGAAAGAGACAAATTTTATTTTTGATCCGAAAAATTCTTGGAGCATTACCTTGAGAGAATCTCTCTTTAAGTTCGTCCCAAATAATCTTGACATCGTCGGCATATCCCACACTATCCTGAAGATTTTTCTCCTAAGAATTGACAATCCATGCCGTTACCATAGAGTTGCAAACATCCCAGGCTCCAAAATTCGCAGAGGAGGGGTTAGGTTTCTGATCGATTCGTCCACAAATCCCAGTTTGTTCTTCGCCTTCAACGCATTTCTCATTGATCTCGCCCACCTCGGGTAATTGTCTCCCATCAATGGATAAGATATCAACGGCGTTGCCAGATTGTCCGAGGAACTCAGGTGAAAGGACGATGGTATTTCTGTGATTTTTTCTTCAGCCATATTGTGGTGTTGAAAAGGTTGGTGTTTTCTAGGTTGGTGATTGTCGATTCTCGACCATTCCTCTTCTATTGGCTCTGATACCAAATCAAATCTGCTTTTTGTGATAAATTTTTTTCTTGTTTATTTCCCAGAAGGATTACAGTATATAAAGTACTTGGCTTCGTCCATACAAGGCAAATTACTATACATCAAGAATTCTAATTGCCATACATCAGCAAAATGAAATCTCAGTGATTAATCTGACTAAAAATAGAAGTACCGTTAATACAATTGTATTATAACTAATATAATCGTATTTCTAATTTACAGCTCATCTGAATATCGCCTAATAACACACAACAAACATCCCCCTAAATTTTGAGTTTTTATTTTTAATTTAACTAAAAAAAGACATTTTCTTTCGAGGATGCAATCCAACTTAATCATAAGCTTGTTGTGAAATATTTGTTGCAGGTAATTGTTGACCTGATCAAGATGCTAGGAGGAGTTCTTTCTCCCTAATCTGTTGATTTTTCTGTTTCATTGGCTTAATGAGGGTTGGGTTCGCCCTTCTTTACTCCAGACCTTATTAATACTCTCCCCCCACCACCCCCTCCCCCGCCCCAAAAATCGGGGATTATGGAATTCCAGGAGTATAAAAATATTCCATAGTTCAGTCATCAGGGATAGTTATGCATTAAGAACAATGTAACCGTCCAGTTAGTTTAGTAGTTGATATGGACTTTGTCGAAATCTTAACAATCTGGTGTGGTTGATTCGCAGTTCATTAGCCGATCTTATATTTTTTAACAAATCTAAATCTCTCCCGGCCGCTTACGGGGATGCATGTCCCTTTTGCTGGTACCTGCGTTTTTGAAAGAGATTAAGATTTCCATCTACGGAAATCTTAAATCTCTGGTAATCTTTTCTCTCTCTTGTTAGGATGACCTTCCGGACATTGATTCCTTCATGCATATATAGATAAATTTATCTTTGTTCTTCAATCAATGAAGAATAAGAAAGAAACAGCGTATCTCATTTTCCCTTGGAACCAAGGTAATAGTGTTGCTCTTAATCACAGCAACTCCTAAAAATTAATAAACTACATCAAACATGGGCATATGTACATACTGACTTGCACACACGCATGGTGTTGGATATACATGACATGCATCATAAATAGATGCTAATTGCTGCAACGGTGAAAGGTCACCAGAGAATCGGGGTTATTCTCCTTTGGTGGCGAGTGCGGCGACATGGAACTGGGCGGTGTATTTCTGAGCCGAGTCGTCCATCTCGTCCCGCGGAGGCTCGTTGAGAAAAGCCCAGTTGCTCCTGGTCCACCTGCAAACGAACCGATCATGGTTTTAAGGAATATACTTCCATACACAAACAGACACACTAGTTTGGGTTGGCGTACGAGCAAAGCAGAGCAGGGGCAGAGCGCACGTAGCTCCTTACCAGTCGCCACTCTTGTCTGGTTTGGTGTCCAATTCATCAGGATTGTCGCCTGGCTTCTCACCCTTCTCCAGCTGATGCCGTAACGCAAACTTCTTCAGCCTGATCGCATCCATTTCCTGGAATATATAGATAGATATGCAGAGAGATCAGCAACAGAATAGAATATAGGTAGACCTTCTTCTTCTTCTTTTCTTTTCTTTTTTTTTCTTTTCTTTTTTTTTTCTTTTCTTTTTTTTTTTTTTTTTTTTAGATAGAGCTTTGGCAGAAGTACAATACTAAATATTTTTAACCAAACAAAACAACAGGTACCGCGGTAGTAAGCCAAGGCTGAATACAAAGATCTGTAAAAGGTAAAACAGAATAGGATAGGAAGATGGCTGCGTGGCACGTTGGTGGTCGGCTTAAGTAATTGATAGCTGAAGAGACGATAGCGGTTCGGAATCTTAGACTGGTCGCACATGCCGCTGAAACAGGTCGAAACCAAACTTCTATATATCACTACTAGACAAACCCTTTTCCCATCAAATACTGGCTTGGTTACAAAAAACTACTAAGTTTCCGTTGGAGCAGATTTCGATGATATAGAAGAGAAGAAGATCTCCTCCGAATCTTGGTCCCACGAAAATTTAGTATCTATCCAAAACGAGGCAGGCAAGAGAATGACGGGTATGAATTCTGATGATCTACTTAAATTACTCTTCAAAAAAAAAAAAATGATCTACTTAAATGAGGAAATTAACTAAGGAGCAAACCTTCCAAGTTCTTCTTAGCTTGAAAAATAGCATTTAGTTTCAAGAACTCTAGGCCGGGTGGTTCTCTTGCCTCCCTTACCTTTAGAGGGGACACAAAAAAAAATTCCAAGAACTCAAGGAACTAAGGCTGGCTACCTGAGACTGTTTCGGGGAATGGGAGTCATTTTGGAAGTTTTCCCCTTCCTCTTCTTCGGTTTTCTTGTGCAACTTCCAGAAGATCTCGATCTCTTCTTTTGTTAGCGATCTATTCCTTTCCAATCTAACTGTGGTCATGAACAAGCACGCATGAGTCCTTGAGCAACATCAAGTAACTAAAACATCCAAACGGGATCCAGAGAGAAAGGCGAGGGGTAATGCTAACGGAGAGGAAGAAGAGAAAGCACACCTGTATCTGGGTCCAGAAAAGGTGAGTCCCAGCCCGACATGAGGGAACCCATTTTTTCTGCCTGCCTCTCACGCTTCAAACAAAGATGCAGTGGTTGGTTGATGCCTCCCGCCTTATAATGGATGGAGATGGGCAGTTTCTGGATAGAAGCACACAGATTTGACCTAAAACCGGGACCAGGTCCTCGTCGATCGGTCCCTTTCTTGCCATTGTTGTTACCAATTTATTTTAGAAAAGAAAACCATGCTGAGGGACTCCCGCTTCCGGCACACGAAGATTATCCTGCCACGTGTGCGGGGGATTGGTAGGATTTGCGGGATCTGAATGGTGCAGAATCAAATGGCCAGGCCCGACGTGGTGGGCCCACACATGAGTCATGACGGGAGTCCCGAAGCATTATCATTAAAAAATTAAAAAAAAATCATATCTCCACAGTGTAGCCAGTCCGAAATTCGCGACTTGTTTACCAGGTAGTATGGCCGGCCCGTTGTATCTTAATCCGACTCCTTGTTCTTGACCTTGCAAAGGGCCCGCTCGCCCGTGACTGGGGGCTCATCCTTATCTGCCCGCGTTCTAGAGGCTTCTTTCCTTGCAAAAATATCTTAAGCTTATCACTGTTCCCAGCTTCATTTTGCAAGCATCCGTAAACATAAGTATTCCTCCTCCACTTTATCTGGATCAAAGATTGAATGCTCTTTTTACGAGATCTTCTACCTCTAGTCGGACTATATCTGAGAAGAGGTCGCGATCTTTGAGCCTACTTCTCGAGTGAAAAATTGGTTGATTATTTTGAAGGATAATAACTATAGAAAAATGAGTAGTTTTGTAAAAAATTTTTTGATAAAAATATATTATCTAGTTGCCTAGCCAGTCTCTTGCTATCCATCTCTAACCAATCTCATCTCCTTTGAAATGCTCTCCAAAATTCCCCTAAAATATTGATAAAAAATTAACTTTTTCAAAAGTGATTTTGCTCATCTTTGTATACTAATTCTGATCCGATCAAAAAGAACAAAAATTATATTCAACCTACTCAATTTGATTCTTATTAAAAAAATATATAGATGAAGAACAGAATTTTCGAAAGTAGGCTCAAGCCCATATTATTTCTTTTTATTTATTTTTTTATTAATTAAAAATGAGATATATATTGTCTATTTATAATAGTAAGGTCCGTCCTTACATAATTTAAATTGGATTCTTTTTCTTAACTTTTAAATAAACTTCCACCCCTGAACAATTCAGGTTAGATTAATTTTATAATTTTAGTGGAACTCTTTTATCTAATATAGATATGCCAAGTAGATATAATTTCAAAAAAGTTAAAACTCTTCGGGAGGTATATTATGATTTTTATATTAACTTTGTCTTCTATTACTTCGTCAGATTCTTTTTGGATTGAAAATTACGCTTGATCAAAATCTTATCCAAAAAAAATACTATAAGAAAATAAGATTTTAGCGACTGTAAAATCGATTGATAAATAATAAAAATCAGTTGCTAATTTATTTTGCAATCGATTCAAATCGGTTGCAAAAATTTTGATCACAAATACTTTGCGATCGATTTTATCCATCGTAAAATTTTACAATTGAAAGTAAAAAAATTAATTAAAATTTTACAACCAATTTAGCAACCTAAAATAAAAAAATTATTAACTATTTTGCAACCAATTTACTGACCAAAAAAATTCATTGCTAAGTTTCTTTAAAATATTTTTTATTTAAACAATCGATCGTAAAATCAGTCGTAATTTATTTTTTATAATATTTTAATTTTTAAAATAGGTTACAAAATCTATCGCTAAATTTTAATTATTAAATTAGAAACAGTCTCAAAATTGATCACTAATTTTTTTAAAATAATTTTTAATTTAAGAAATCGATCTCAAAATCAATTACAAATTTTTAGTAATTTTTTTATTTTTGATATCTGTTGGTGCAAAAATCTGCCTGCGTCGGAGAAGCTGGAGTTGTGGGGGTCGCGGTCGCCGTCCGGACCTGCAAAAGAAGGCTAAACCAGAGGTGGGGTTGCTCTGGCAAGACCCTCCGATGCTCAAGTCAGTTCTCTGCCTCAACAAGAATGGAGTGCTCGAACAGAAATTTTAGCAGAGTTTCCAGGTAAAAATGAAAGCTTCGAGAATAACGTATCTGGATCCCCTTTTATAGACTGGGGGAGCAGCGGGTTGATGGCGACGGTTTATGATCGCCTCGTAGTGGGCCGTACGGAGCCAGAAAAAATTTATCATGAAGAGTAATGGGGTGGAGTCATGGCTGTCACCATGGCTCGCCACGTGGAATCAGTTGCGGAGAGTGGAGCGACGTCCGTTGTCGTGACTCGTCAGGGAGTGGTGGAACCGCACAGGATCCGCCGCAGGGAGTGGAGCAGAATCGTGGCCATTACTGCGGCCTGCCAGGGAGTAATAGAGCTGCGTAGGATCTGCCGCAGGGAGTGGAGCAGAGTCGTGGCCGTTACTGCGGCCTGCTAGGGGGTCCAGACTTGTCGGCTGAAGTTCGGTTGGAGTCTATAGCTGGAGTCGGAGGCGAAGTCCGGCTCCCGTAGGAGCTCGGACTAGGTCTTCCTGCAGTCGACATTGGGGATGAAGTCCGGCTCCCGTAGGAGCCCGGACGGAGCTTGTCTGCAGTTGGAGTCGGAGACGGAGTCTGGCTCCCGTAGGAGCCCGGACGGAGCTTACCAGCATTCGAAGTCGAGGATGAAGTCTGGCTCCCGTAGGAGTCCGAACGGAGTCTTCTTTCGATCGAAGTCGAGGGCGAAGTCCGGTTCCCATAGGAGTCCGGACGGTGTTTGCCTGCAGCTGAAGTTGGAGGCGGAGTCCGGCTCCCGTAGGAGTCTGGACGGAGCTTGCCTGCAGTTGAAGTCGGAGATGGGGTCCGATTCCCGTAGGAGCCCGGACGGAGCTTACCAGTGTTCGAAGTCGAGGATGAAGTTCGGCTCCCGTAGGAGTCCGGACGGAGCTTTCTTTCGATCAAAGTCGAAGGTGAAGTCCGGCTCCCGTAGGAGTCCGGATGGAGTTTGCCTGCAGCCAAAATCGAGGGTGAAGTCTGGCTCCCTTAGGAGTCCGAACGGAGTCTTCTTGCGATCGGAGTCGAGGGCGAAGTCCGGCTCCCGTAGGAGTCCGGATGGAGTTTGCCTGCAGTCGAAGTTGAAGGCGGAGTCCGGCTCCCGTAGGAGTCCGGACGGAGCTTGCCTGCAGTTGAAGTCGGAGATGGGGTCCGATTCCCGTAGGAGTCCGAACGGAGCTTACCAGCGTTCGAAATCGAGGACGAAGTGTGGCTCCCGTAGGAGTCCGGACGGAGCTTGCCTGCAGCCGAAGTCGAGGGTGAAGTCCGGCTCCCGTAGGAGTCCGGACGAAGTTTGCCTGCAGTCGAAGTCGAGGGCGAAGTCTGGCTCCCTTAGGAGTCCGGATGGAGTCTTCTTGCAATCGGAGTCGAGGACGAAGTCCCGCTCCCGTAGGAGTCCGGACGGAGTTTGCCTGCAGCCGAAGTTGGAGGCAGAGTCCGGCTCCCGTAGGAGTCCAGATGGAGCTTGCCTGCAGTTGAAGTCGGAGACGGGGTCCGGTTCCTGTAGAAGTCCGGACGGAGCTTACCAGCGTTCGAAATCGAGGACAAAGTTCGGCTCCCGTAGGAGTCCGGATGGAGCTTGCCTGCAGCCAAAGTTGAGGGCGAAGTCCGACTCCCATAGGAGTCCGGACGGAGTTTGCCTGCAGCCGAAGTCGAGGGCGAAGTCCGGCTCCCTTAGGAGTCCGGACGGAGTCTTCTTATGATCAAAGTCGAGGGTGAAATCCGACTCCCGTAGGAGTCCGGACGGAGTTTGCCTGCAGCAGAAGTTGGAGGCGAAGTCCGGCTCCTGTAGGAGTCCGGACGGAGCTTGCCTGCAGTTGAAGTCGGAGACGGGGTCCGATTCCCGTAGGAGTCCGGACGGAGCTTACCAGCGTTCGAAATCGAGGACGAAGTTCGGCTCCTGTAGGAGTCCGGACGGAGCTTGCCTGCAGCCGAAGTCGAGGACGAAGTCCGGCTCCCGTAGGAGTCCGGATGGAATTTGCCTGCAGTCGAAGTCGAGGGCGAAGTCCGACTCCCTTAGGAGTCCGAACGGAGTCTTCTTGCGATCGGAGTCAAGGGCGAAGTCCGGCTCCCGTAGGAGTCCGGACGGAGTCTTCTTGTAGAATCTTCGAGGGGTCACTTCGGCTGGGGGGTTTTACACCTAACACCAGTCTCCCTACTTCCGAGTTCGAGTTTCGAATGAAGAAAGTACAGAAAGATTGTCACAACCGAAGTTGCTCCCTCGATGTCCGCGTGCGATCGTCCTCAGATATTTTGGCATTTAATGCGCGTGCGCCGGAGCCTTTTTCCGATTAGGGCGACCCGAAGGGTCTTTTCGGAACTCCCACCAGGACGTGATCCTAAGCGTCACGCCATGAAAGTCTGCGAACGGTCAACCCTAGGCCACGATGAGTGGGACACGCGGTGGGCACTGGTTGGCCTAGGGACACCTGCCACCATAACTGCGTCAGGCTCCGTTGCCTATTTAAGCCCCCGCCTTTCCTCCAGGGGCTTCACTTTGCCTGAGGGTCGATGTCTTTTTTCCGCCTGAGAGCTTAGCCACTCAGCCACTCCATCGGTGCCCTTTCTGACTCCGAGCGTCCTTCGTGCTGGTCTTTGCCATCTCCGTCGGCTCTCCACCGTCTTCAGTTCTCCGAGTCTCCCCGAGGGGTTCTCCCGCCGGGGCCTCCGCCCCGGAGGCCAACCTCAAGAGGATGCCACGGACTAGGAAGAGTGCGAGGAGGAGAACAGTGATCTGCGAGTTCTCCGGTTGTCAAACTGCCGCTGAGGGTTTCCATCGCCTTAAAGGGGGCTCGAGGGAGAATTCCTTCAACAACAGGGATTTAATAATGGGGACAACCGGTGAAGGCGTCCCGCCTGAGAATTTTGGAGTAGTTGAACGGGGTGACACCGGTCAAGGGGGCAGAGCTTTCGTCACAAGCCGTGGCGGGATCCTTGATATCGTCGGGGTCGAGGGACCAGAAGCGGTCGGCGCCGACGGTGGGGCAGTAGAACTTATTGTAGGGACGGTGGAAGTAGCGCATGCCGACCTTACCGGAACACCCAGGATGGTGGTTGTCGTGGAGCACATGGCGGTGGCGCATGTCTCTGGTGCCATCGCTGCCTCTGGGGTAATTCCGGTTCTTCTTGAAACAAGTCGTCATCGTCGCTGCCGTTGCCTTTGCTGCCCCCTAGATTCTATCCCATCCTTTTCCCCCTAAGGTTGGGATTTCAGAGATGGAGCGGAACGAGGCGGGGGGCGAGAGCCGAGAGGCTTGTCACACGTACTAGAAAATACTGCTGGGAAGGACAGAACCAGGAAGAGAAGTCTACAGCTCGAAGTAGCCTCCGGTGTATCCCTTTCGAGTCTTGTAATAATATTTTCTTTTTCTGACCCTCCGGGTCTTGTAACGTACATCTTGTTAATTGAAAAATGAGAAGGAGATTTTGTTACTTCGTTCGCACTTTGCGTCGAATTGTTATCTGCCGAACTTCTTTCCTTTACCATTGTTGTTGTTGTATTCCCTTCTACTTCTCTTCTTTTCTTCTCTTTTTTTTTTTTTTTGATGTTGTCTGTAGGTTGCCGGTAGTTGTCACGTCGGCTCGCCTTTCAGTTATCCTTCTTCCTTAACCTCAATGGCTCTATGATGTATATTTGACAAATAATATGAGAAGAAAACTTTCTGCTACCTCTTTTACTCATGTATTGAATTGTCGCTTGTCGAGCTTCTTTACGATTTTTGCATCGTTCGGAGGTATCCGATTGCCATCGTATCGACTCATCTTTTTCGTTCGTGGCTGCAGATTCATTTGGGGCCGCTCGGGTTTGACGCCCCCCATCAGGGCTCGAACTCGGAGGTCTGAGCTTCCGTCACCCTGAGGAAGTCATCTCATCTCGGGCTTGCGTTGAAGGCTTCCTTGAAAGCTGGGGTTCTTGATAAGAACCCCAACCCTTGCTAAGATGGGGTTCTCTATATCTTTGACGCTGTTTGTTTTCCATTCATCGCTGACGTAGTCCATCGCTTTTCCTTTTAACTCCTCTCCCCTTTTTTCTTTTCGAGTGAGATTTTTTCCTCCGCTCTTGGTGGGGCTGCGGGAGTCCGACTCCCGTAGGTGAAGTTAGGATGAGGTCTGGCTCCCGTGGGAGTCCGAACGGAGTCTACCTGTAATTGAAGTCAGAGGCAAAATTTGGCTCCCGTAGGAGTCCGGACGGAGCTTACTAGCAGTCGAAGTTGGGGACGAAGTCCGGCTCCCGTAGGAGTCCGGACGAAGTTTACCTATAGTTGAAGTTGGAAACGGAGTCCGGCTCCCGTAGGAGTCCGAAAGAAGCTTGTCTGCAGTTGAAGTTGGAGACGGAGTCTTCCTTCGATCAAAGTCGAGGGTGAAATCCGACTCCCATAGGAGTTCAGACGAAGTTTTATTGCGAAGAGGCCGCTGGAGAAGGTCCCCCTTTCTCTCATCTGGTCTAGAATGATCAGACCTTAATTGATGTCGGGGCGAGGTTCTTTCCCTATTTCTGTCGTAACAGGTTTCAGCTCTGGTTAGGACGAGGTTCGCCTCTTGTCTCTAACGCGGCTGTAGGGGCACATATGGGCGTTGTTGGGCCCTTCCCCCTGTCCGGTCTAAAGAGAACCAGGCCTTCGACTTTGCTCAAGTTAGGGCGAGGTTCTCCTCCTGTCCCTAACAGGGCTGTGGGGGCGCATATGAGCGTTGCAGGGCCTCTCCCCCCATCCGATCTAGAGAGAACCGGGCCTTCGACTTTGCTCAAGTTAGGGTGAGGTTCTCCTCCTGTCCCTAACAGGGCTGTGGGGGCGCATATGGGCGTTGCAGGGCCTCTCTCTCCATCTGGTCTAGAGAGAATCGGGCCTTCGACTTTGCTCAAGTTAGGGCGAGGTTCTCCTCCTGTCCCTAACAGGGCTGTGGGGGTGCATATGGGCATTGCGAGGCCTCTCCCCCCATCCGGTCTAAAGAGAACCGGGCCTTCGACTTTGCTCAAGTTAGGGCGAAGTTCTCCTCCTGTCCTTAACAGGGCTGTGGGGGTGCATATGGACGTTGCGAGGCCTCTCCCTCCATCCGATCTAAAGAGAACCGAGCCTTCGACTTTGCTCAAGTTAGGGCGAGGTTCTCCTCCTGTCCCTAACAGGGCTGTGGGGGCGCATATGGGCGTTGCAGGGCCTCTCCCCCCATCCGATCTAAAGAGAACCGGGCCTTCGACTTTGTCGAGATGAAGTTCCCCTCCTGCTTCCGATACAGTTTGTTTTGACTACCCTGTCGATATAAGCTAGCGCCAAGAGGGGAGATATGTAGATATGCAACTTTTATTTAAAATAGAGTTATTGGTAATACATTCGTAAGTTTTTCGAGCTCCATGGTCATGGGAGGTCTGCTTCTCCGAGCTCCTTGAGGTAATAAGTTTCGGATCGGACTACTTCTTTGACCTCATACGGGCCTTCCTAGTTTGGGGCGAGCTTCCCTCGATCCTGAGGTTGCGAGACAGCGGCTCGTCGAAGCACTAGATCTCCTGCTCTAAAGGCTTTATTCTTGACCCAAAAATTGTAATAGCGGGCGACCTTCTGTCTGTAGGCCGCCATCTGAACTTGAGCTACCTCCCGCTTTTCTTCCAGCAAGTCAAGGTTGGCTTTAAGGCCTTGCGAATTTTGATGTTCGTTGAATGCCACGACTGGTGCCGACGGGAGTTTAAGCTCAATTGGGATGACGGCCTCCGTTCCGAAGGCTAAAGCAAAGGGGGTCTCCCCCGTGGGCAGTCTCTGGGTAGTTCGATACGCCTACAACACATGATAAAGTTTGTCTGCCCAAGTTTCCTTCACTTTTTCAAGCCTCATTTTGATCCCTTGAAGCAGGGTTCTGTTGGTCACTTCAGCTTCGCCGTTCGCCTGAGGATGGACTACTGATGTGAAGTTATGGGAGATATTTAGATCTTCACAGAATTCGATGAATCTTGCTCCCACAAACTACCGCCCGTTATCAGTGATTAGGGTTCTCGGCAAATCGAACCTGCAAACGATTGACTTCCAGACGAAATCTTGCACTTTAGCTTCTGTGATTTTTGCCAGTGGTTCGGCTTCGACCCACTTGGTGAAGTAGTCAATCGTTACCAGGAGGAACTTCCTCTGCCCCGACGCCATGGGAAATGGTCCAAGGATGTCCATCCCCCATTGCGCAAAAGGCCATGGGGCACTCAAGGGTGTAAGCTCGGAGGCGGGCTGTCTCTGGATGTTGGCATATCTCTGGCATCGATCACATTTTTTGACGTATTCAATCAAGTCATGGTGCATCATCGGCCAGTAATATCCTTGGCGGAGCAACTTGTGGGATAAAGATCTAGCCCCCAGATAGCTTCTGCAGATTCCTTCATGCACTTCCCACAAGACGTAGTCAGCTTCCGAAGGCCGGAGATATTTTAAAAGGGGCAAAGAGTATGATCTCTTGTACAACTTGCCCTCATAAAGGATGTATCAGAAGGCTTGATTTCGGAGCTTCCGAGCTTCTTTCGCATCTTGGGGGAGAACCCCATCTCTGAGATATGTTATCAATGGGTCGATCCAGCTGGGCTCGTGGTCAATTTCCATCACGGGCCGTGATTCTTTCGTACTCGGACACTTGAGCACTTCAAAGAGAACATATTTGGGTAATTCGGCCGGAACCAGCGTTGCCAGCTTGGAGAGAAGGTCGGCCCTGATATTTTCCAACCTCGAAATCTGCCTGATGTCAAAGCTGCTGAAGGCGGAGACGAGCTCCTTTACCTTTTCAAGATATTTAGCCATGCTGTCCTCCCGCGCTTCGTAGTTTTCATTGATTTGTCCCACTACTAGTTGAGAGTCGCTGTGGATCTGGAGCCGATCTATTCCCAGCTCTTTGGCGATCCTCAGTCCTGCGATCAGAACTTCATATTCCGCTCCGTTGTTCATTGCGGGGAACTCGAAGCGCAGAGCGTACTCCGCGACGATTCCCTCCGGACTGATCAAGATCAGACCCGCACCTGCGCCTGACATATTGGAAGATCCATCCATGTAGAGGGCCCAAAAGCAATCAGAGGGATCTGCTTCTTCTTTGGGGGAGTTCGGTCGGGGCTTCAGGCCGTCAATTTCACCTTGTTCAGGTTCGGCCTCCTCTGGGATAGTACACTCCACTATGAAATCTGCCAATATCTGGACCTTCACTGCTGGCCTGGGTCGATAGTTGATATCGAATTCTGTGAGCTCGATCGCCCATTTTGCCATCCTCCCGGAGGTATCCGTCCGGTGTAAAATTGCCTTGATCGGTTGGTCGGTGAGCAGCGTTATGGTGTGCCCTTGAAAGTAGGGTCGGAGCCTCCGGGCTGCAATCAACAGGGCGTAAGTCAGTTTTTCTAATTTAGTATATCTGGTCTCAGCGTCTCTCAATGTGTGACTGACGTAGTTGTTGCCCAGCAATGCAACCCAAGAGGGGGGGGTGAATTGGGTTTCTAAAAATTTTAAGCCCAACAGATTACTTATGAAGAACAAAACAAAGACTTTAATTCAATATTAATTACCTAAAGCAGGAATGCAAGAATATAATAAAGAAATAAAGTGAAGCGATAAAGCACACCACAAACACAAGGATTTATAGTGGTTCGGTGCTAACCTTGCACCTACATCCACTCTCCAAGCTCCTACTTGGGAATTTCAATCCACTATGCTTGTATTCAACCTGAATACAAAACGTCGGAAACTCCGACACTAGCTATCCCAAGCTAGATCACTTGTTTCTCGGGTACAAGTAAACTCAAAATACTCCGATTTCAGGTTCGGATCAACCTTTCCTTGTTTTGGAAATCCTCCAAAAACAAGAACAAAAACTCACAAAGAGTTAGAAAATTTTGAGCACAGATTAATACAATAACAGCTCCTTTAAATGAGCGAATATAACAATAAAAACTTTACTCAAATGAAGAACCCCTTTTCGGATTTTCTCAAAGTGGATGAACGCTTGAACGAATGCTTGAGAAGAGGTTGATTGTTGATTGAAGATCTCTTGAAAGCTTTGGAAGATCTCTAGATCAAGGTTGAATAATAGGCTTGAAAGATCCTCTCTTTGAATGCTCTTGTTTTTCTCTTTCACAATCTCTCTTGTATATTGTGGATCCTCTCTCTTTTTTCTTTTTGGATATTTCGTTGATCTCAGGCTTTTTCGTGCAAATTTCGGATCCTCTCTCTCATTTTTTTTTCTCTTTTTCGATTTCACGTTTGATCTGCTATTTAATCTGCAATTTCTTTCACCATTTAAAGCATTTTATGACATTAGAAGCAAGAGAAAATAATTTAGGCAGATAAAGAGCCGTTAGAACAATTTTAGGAAGCATAAAAGGTAATTAAAATGGGCAAAAAAATAGTCGTTGCTGACATTTTCCGTCGCAGGAGTCGACTCATGAGTCGACTCATGCTACAGGAGTCGACTCATGAGTCGACTTCTGTTGCACAGACCAGACAGTCTTGATTTCTGGATTTTTCGGCTCAAATCAGCAGAGGTCGACTCATGAGTCGACTCATGTCTTGTGGGTCGACTCATGAGTCGACTCACAGGTCGTGCCAAGTCAAAAATCCAGCATGCCATGGGAATTTTTTTGCGTGCCAGTCAGCTCATAGTGCCATGAGTTGACTCATGAGTCGACTCATGCACTTCAAACCTTCATAACTTCAAAAATATAAGTCCAAATACAATAAAATTTTCACCAATAGTTTACAAATCTTTTGTTCTACCAAGTGATACTATCAAATCAGGATTTTGGTGAAATTATGATTTTGCCCTTGAAGAGCATAAGGACTTTTTCAATTTAAAATTATTTGTATCCCTTCAATCTGCTTTGTAATCATCAAAATCAATCTAGGAGCAACAAACTCCCCCTTTTTGATGATGACAAAATACTTGAACAAAAATATTTATGTTAATGCATTAATTTCAAAAGAATCCATTATAGGTGTATATGCTTGAAAAGAGTATGATTCTTTTGGCATGTAATATAAATGGTCATATGCAAAAATAATTTGTATGTGATTTTGGTGTTAGAGCAGAAAATTTATTTTTATTATCAGATTGAGCTGTATTTTAAAAATTCTATTTTCATTTGATTTTAGATTTAGCATCAGAGCAAAAAAAATACTTATGTGCTTGAAAAAATTATGTGTGCCAAAGTATGTTTAAAAGTTGATTTTGAACTTAAGTGTATTAATTCATTTTGAGCTTAAGATATATCAGAGCAAGAGAAAAGAAATAAATTTTGCAATGTATCAGAGCAAGAACAATAATTTTTACAATGTTATCCGTAAAGATTTTACAATGTATCAGAGTAAATGTTATAATATATCAGAAAAAATTTCACACTGTATCAGAGCAAATATCAGAGAAACTTTCACACTGTATCAGATTAAATTTTATCATGTATCAGAGCAAGTTAAAAGAAATTTTAGGGTGTATCAGAGTAAATCAAATTTCTTAAGATGTATCAAGGTAAATTTCAAAAGATATATCTGAGCAAGTTTGAATTTTGAAATATATCAGAGCATATAAAAAATTACTTATTTGCATTGTACTTATGATTTTGCTTTTTGTTTAAATTCTGTCTGATATCAATTTTCTCAAATTTTTTATTTAATTTCTCAAAATACCATTTTTGTTTAATTTCTGAAATTTTGTTTAATTTCTCAATTTTTGTTTAATATCTCCATGTTTAATTTCTTAATTTTTGTTTAATTTCTCCAAATATTTAATTTCTCTAATTTTATTTTTGTTTTGTTTAATTTCTCCCCCTTTTTGACATCATCAAATATGGTTAACTCTTCCTTTTTCTGAAACATTCTTTAATTTCTCTCCTTTTAGAGTTTATCACAGAAGTTTGCTCCCCCTTAATATAGCAATTATCAACAGCAAACAACAACAAAGAGAAGACAATTTTTCAACAAGAAGAATATATATAACCATAATATGATCAACATCATTACAAAAGGTAGAAATATAAGTGAAAAATGATTCCATTAAAAACATAATTATTTCAATACATAGTTTAAAAAATAAAATTCAACCAGCTAATTGTCAATACATGGCCCCAAGGTATAGATCCTAGAACAAGACACTAACACCTAGGATCTAGAAATGATCAAGATAAGTCAATGATCGGAGTCATCAGATATAGGGTGAGGAGATGATGGATCAGAAGTGCGTCCTCTATCCCGTCTGCCTCTACCACGAGCAGGAGAGCGAGATGAATTGGGTGGCTGAGAATGCTGAGATGCTAAGGACTGAACAGAAAGGGTGAGTCTAATAGAATCAAGTACGTTCAGTACTCCGAAAACAGATTGAAGTAGAGCAGTGAACTGAGTGGTAGCATGCTCACTCGATCCTCGGATTTCTTTCCTCAGCAATTCATATCCACCTTCTAGTGTTCCTCTGAGCCTACCAGCCTCTGCAGTGAGGTCTGTGACCTCAATGATTGACTCCTGTGGTTTGGGATGGGCCAAAGCAAGGACTTGCCCCTGCAAGTCAAGAACTCTGCCAGTAAGTCTCCAGACTGTATCCTCAAGCTGCTGGATCCTGATGGACTGATCTGATATCATTTGAAACACAGTGGAGATGTGGGGAGTAATGGTCTGATCAGAAGAGGTGGCTCCAGGTGCAAAAGAAGTACTACCCCACTGGCTAGACAGCAAAGAAGCCACACGCTGTGAAATATGCTCGATCTGATCGTCAGCCAGTCTGAACTCTGAATGAGGTGCTCTGCTCTCTGGCTGATACACTGGTGTGGGCATCCTAGTAAACTCTGAAGGGCCAGCCTCAGTATCAGGAATGAACTGGGTATCTGGTGAAGCTGCCCTGAAGTCATGTACAGGAGAAGATGGACCTTCTTCTTCTACTCTGCCTTCAGTTCTGTCTTCAGCTCTTATTTCAGCTCTATCCTCAGCTCTTTCTTCAGAGCCCTTGATCCAACCACCAACAGTCTTTGTAATTCCCATTCGGTGCAGGCTGTGTTGGTTGAAAGTGTCCACATGTGAGAGTTTGGTAGATGCCTCCCCCTCACAGCTAACTCCAAACCTCCTAAATACTCTAGTAAGGGCCATACCATAAGGCAAGTGTGCCTTGGATCTGTTCAAAGTTTCTCTCATGGCCTCTAACATAAGTGCAGGGAGGTTCAGGGGGGTCTGAGTGATGACATGAAACATGACACATACATCTCTGCTGGAAAGTAAGTCATGTCTACCACTCCTAGGAAAGAAGAGCTTTGAAACTATCTGATGCAGGACCCTCATCTCAATAGACAAAAACTTTGCTTCCAATTTGTTTAAATTTCCTGAATAAGTTTCTCCTAAAATAATTCTGATCCCTTCTTCTTTAATTGGGAGTTTCATATATGAATATCCTTCACTAGGCAACTGAAGTATTTCTCCCAATATCCTAGAATCCAGGCAGATATCAATTCCCTTTACAGTTGAAGTCACTGACCCGTTTCCATAATGTAGATTCTGGTAGAATTCTCTAACTAGGTCAACATAGGTGACTTCCTTAAGGAAGCAGTAGAGTTCCCATCCTTGATTTTTAATTTTACTTGCAAAAGTAAAACCTTCTTTCTCAAAGAACCAAAAATCTATATTTTTCCCGGTTTCTACTTTTCTATCAGAAAGAGGATTTACACTGGGGCTTATGGAGGATTGAGAGGGACCTTGAGCAGATACTGAAACTGGAGTGGGAGCAGTTGAAGACTGAGCATGCCTTTTCTTTCGGACAATTTCTTCAGGCTCACGGATTGACTTTCTTCTTTGGGGAAGTTTCATCTTCGGAGCCATATTCAATATAGTAGCAGGCAAGGAGACTTGAATTGAGTGGAGGAGAGATCACAAGAGAATAAAGAAAGATTTTGGTGGAGAAAAGAAGTGGATTTTGAAAGATCGGTAAAGTGCTAGGGCACGTTCCAACCGCGCCAAGCAATGCGAGAAAGCACAAAAAATTCCTTTTCAAGGAGGCGATTTTTGGTGGAGAGGAGGAGGGAGAATTGCTTCAAGTTGGATCCTTAAAAAAAAAGTTTGGAGAGGACGGCTTTTGGAAGGAGGACGATGAGAAGATGAGTCATCTCACGAACAGGGTTTCAGTATAAAAACAATGAACCCGTTGAAAGTTGGTGGGATTTACAAGTTTGCCATTGAGTCGACTCATGGGGGTCGACTCATGAAGTTCAGAAAATCAGGAAAAATATGAATAAATTCCAGAAAAATTTGAAATTTTGAGTGAAGGAATTTTGCTCAATGATAAGTTTTTGGAATGATAAATTTGAGCTTTTGGGACCAAGATAGATGTTGAAAATTGAGCTCTAATCAATTCTTTGGAAATTGGGAAATTTTAGGCAAATGAATTTAGAATTCCTAGATTTCTCCTAATTTCACAAAGTCTATCCTCACTAAGAGCCTTTGTAAAGATATCAGCTAATTGATTTTCAGTGCAAACATATTCAAGAATTACATTTTTGTTTTGAACATGTTCTCTTATAAAATGATGTCTTATTTCAATATGTTTAGATCTTGAGTGTTGAATTGGATTTTTAGATAGATTTATGGCACTTGTGTTGTCACATCTTATTGGTGTTTCATTAAGTTTAATTCCAAAATCTTCGAGTTGTTGCTTAATCCACAAGATTTGAGCACAACAACTTCCGGCTGTAATGTATTCGGCCTCAGCCGTAGACAGTGCCACCGAATTTTATTTCTTGCTAAACCATGAGATTAGGTTAACTCCAAAAAATTGGCAAGTTCCACTTGTGCTTTTTCTATCTAATTTGCATCCAGCAAAATCAGCATCTGAATATCCTAATAAATTAATTTGTGAGTCCTTAGAGTACCATAACCCTAGAGTTTGTGTACCATTTAAGTATCTAAGGATTCTTTTAACAGCATTCAAATGAGATTCTTTAGGATTAGATTGATATCTAGCACATAAGCAAACACTAAACATGATATCAGGCCTACTTGCAGTTAAATATAATAATGAGCCAATCATACCTCTATAGTATTTTAAGTCTACGCTTTTACCTTCATCATCCTTGTCAAGCTTACATGAGGGACTCATTGGTGTGCCAATTGGTTTGCAGTTCTCCATTCCAAATCTTTTGAGTAGTTCCTTGGTGTACTTGCTTTGGGTGATGGAGATTCTCTCTTTTGATTGTTTGATTTGGAGTCCGAGGAAGAAGGTGAGTTCTCCCATCATGCTCATCTCGAACTCTCCCTGCATAAGCTTAGCAAAGTCTTGACAAAGGGATTCATTAGTAGACCCAAAAATTATGTCATCAACATAAATTTGTATAACTAGCATATCATTTTGATTTCTTTTAATAAACAAGGTTGTATCTACATTACCTCTTGTAAAACTATTATTTAGTAAAAATTTGCTTAGCCTTTCATACCATGCTCTAGGTGCTTGTTTTAATCCATATAAGGCTTTATTTAATCTAAAGACATGATTAGGAAAAGCATGATTTTCAAATCCAGGGGGTTGTTCTACATATACTTCTTCAGAAATATATCCATTTAAAAATATACTTTTAACATCCATTTGAAATAATTTGAATTTTATAAAGCAAGCATATGCAAGTAGAAGTCTAATAGCTTCTAATCTAGCAACAGGTGCAAAGGTTTCATCAAAATCAATTCCTTCTTCTTGATTATATCCCTTAGCAACCAGTCTTGCTTTATTTCTAATTATATTTCCATGCTCATCTAATTTGTTTCTAAAGACCCATTTTGTGCCAATTATTGAATAATCTTTAGGTCTTGATACTAAGGTCCAAACATTATTTCTTTCAAATTGATTAAGTTCCTCTTGCATAGCATTAATCCAATTATGATCATTTTCAGCTTCTTCAAAAATTTTAGGTTCAAGATGAGATACAAAAGCACAATGATTAACTATATCTCTAAGTGAAGAATGGGTTTTTTACCCCATGCATAGGGTCACCAATAATTAACTCCTTAGGGTGGTTGTGAACATACCTCCATTCTTTGGGTAGGTCATTTGTACCTTGAGGTTGTTCTTGAATTTCTTCACCTCTTTCATTTTGTTCGTCTTCTTGATCTTTGTCTTCTGGAGTTGCTGAGTCTTTCAGAGTGATCTCCTTCATACCTTCTATTTGTGGCTCTGCATCATCAACACCCTCATTCTTCCTTGAAGGAAGATCGTTAGATTCATCAAAAATAACATGTATGGACTCCTCAACTACTAAAGTTCTTTTGTTGAAAACTCTAAATGCTTTACTAGTGGAGGAGTAACCTAGAAAGATTGCTTCATCTGATTTTGCATCAAATTTACCAAGTTTTTCTTTGCCATTATTTAATACAAAACATCGGCAACCAAAAACATGAAAATATGCAATATTTGGTTTTCTTCCTTTCCAAAGTTCATAGGGGGTTTTCTTTAAAAATTATCTAATTAAAGCACGATTTAAAATGTAACATGCTGTGTTAATTGCTTCCGCCCAAAAATATTTTGGAAGGTTGCTTTCACAAAGCATGGTACGGGCCATTTCTTCTAAGGTTCTGTTTTTCCTTTCAACTACCCCATTCTGTTGGGGTGTCCTAGGAGCAGAGAAGTTATGGCCAATTCCATTTTCATCACAAAAATTTTCAAGGTCTTGATTTTTAAATTCAGTTCCATGATCACTTCTAATATTTTGAATTGAAAAACCTTTTTCATTAGAGACTTTTCGATGAAATTTAGTGAAAATATGAAAAGTTTCATTTTTGTGAGCCAAAAAGAAAACCCAAGTAAAACGAGAATAATCATCTATAATTACAAAGCCATATCGTTTTTCTCCTAGACTGGTGGTTCTTGTTGGTCCAAATAAGTCCATATGTAAGAGCTCTAATGGTCTAGAAGTTGAAACAGTGTTTTTGGATTTAAATGATACTCTAGTTTGTTTACCTAATTGGCATGCATCACAAATTCTATCCTTTTCAAAATTCAGTTTTGGCAAACCGAGAACTAAATCATTTTTAATTAATTTTGAAAGAGAATGCATGCTAATATGTGCAAGTCTACGATGCCACAGCCAACTAGTTTCATTGATTTTAGCATTCAAGGATACTAGGCATTGCATGTCTAATTTGGCTAAGTCATTCAAATCTATCATATAAACATTGCCATGCCTATGTCCTATAAATTTAATGCCATCGTTAATAGGACTAGTCACAATGCAAACAGATGATTCAAAATCTACTTTATACCCTTTATCACAGAATTGACTAATGCTAAGTAAGTTATGCTTTAAACCTTTAACTAGTAACACATTCTCAATGTATTTGGAGGGAGTGATACCAATGTTACCTATCCCGATGATCTTTCCTTTACCATTATCTCCAAAGGTGACCATCCCTCCATCCTTAGCATCAAGCGTGATGAATTGTGATTCATCACCAGTCATGTGTCTCGAGCATCCGCTGTCAAGATACCATTTTCTGTTTCCTTCTTGGGATGCTAGACACACCTGCAAGCAAAGGTCAAGTCTCTGTCTTAGGTACCCAAGCTTTTTTGGGTCCTTTTGGGTTAGTCAGAATGGTTCCTTTTGGAACCCATATTTTCTTTATAGTTGTATTTGTAGATTTAAGGCATGTGTATGATTTATGTCCTATTCTACCACATTTGAAACAAGTAATATTTGTAGACTTGTTACTTGGATAATTTACATAAATATCCTTCAGAAACTTTTATTTCTTCAGAGGTTTATAGCCAAGTCCAGCCTTATCATATATAGCTTTCTGATTTTCAAGGATCATATTTAGTTTGTTTGAACTTAAGGTGAACTTATCTACTATAGATTTCAGCTTGTTAATTTCATCCTTTAAGTTTTGATTTTCTTGACTCAAGGTGAATTTTTCAATTGAAAGAATTTTAGCTTGTTTCACTAAGGACTGATTTTCCAATTTCAGTTCTTTGTTTTTCTTCCCTAGTTTCTTTAATTCATCAATTGAAACATAGAATGCTTCATGCAATTCTTCAAATGTGAATTCACTAGTGGATTCAGAAGTTACCTCATTTTCATGTGCCATCAGGCACAGATTGGCTTGTACTGTTGAGGTTTCCTCGTCGGAGCTTGAGTCATCACTCGCACTCCAAGTCGCCATCATTGCCTTCTTTTTGAACTTTTTGGGACCTTTCTTCAGTTGTGGACATTCGGATCTGAAATATCCCGGCTTCTTGCACTCGTAGCATGTAAGGGGTTGATCTTTCTCTTTTTCTTTGCTTTGTTCCCCTTTTGTGAATTTCTTTCTCATCCCCTGTTTCTTTTTTCTTAGAAACTTCTTAAATTTTCGGGTGATGAGTGCCATCTCTTCATCCTGTTCTTCATCTTCAGATTCATCCGTTTCATAATCAGGTGAAGTTATGGATTTGAGGGCAATGGTTCTTTTCTTTTTGGCTTCATCCTCTTGATGTTGCTTCATGCTAAGTTCATGAGTCATCAAGGATCCAAGAAGCTCTTCTAGAGGTAGAGTATTCAAGTCCTTTGCTTCTTGGATGGCAGTCACCTTGGCTTCCCAAGTTCTTGGCAGTGACCTGAGAATCTTCCTTACAAGTTCACTGTTAGTATAAGATTTGCCAAGACTCTTCAAACTATTAATTATATCAGTAAAATGAGTAAACATGACAGTTATGGACTCATCATGCTCTATTTTGAACAATTCATATTTATGTACAAGCATGTTTATTTTAGACTCTTTTACTTGATTTGTTCCCTCATGGGTTACTTCTAACCTATCCCATATTTTTTTAGCAGATGCACAAGTAGAAATGCGATTGAATTCACTAGCATCTAGTGCACAATAAAGAATATTCATGGCTTTGACATTTAATTGTGCCAATTTCTTGTCAACCTCATCCCATTCTTTCTCGGGTTTGATTGACTCCTCACCATCTATAATCTTGGTGGGTGTGTGAGGACCATTCACTATGATACTCCACATATCATAGTCGAGTGCTTGTATGAAAATCTTCATCCGAGCTTTCCAATAGGTGTAATTAGACCCATTGAAAAGTGGAGGTCGGTTTGTTGATTGCCCCTCGGCTAGAGAAGTACCGACATGGGTTGCCATAGATCTTTGGCTCTTTGATTGTTAGATCAAAGAAGGGCTAGAGCACCGGCTCTGATACCACTTGTTGCCCAGCTATGCAACCCAAGAGGGGGGGTGAATTGGGTTTTTAAAAATTTTAAGCCCAACAGATTACTTATGAAGAACAAAATAAAGACTTTAATTCAATATTAATTACCTAAAGCAGGAATGCAAGAATATAATAAAGAAATAAAGTGAAGCGATAAAGCACACCATAAACACAAGGATTTATAGTGGTTCGGTGCTAACCTTGCACCTACATCCACTCCCCAAGCTCCTACTTGGGAATTTCAATCCACTATGCTTGTATTCAACCTGAATACAAAATGTCGAAAACTCCGAGACTAGCTATCCCAAGCTAGATCACTTATTTCTCGGGTACAAGTAAACCCAAAACACTCCGATTTCAGGTTCGGATCAACCTTTCCTTGTTTTGGAAATCCTCCAAAAATAAGAACAAAAACTCACAAAGAGTTAGAAAATTTTGAGTACAGATTAATACAATAACAGCTCCTTTAAATGAGCGAATATAACAATAAAAACTTTACTCAAATGAAGAACCCCTTTTCGGATTTTCTCAAAGTGGATGAACGCTTGAACGAATGCTTGAGAAGAGGTTGATTGTTGATTGAAGATCTCTTGAAAGCTTTGGAAGATCTCTAGATCAAGGTTGAACAATAGGCTTGAAAGATCCTCTCTTTGAATGCTCTTGTTTTTCTCTTTCACAATCTCTCTTGTATATTGTGGATCCTCTCTCTTTTTTCTTTTTGGATATTTCGTTGATCTCAGGCTTTTTCGTGCAGATTTCGGATCCTCTCTCTCATTTTTTTTTCTCTTTTTCGATTTCACGTTTGATCTGCTATTTAATCTGCAATTTCTTTCACCATTTAAAGCATTTTATGACATTAGAAGCAAGAGAAAACAATTTAGGTAGATAAAGAGCCGTTAGAGCAATTTTAGGAAGCATAAAAGGCAATTAAAATGGGCAAAAAAATAGCCGTTGCTGACATTTTCCGTCGCAGGAGTCGACTCATGAGTCGACTCATGCTACAGGAGTCGACTCATGAGTCGACTTCTGTTGCACAGACCAGACAGTCTTGATTTCTGGATTTTTCGGCTCAAATCAGCAGAGGTCGACTCATGAGTCGACTCATGCCTTGTGGGTCGACTCACAGGTCGTGCCAAGTCAAAAATCCAGCGTGCCATGGGAATTTTTTTGCGTGCCAGTCAGCTCATAGTGCCATGAGTTGACTCATGAGTCGACTCATGCACTTCAAACCTTCATAACTTCAAAAATATAAGTCCAAATACAATGAAATTTTCACCAATAGTTTACAAATATTTTGTTCTACCAAGTGATACTATCAAATCAGAATTTTGGTGAAATTACGATTTTGCCTTTGAAGAGCATAAGGACTTTTTCAATTTAAAATTATTTGTATCCCTTCAATCTGCTTTGTAATCATCAAAATCAATCTAGGAGCAACAGTAGTAGATTGGTCGTTGGACTTTTGCTTCTTCTTTGACAAAGACTGCCGCGAGAGCCATGGGAGAGACCGCCAGGTATAAAAATAGTTCCTCTCCAGGCTCTGGCTTCGCCAACAGCGGAGGTGAGCCAAGGTAGCTCCTTAGTTCTTCGAATGCCTGTTGGCACTCAGGGGTCCAACAGAAGTTCTTCGGCTGCTTGAGGGTTTGGAAGAAGGGTAAGCACCATTCGGCCGACCTCGCGACGAAGCGATTCAGGATTGCTACCCTCCCTGTAAGGTGTTGAACCTCTTTTATCGACTTCGGGGCGGCCATCTCCTGGATGGCGCAAATTTTTTTTGGATTGGTCTCAATCCCATGCCCCAACACCATGAAACTCAGGAACTTTTTCGAGGTCACTCAGAAAGTGAATTTAGTCGGGTTTAGCTTCATTTTATATTTTCGAAGGGCGTCGAAGGTCTCCTCGAGGTCGGCGACGTGGTCCATGAAAGATTTACTTTTTATGAGCATGTCGTCCACGTAGACCTCCATGTTGCGGCCGATCTGCCCCTTGAAGATTTTGTTCACCAACCGCTGGTAGGTTGCGCCTGCATTTTTGAGGCCGAAAGGCATGACCCTGTAATAGTAAAGGCCACGGTTAGTAATGAAAGCAGTCTTTTCTTCATCTTTCGACGCCATCCTGATTTGATTATAGCTAGAGAATGCGTCCATGAAGGTGAGGAGCTCATGGCCCGAGGTCGCGTCCACCAGTTGATCGATTCTGGAAAGGAGGTAGCTGTCCTTCGGACAGGCTTTATTCAGTTTTTTGAAGTCTATGCATATCCTTCACTTGCCGTTTGCCTTTTTGACTAGGACAACATTAGAAATTCAATCAGGATAATTGACTTCTCTAATGAATCTGACTTTTAGGAGTTTGTCCACTTCCTCGGCTATCGCCTTCTGCCTCTCTGGTGCATGACCTTGAATTTTTTCTTTCGTCGATCGATGCTTTGGATCGATGGCCAGACGGTGCTCCATGACTTTAATGTCAATCTCCGACATGTCCGCTGGGATCCAAGCGAAGACGTCCGCATTCTTTCATAGAAAATTAATGAGATGCTTCCGCACCTCCTCCCCCAGGTTGGAGCCGATCATCGCCACATGCTCTGCGTTCCCATCGTTCAGAGGGATCGGTACCAGATCTTTGATTGGGCCGCCCCTCTCTTCAGTGAGGTCATCGTGGGCATCCAGCCCATCAACTGGACAGGGGTCGGACTGGTCGCTTCTTTGCAAGGCTATGTTGTAGCAGTGTCTGGCCAGGGCTTGGTCTCCTCTGACCTCTCCGATCCCCTGGTTGGTAAGAAATTTCAACTTCAAATGATAGGTTGACACGACGGCTCAGAGAGCATTGAGGCCAGATCGGTCGAGGATTGCGTTGTAGGCTGACGGCATCTTCACCATCAGAAAATTCACCAGAGCCCTGTTTTGCCTTAGATATCGACCTGCAGCTACAGTCAAAGTTACCACTCCCTCCACCGAGACAGCATCGCCCAAACCCTACTAGAGGGGAGCTAATCGGCCCCAAATGGCTGTCAAGGGCGGACATTCTTGAGAAGGCATCGTAGAACAAAATATTGGCCGAACTTTCATTATCGACAAGAATGCGGTGGACGTCGTAATTTACTATATTCAAGGAAACTATAATCGCGTCGTTACGAGGGAATTGAACTCCCTGAGCATCTTCTTCAGTAAAGGTTATGGGCTCCTCAATCTTTTATCGCTTGGGGGGTACGGCCAATACGTTGGTCGCTTCCCATCGGGATTCTCCCGAGATGGTGTTGGCGAAATTTGTCGGAGGCCGATTGTCCGACCGCTCCACGCCGGCCACCATTGCCGGAGGATGCGGGGCCTGGGAAAATGGAGGCGAGGCCGGAGCCTGAGATCTGGCCGCGGAGGTCGTGGGTCGTCGCGTGGACGTCTTGCGGGGAGGCATCGGGCAAAGACCAAATGGAGGGAGGAGGAGAGGACGTCGGAAAAGATGCCCGGAGGTGGTCCCGTTGAGTGCTTCTTCAAGAACAAGGGTACTGTGAAGGTTCAGACCCCTTCCTCTAGCGCCAATCCTGTTGGTGCAAAAATCCGCCTGCGCCGGAGAAGCTGGAGTTGTGGGGGTCGCGGTAGCCGTCGGGACCTGCAAAAGAAGTCTAAACCGAAGGTGGGGTTGCTCCAGCAAGGCCCTCCGACGCTCAAGTCAGTTCTCTACCTCAACAAGAATGGAGTGCTCAAACGAAAATTTTAGCAGAATTTTCAGGTAAAAATGAAAGCTTAGAGAATAACGTATCTGGGGTCCCCTTTTATAGACTGGAGGAGCAGCGGATTGATGGCGACTATTTATGATCGCCTCGTAGTGGGCCGTATGGGGCCAGGAAGAATTTATCATGAAGATAATGGGGTGGAGTCGTGGCTGTCACCATGGCTCGCCATGTGGAATCAGTTGCGGAGAGTGGAGCGGCGTCCGTTGTCGTGACTCGTCAGAGAGTGGTGGAACCGCACAGGATCCACCGCAGGGAGTGGAGCAGAATTGTGGCCATTACTGCGGCCTGTCAGGAAGTAATGGAGCTGCGTAGGATCTGCCGCAGAGAGTGGAGCAGAGTCGTGGCCGTTACTGTGGCCTGCCAGGGGGTCCAGACTTGTCGGCTGAAGTTTGGTTGGAGTTTGTAGCTGGAGTCGGAGGTGAAGTCTGGCTCTTGTAGGAGCTCGGACTAGGTCTTCCTGCAGTCAATGTTGGGGATGAAGTCCGGCTCTCGTAGGATCCCGGACGGAGCTTGTCTGCAGTTGGAGTCGGAGATGGAGTCTGGCTCCCGTAGGAGTTCGGACGGAGTTTACCAGCGTTCGAAGTCGAGGATGAAGTCTGGCTCTCGTAGGAGTCCAGATGGAGTCTTCTTTCGATCGAAGTCGAGGGCGAAGTCCGGTTCCCGTAGGAGTCTGGACGGAGTTTGCCTGCAGTCGAAGTTGGAGGCGGAGTCCGACTCTCGTAGGAGTCCGGACAGAGCTTGCCTGCAGTTGAAGTCGGATATGGGGTCTGGTTCCCGTAGGAGCCCGGACAGAGCTTACCAGCGTTCGAAGTCGAGGATGAAGTTCGGCTCCCGTAGGAGTCCGGACGGAGCTTTCTTTCGATCAAAGTCGAGGGCGAAGTCTGGCTCCCGTAGGAGTCCGGACGGAGTTTGCCTGCAGCTGAAGTCGAGGGCGAAGTCCTGCTCCTTTAGGAGTCTGGACGGAGTCTTCTTGCGATCGGAGTCGAGGGCGAAGTCCGGCTCCCATAGGAGTCCGGACAGAGTTTGCCTGCAGCCGAAGTTGGAAGCGGAGTCCGGCTCCCGTAGGAGTCCGGACGGAGCTTGCCTGCAGTTGAAGTCGGAGATGGGGTCCGGTTCCCGTAGGAGTCCGGATGGAGCTTACCAGCGTTCGAAATCGAGGATGAAGTTCGGCTCCCGTAGGAGTCCGGACGGAGCTTGCCTGCAGCCGAAGTCGAGGGCGAAGTCCGGCTCTCGTAGGAGTCCGGATGGAGTTTGCCTGCAGCCGAAGTCGAGGGCGAAGTCCGGCTCCCTTAGGAGTCCGGACGGAGTCTTCTTGCGATCGAAGTCGAGGGTGAAGTCCGGCTCCCATAGGAGTCCGGACGGAGTTTGCCTGCAGCCGAAGTTGGAGGCAGAGTCCGGCTCCCGTAGGAGTCCGGACGGAGCTTGCCTGTAGTTGAAGTCAGAGATGGGGTCCGGTTCTCGTAGGAGTCCGAATGGAGCTTACCAGCGTTTGAAATCGAGGATGAAGTTCAGCTCTCGTAGGAGTCCAGACGGAGCTTGCCTGCAGTCGAAGTCGAGGGCGAAGTCTGGCTCCTGTAGGAGTCCGGATGGAGTTTTTCTGCAGTCGAAGTCGAGGGCGAAGTCCGGCTCCCTTAAGAGTCCGGACGGAGTCTTCTTGCGATCGGAGTCGAGGGCGAAGTCCGGCTCCCGTAGGAGTCCGGACGGAGTTTGACTGCAGTCGAAGTTGGAGGTGGAGTCCGGCTCCCGTAGGAGTCCGGACGGAGCTTGCCTGCAGTTGAAGTCGGAGACGGGATCCGGTTCCCGTAGGAGTCCAGACGGAGCTTACCAGCGTTCGAAATCGAGGACGAAGTTCGGCTCCCATAGGAGTCCGGACGGAGTTTGCCTGCAGCCGAAGTCGAGGGCGAAGTCCGGCTCCCGTAGGAGTCCGGACGGAGTTTGCCTGCAGTCGAAGTCGAGGGCGAAGTCTGGCTCCCTTAGGAGTCTGGACGGAGTCTTCTTGCGATCGGAGTGGAGGGCGAAGTCCGGCTCCCGTAGGAGTCCAGACGGAGTCTTCTTGTAGAATCCCCGAGGGGTCACTTCGGCTGGGGGGTTTTACACCCAACAATATCGATAGCAAAAGTGGTCGCTAAATTTATTAAAAATTATTAGATAAAAATCAACCTCAAAATTGATCATTAATATTTTTAAAATATTTTAAATTTAAAGTATCGATTGAAAAATCAATCAGAAGATTTTTTTATATTATTTTTATTTTTAATATCAGTTGCAAAATTGATCTCAAAATTAGTTAAAAATTATTTTAATTAAATAGTAGATCATGAAATCGATCACTAAAATTTAAATTCAAAAAAAATTAAATTATATTATCTTTTTTCTATTACAAGAACTGTAGTTTTATTGAAACATAACAGAATCAAAAAGCATCATCATCCATCATATACAATCAAGTAACATATCCTAAACAAAAAAGTGGAATAGAAAAAAAGCTAAAACATACTCAAATCCTCTCATGATAAAAGTAAAACACAAGTCCTACAATCCATAGTCTAGAAATATCAAAAATAAGTAACATAAATTTAAAAACAGAAAGCAACAAAAGAAAAAATGGCTATAGTAATTTGTGGAGCCATTCCCTTCAATTTCCATTAAATTTAGATTATCATTAGGGAAAATAAGAAGACAACCATAAGAAAAAGAGGCCATAGTATACCTCATACCAAATGTATCGCTTATTTAGCATACCTCATATCAAATGTATCATAGTTATGAACTGCCTCTATCTTTCTTAGACAACTCACCCAATAGGTTTTCCAAAGTATTATGTACAGCAAAAACAAATGATACCAACATAATATATAGAGCCAGTAAGATAATAAGAGAGATATTTTTACTTTCGATTATAAACAACTCCTTTGCTGTCAGCTAAAAGTAAAACCATTAGCATCCATCAGCTTTAATATATCATATAAGAATAAGAAAAAGAGATCATAGCAATCTATATAGCCATTCCCTTCAATATCCATTAAGTTTGGATCATCATCAAGAAAAATAAGAAAGTAAGCATAAAAATATAGTAAGCATAAGAATATAGCAAGTAAAATCCATTGACATTCATTAGCTTTAAAACGTCATATAAGAATAAGAAAAAGAAGCCATAACAATCTGTGGAGCTATTTCCTTTAATATCTATTAAATTTGGATAATCATCAAGGAAAATAAGAAGATAACCATAAGAATATAGCAAGTAAAATCTATCGACACCCATCAGCTTTAAGACATCATATGAGAATAAGAAAAAAAGACCATAACAATCTGTAAAATCATTCTCTTCAATATCCATTAAATTTAGATCATCATCAAAAAAAATAAGTAGGCAACCGTAAGTATATAGCAAGAAAAATACATCGACATCCATCAGCTTTAACACATCATATGAGAATAAAAAAAAGTGACCATAATAATCTATAGAGCCATTCCCTTCAATATTCATTAAGTTTGGATCATCATCAGAAAAAATAAGAAGACAACAATAAAAATATGGTAAGCAAAATTCATCGGTACCCATTAGCTTTAAGACGTCATATGAAAATAAAAAAAAAGAGTTCATAGCAATATGTGAAGTCATTCCCTTTAATATCCATTAAGTTTAGATCATCATCCTGAAAAATAAGTAAGCAACCATAAATATATAGCAAAAAAAATTCATCAGCACCCATCAGTTTTAACACATCACATAGGAATAAGAAAAAGAAGTCATAGCAATCTGTGGAGCCATTCTCTTCAATATTCATTAAGTTTGGATCGTCATCAGAAAAAATAAGAAGGCAACCATAAGAATATAGTAAACAAAATCCATCAGCACCCATCAGCTTTAACACATCATATAAGAATAAAAAAAAGAGGCCATAACAATCTGTAAAGTCATTTCCTTCAATATCTATTAAGTTTAGATCATCATCAAAAAAAATAAGTGGGCAACCAAAAGTATATAGTAAAAAGAATCCATCGATACTCATCAGCTTTAACATATCATATGAAAATAAAAAGAAGAGATCACAGCAATCTGTGAGCTAATTCTCTTCAATATCTATTAAGTTTAGATCATGATCAGAAAAAATAAATATGCAACCATAAGTATATAGCAAGAAAAATCCATCGACATCTTATTAGTTTTAATACATCATATGGTAACAAGAAAAAGAGACCATAGCAATCTGTGGAGTCATTACCTTCAATGTCCATTAAATTTGGATCATCATTTCATTAAGTTTGGATCATTATCAGAGAAAATAAGTAGGCAACCATAACAATATAGTAAGCAAAATCCATCGACATCCATCAGCTTTAACACATCATATGAGAATAAAAAAAAGAGGCCATAGCATACCTCATGCCAAATATATCACTTGTTTAGCATACCTCATACTAAATGTATCATAATCATAGGCAGCCTTTATCTTTGTTAGGCAGCTCACTCGACAGGCCTTCCAAAGTATTATCTATAACAAAAATAAATAATATCAATATAATATATAGAGATAGTAAGGTAATAAGAATGTCATTTTTGTGATTGATTATAAAGAACTCCTATCCACCCAACTCTTATCCTTCTTTTGATGAGTGTGCATAAATAATTTAAATGGAGATGATACAGCACCAATATTCACAGTCTATAATATTTTAAAAAATATAAACATCAACTCTTGTACAAACTACTATAATTTGTAATTATTAATCAAATATGACTAATAAAAAAAAATCTAGACTTAACCATATTATGCCTATGTTGAAAAATGATGATGGAGCCACCAGTGTGAAGAGAAGCACGAAACCCATCACAATTAGAAGCACGGTTTTATTTAGCTTTTCACACTTTTCCTTATATTATATAGTACCTCAGTGTTGGTACAATCTATCCCAAACAGCATCTCTAATCCAAGGTGATCTTTCCATATTCTTACGAGCATTACCAAGATGATTTTTCAATCGAGCTACACCATGCTTCTCAAAATTTTTTCGTGCCCATTGATCATTCAGTGGCACAAACTGATACCTCCTCTACAATAAATATGGACAAACAAATTAAATGATAAATAAAAATATATGGATAATAAATTGGTCACGTAAATATCATTACTTATGTATCTTGAGCTCAGCAAACCACATATCTCTAACAATAGAAGGTATTTTTTTTCATGATACCTAAGGCTCATCAAAGTGGCTCCTCATAATTTCAATAATGATATTCACAACTGGGTGAGAAGACAAGAACCTATAAATATTATAAATCATTAGTCAGCATAGATCAAATATATTCAACATGCTAAAGTGACTATGATATTCTAAAATAAAGTTATCATTTATACATCTCCATCAAGGTATAACACGGCCTGCCATCGCTAGTCTGTGTATCTACAGCATCCTGAGAATAACTAGCTTCAAGATCTGTAGGATGAATAGGAGGAGATGCTGAATGAACAGCAGATGATCCTGAATGGACGGAAGGTGATCCTAAATGGATAGGAGATGGTCTACGATGGATAAGAGGTGCCGCAGGATGGATAGAAGATCCTAAATGGAAAGATGGTGAATACATTACACCTGATGGTGAACCAGCAGAAGGTGGTGAATAAACACCTAGCATCGAAGGTGGTGGAGTCAAGTCTGGTGCCATAGGAATGGTGAAAGGTGGGATAATAGATGATGGTGGTGGGATAGTGGAGGATGGTGGTGATATAGTGGAGGAAGATTGCTGCTTCCTAGGACGACCTCTACCAATGGAGGTTCCTCTTTCATGATTTGTGTTTGCCATCTACAGTAAACATAAAAAGTATTATATTTCTTAATAGTTAGATTAAAGACTATTATCAATATGAATTTATCTGCATAAATAATGAAAAGTATTCATTATTTTGAACTTACCTACAATAAGAAGATTTTGATTTTATGACTATTCATCCTTATCTGGGAGATTGTCATATTGGTCATGGTCTTCATTGTCATTTGTTGAATCATTATTGAAATCAAAATCTTCTTCCTCCACATCATATCCCTCAACTTCCTCAAAACCACCTTCCATGTCTCTTAAATTTTCAAGTGGATCATCATTCATTATAGTATTGATATGAGACATTGCATTATCTCGGTAAGCAACCTCCAATATATATCGATCATCCACTGTATATCTAATTTAGGATTTAAAATTTTAAGATTTAGGTTTTAGGTTTTAAATTTTAGGATTTAGGATTTAAAATTTTAATTTAATTTTTAATTAATTAATATTATTATTCTCAGATTTAATATAAAAAATTAAAAAAATTAACCTACATTTCTGAACTCCCAAATGTCTGAAACAATAAATAAATAACAACCATATTAATAATTAGAAAGCATAAAATTAGCTTTTAATCCTAGAATTTTGGTTATAATCCAAAAAATTTTGACTAAATTAGGAAAAGAGAAGAACATACCTCAAAGACGGCGGTTAGGATCGGGGGAGGGGAGGGAGCACTGGTGTCATGGAGTGGGGAGGCAGCATGGTGCGGTTAGGGGGAGGGGAGGGGGTGGCATGCTACAGCAGGTGGGGCAGCACGGCGGGTAGGGCCAAGAGAGGGGGGAGGGGCATCGATGTCGAGGAGAGGGAGGGGGACAGCTGTCGTCAGAGAGGAGAGGAGAGGTAGTCAGAGGCGAGCGGGCCATGGGGGAGGGGGTGGTGCAGTGAGGTAGCATGGTGCGTGGGGCTTAGGGCCGTGGGAGAGGGGAGGGGAGAGAGGAATGCAGTTGTCGAGGAGGAGAGGGAGGCCGTTGCAGGTGGTCAGATCGGGGAGGGGGCGGCGGCTAGGGTTCAGATGCAGTGGCTAGAGATGGCGAGGAGAAGAGGATTTTGGGGTGAGGTTATCGTGGATGAGCGGACTGAGGGGGTAGGGGGTGGTGCAGTGAGGCAGATAGGCGGCATAAGGGAGGGGGGAGGGGAGGGGGAGGCGGTGCTATGCTTAGGGCTGCAGGAGGCACTATAAGAAAGCAGGTTATTAGCGACGGCTAAATACCATCGCTAATAACCATTTCTCCATCGCTAATACTATTAATGATGGGCTATCATCGTTAATAGTTCATCAAAAATAACGTCATTGCTCATTATTATTAGTAGCAACGATAAAAATTCCATCACTAATAAGTGTGATTAGCGACAGTATTAGTGATAATAATGCCATCGCTAATAACTTTTTATTTTAATTTTTTTTAATAAAAATGATTAGCGATGAAAAATATCGTCACTAATACTGTCGCTAATAATTTTTATTTTAATTTTTTTAATTAAAATTTTAAAAATTATTAGTCATGGCTTTTTTTATCGCTAATGTCATTGCTAATAATTTTTTTTATTTTTTTAAATATATAATTAAATTTTTTAAAATTTTTTAAATTATAATAATAAGTAATTATATTTTTTAAAATTTATTATAAATAAAATAATAATTATTTATAATAATCATAAATATAAAATTAATTATATTATATTTAAAATATAAATTTTATAATTTTATAAATTTATACTATTTTATAAGTATCAAAATTATATACATATAAAAAAAAATCATGTGAGATCCTCCTCATCATCCTCCTCATCCTTCTGCTTCTGTACGTCCTCTCCAGCAGCTAATGGATGAGAGCCGAATATCCTAGTATCCTATAATAAAAAAAATAAAATATTATTAATATATTATGATATGAAAGAGTATATGTCGATATAGAGTATATATTTTGATATATTAATTTGATTCTCGAACAGATTATTCTTATATATTTCATTCGATGATACAGAGCTATAGACACCTTCGATCCATCGATTGAATAGTTAGATTAAATTTTTACTCTTTAAATTTTTTTTTCGAACTTAAGCCTAAACATGTAAAGCTTCTAAATATAAAAGTTTAAAATAAATAAAAAAATTATTAATAGACTTATCTACTGTGATGACTGTGACAATGAGCCTAGCTGATCATGCAGATATGGATCTCGAAGAATCTCAATAATCGTATTGCAGATGGCATCTCGAAAGCTCTAAGGTCGCTAACTCCAAAGCTTGTACACTATCTCCTCCACATGTGCATCACCTCATGTCTGAGTTATCGAGGTCTGAGAGGAGGACATCGAAGAGTATCAAGCTATTGGAAGGTTGAAGCTATGGCAGAATCCTATGACCCAGCTCCTACTCACCCCTCTGGTGGTCCTAAGCCATCCCTCGAGATCGAGGAGGGGCAGAGAGGACGAGTCCTCACTATATCGCGATACGAGATACTCTATATAATCTATTTATATAGTTTAGAAATTCATTAATTCATATATATCAATATATATAAAAATTTAATAAATAATATTTTAAGTTGTTACCTCGATCTATCGAGATCTAGGATCTAAGTAATCACTAGCCCTCCTATACTGGTATATGGCCTCCCATATCTACAGCTATCCTAGTGCATGACCTAGCTGTCATATCTATAATAAATAAATAATAAAATTAAATTAACTAAAATATATATATCATCAATTCAATATGAAATTAATTTAAGTGTAGAATTTTTATCAATCTATCGGCCACAACATGTATGCCAATGGAGCCATCGATGTGCTTGATCGGATCCTACTAGGTGGCTTAATTCTATCGTGCCCTCTACCACCTACCAGAGTGCTTCTTAGTACTCCATCGATCATAGAGGGCCTCCCATATGTCCGTCTGCATCTAGTGATCTATGTAAGACTTCCAATCTGATGGTGGTTCAGAACTGGAGTACTCTATGACGGACTGCCTAAGCCTGTACAGTCCATCCTGAAGCCTATGTGTGTCCATCTCCTCAAAGGTCTGATGGCTGGCCTCCTCATCTTGAGAAGTCTTGAATCAATAATATTTCTGTAAGTAGAAGCAAGCATGTATTAATAAATAGAATACAAATCTACCATCACTTTAAAAATTAAGCACCTTTGATCTACCAGGAACATCTTCCAAGCTACATCATAAGCCCCTGACGGCTAACTAGAGAACTCGTTCACCAACTTCAGCATCAATCATCGGATGATCTCGGTAACCACATGAAGTACCCCAAGCTCTCTAAATATACTACAAAATTAATTTTAAACAATAAATGTTAGACTCTAAAATGATTAAATTTTAAATATATTCAATAAAGATATAATACTTACAATCGACTCTGAATGTGGATGAGCTCTCTATCCTCTGATCGAGTCAGAGGTGCCGCAAGTCAGACAGATCCTTTACCATGCCACTGACTTTGAGAGCCGGATGCTGCTCCATGTGACTGTGGATCACTGGTGACCCCACGTCATCTGAATTTGAGAGTATCAAGACATTATAAAGAATATTATATTAGATAATAAAAGATAAAATAACATAAAAGAGAATATCTAAAGTATTAAAGTTTATCGTGTGGTATGTCTGACGTAGAACCATGGGAGCTGGCTGTATGAGATCTCTCTCCTCGGTTGTGATGGTTCCAATCTCTGAAAGATATAATCTATAATCTTCAAAAATAAAAATAAATAGATTTATAAATTAATTAGACAATTATGGATGGTAATGCAAGATTTAAAATGACATATTGTATTGGCTAATAACCCAATGGTCTATAACTAAGTTAATTGAAACTGAAAAACTATTAAAATTGATACGCCTCAAGCATAAACCAATAAAGAGGGATATATTTTAATATACTACTTCGATTCTCAAATAAATTATTTTTATACATTCTATTCGATGATATAGAGCTATAGATACCTCCGATCCATCCATCAGATAGTTAGATTGAATTTTGACCCTCTTATATCTATCCCTTTTATCTTAAGTCTAAATTGATATGGAGGAGTATGTTTTGATATGCTCCTCCGATTCTTGAATGAATTGTTGCTACATATTTTATTGGATGATACGGACGTATATACACCTCAATCCCATCCATCGAATAGGAAGATTGATTTTTGACCCCTAGATTCCCTTCCTTCGACTCAAGCCTAACTATGTGAAGCTTCTAAATATAAAAATTTAAAGTAAATAAAGAAATTTATTAATACTGCTTGACTTACCTACTGTGATGGCTGTGATAATGAGCTCAACTGAATGAGCGATAAGTAACTAAAATATTGACCTTTACAAATGAATGCCCTTAAGATAGGAAGCGCAATGTCCTTAAGGTTTGAATCTTTTTTGTTTGTTAACTTGATTTTGTCTTTCAAGTATGCATCTCGAGTCCAAATATTATAGATTTTCTTATGATAAGTATGCAAAAGAGTTTGGAATCATGGTTAGAAATTAGCTTGCTGCAATTGATGTTCGGATCTTGCCACCTCCAAAAGTATGTTATATTTGTATTCACCATGTTTACCTAAAAGTAGTTTACCTGTAGTAATGTGAAATCACATCTTTCAAATACTTCAGCTAAAGTATCATGACTCTGGGAGAGAGAAGATGTGCAATTCTATTGTGGGTCAGTGGAATATGATCAACATGGTGATCCAAGATTTTCTTTTTGAATACAAAGGTCTAGATGTCTCTCAGTTATAGAATGGTTAACGATGGAACTATAGAATATTGGATATGCTTGAATTTTTCTCGTGTTCCACCAAATGATGTCTCTCGATTTCGCAATGATCTGGTTGCGATGTGTAATGACAATGGGATAGTACTAAGATATGTTTTCAACTGTTTGCAACTTCATTTCTTCATTCACACTAAATCTATCTCATTTACTAGGGTCGCGGGTCCAATCCAGCAAAAGGAGGGGCGGGGGGAGAAGGGGGAGGTGGTAGGGAGCCAATCCGGCAAGGAGAGGGATAGAGGGAGAAGGGGGAGGCGGCCGTGGGTTCGGTCCGACATGGGGAGGGGGAAGGAAAAGAGGGAGGCGGCGGGGGGGCCGATCCAAAATCTTTATCATAGTTAGGACTAAAACTTGGCCGGACTAAGCTGGGCCCTACCCCTACCCGAGCATGATCCGAAAATTTTTTTCGAGCTTCGAGTCGGGCTTAGGCCCGATGATTTTAGAAAAAATCAGTCTCGAACCTAACCTGGCCCGGGCCTGAGCCCAACCCAAATCCATTTGGACGGGCCCAAACCATGAGATGACTGAAAAGTAAGAAGGTTACAAACTAGAAGTAAAAATTATTTTAAAAAATAAAATAAAAACTTAAATACAGTATTTAAATCAAAGACCAACAAAGTAAACAAAGGAAAGAGGAAAAGAAGAAGGCCTAGATCTACTATTGAAAAATAAGGCATTACAAGTTCCTCTTCACTTTTAACCATGAGATGGCTGCAAGCAGTTGCCTGCGATGTAACAGACCATCCAAGCTTGCCCTGTAACTACAACAACAAGAATAGAAATACGTCATCTCCATCGATCTCTCTCTAGACTCTTTAGGCGCATCTCGCACAAGCAGTCATCATAGCTTCTTTATGAATAGAGCACTACTGATTTTGGAGGGGCCAAAGCTAGTCCGATGGTGGTCCGACCTCGAACCCCTGCTGTCAAAGATAGTAGGGTGATATTTTCATGATGTTGTCGTTAGGATATCATGATTATCAAATTAGTTTCAATTTTTTTTAAAAAATTAAAAATACATAGAAAGTAGCGAGTCAGATCGAATCTACAGAGAAGATAGTGCTTTGATTTGATAATTTTAATTTTTATAAAAAAATAAAAAGATTTTGAAAATAAAATTATAAACAAAAGATAGAAATTAAAAGGTACAGAAAGATAAACTTGGTACTAAAATTTACTATTTAGATCTTAGCTTCTACTAGCAATAAAAATAAAGAATAAAAATTTAAAGAGTATAAAAATAAATCTGATACTAAGATTTATTAACTAGATCTTAGCATTTACTTGTAATAAAAATAAAGAACAAAAATTTAAAAGTATAATAAAATAAATTTTTTATATTAATTAAAATTAAATTATAAAAAAATTTATAAAAAAATAATAAAATAAAATAAACTATAACAAAGATATGAAATTGATTGGTGCAGCCTCATTGGAAAGATGGTTGATGACTTCTCCTTTTTTCTTCGTACTCCATAGAGCGAACTGATTTCTCTCCTTTTTCTTTTTAGATCCCTACACCTCTCTTAATTTTTTTATTATTCTTTTATTTTTTTATTATTTTTTTGCTTTTTTCTTTATTATCGGACCCCTTATTTATAGGTGCTACTTTTCCTCGAGTCCTGGTAATTTTTGGAGTCCCAAACCCCCCAAAATAGTGTCCAAAATGTGTCCAAGGCGTGTCTCTACGTTCTAGCCATTGGATCATGTTTGGGCACTCCAGATCTCGCCAAGAATCATCACATCAGGCTTTATCAAAGTCAACATCACTGTCAGCCATTTGATCTTACATTAGATCGAATTCCCTCCATCGGATCATGCAAAAATGAAGCTTTGTTTGTTTAGTTCTCAGCCGGCAATGAACACGGGCCATTCGATCTTGCTTCAAACCAATTTGGACTGTCGATTCGCATAGTTGGAGTAGGCCACCATCATTTGATATGGGATAGAGTGATTTAGACCGTTCGATCTCGTGCAAAAATCAATCCCAGCCATCCATTAACGCAAAATGCCTCATACACTGTGATAAAAGTCAGATGACATCGTTCCCGTGTGCCGCCCATGAACCTGACATTGCGCAGCTTATGGACCGCACTGTTAGTCATGCCCTATTCTATGGACCGCTAGTGGACCGTGCGGCCGGTCCATTGTGCACCGAAGGTCATTTTTAGATGATTTTTGGCAGATTTTTGTTCTTCTTGACTTGTTCTCTATTTTCAACATTTCTTGCTATGGATGTGATGAATTTAAGCTTGAATTGGGCTGAATATGATAAAATCTTCATGACAAATAAATTTTGAAAAATAGCATAACAAGTATTAACTATAAAATAATAAAGACTAAATATCTAATATTTTAATATTTTTTATATCAAATTTAATGCACTGATCATAACCCCCAACTTGAACTTTGCTCATCCTTGAGTAAAGAAAGGATTTAGAGTGAAGTACCTTTTAACTTAGAGTTTTAAATTTTATCAGATAATTATAAAAGAGCCATTGATGTTCAATAGAGTGTGAGTGAGATATGTCATCAGGGTATTAGTACTAATCAATGTGAAAGTTAAGCCAAGAACAATAAATCTTTTCTGAATTTTTTCTAAATTACCTCTTCCTTTATCTCTAAATCATCTAACTTTCATATAGACGAGTGTATTGTTACTTTTATTTTTTATTTATTATAAAAAAATCTTTAATTATCTATTTTTTGACATAAAACACAATGCTTACTTAGGCGAAGAGACCCGATTACTTGATGGGGGATCAATATTTAGACTTTGCTATTTTTTTTTAACGTTGTATCACTATTGAGTGTCTTAATCCCTTAAGCTTTCTATTTAATCTATGTAGCGAATTTTCAGTCAATGACTCTCGAATCAGATGACTTTAGGATACTAGGTATAAAATATCCTGCAAACTTATTTGTTCGAATCAAACAGACTATGAGTTAAAACTAGTTTTACAATAAAGCTTCTTTATCCTTCATACCTTTTGACGCAAAACTCAATACTTGCTTAGACAAAGAGATCTGGTTACTCAGCATGAAATACTTGAATTTTTTTTAAAAATTATTTTATAAAAAGATATATAGTTACTCTATACAAGTCTATAGAAAGTAAACTCTTCTTTGATGCTGGTAGAAAGAATTAAAAGTGCTCACAAAAAAAATATCTATATTCTAGACTTAACTCTTTATTAGATTTTTTTAATATTTAATCCCTCGATATCTCACAAACTCTCTGGTCTGTGCATCAATTTTTTTTAAAAAATATTTTATTTAACTTAATTCTTAAATATAATCAAATACTTAAATGCTAAATACTAATTTTTTTTGAAGATTTAAAAAAAATTATTATTTTTTCTAAATTAATTGATATTGTCCTCAATGGAGTAAGAAAAATAAAGGATGCATACAAAGAGAATGAAAAAAAAGAGATGTCACATGATCCAGAAGTCTTTTCAAAATTAGTTCTCCCCCTAACTAAGCCAATATTATTTTCAAATCTTTATAAAAGATACTAAGTAAGACTTGATTAACCTAAATAAAATTCAAAAAGATATCAAAAAGTAGAAGCTGGATTGCTTCCTAGAAAGTGCTAAGTTTACCATCGTCAGCTAGACATAATGCAGATTCTACCTCACTTATCCCATGTCGAATATTAACAAATTCAAATAATTTTGGATTGCCAATCTCAGGAAGATGGCCTACGATAAATTACAATATTTTATTGCCAATATCCAGAAAGTAGTTCACGACCCCATTCTTTGTTAGTTTTATCTTTCTAATTTTAAGAAGATGATTTATGAAACCATTCACAGACTCTTATTTATTGAGAATTTTTCTTATTTATTTTTTTAAAATACTCATGAATTGAATTTTTGGATTAGAAGTTGAGTTCGATGCAATAGATACTAGAAGGGTGTCACTTGATTCTAAACATATGTACTCAGATGTGATCAAGGACGACTTCAATTCTGGAGGAGGTGATGATTTTAGAGAGGATGAATTGACTTCTAAGATTGAAAAAAATGAGACTCTTGGTTTATATGTCTCAGATAACTCATCCGCTCTCTTCTTTCTTTTATCTTTCTCACTCAGATTGAAACCAACATCAGTATCAGTTTCAGTCTCAGATTCTTTTATGCCATTAGTCTCAGCACTAATCTCTTCTTTTAAGTCTATATTTTGGCTAGCATCAGTACTAGTCTCTCTCATCTGATCTTGGTATAAGTCCTTAAGAATCCTACCACTTCTAAGTTCAGAAATTGCTTCGATGTTTTCAAATTGAGAATTCTTAGGTGGGATATTGAATTGATGACTATGTTCGGATGGTTGGTGGGTGGGTGGATTATTCTTGAAATTCGATATTGGTTGGCTCGATAATTGACCGATTCTCTCCTCATAGTGGCCTAAGCTAACTGTCCTATTTGAGCTTCTAGCCTGACAATAGATTACTATTGGATCATAATCAATTGTTGAAGTTAAGTAATCCTATCATCGGTTAGATTAGTCTGTTGAGGAGGTGGATATGATGACTGATTGTAATATGATGGCTAGATAGACTGATTAGGCTGATCTCTATTATAGGCATAATTCTGATATTAGAGCTTATTTTGAAAGTGTCATGCAGGTGGACTGTGGGTCTGAGCCTGAGTCTGTTGAGGTTTTCAAGAAAAATTGAGATTATTTTTTTAACCTATGTTATATGTGTTTGAGAATGAGTCATTAACAGACTTGGAGTAACTTTGGGCAGCTTAAACTTATTCTTGGATGAAAGATAGAAACTATACAGCTGTAGGATATTCACTCACATGATGGGTTGAGCTAGCACAGATAGAACAAATCTCCTGATAATTGAAGGTGATGTATATTATGTAAGAGATTGTTGATCTAAAATTAAAAATTGATCTAACTTCTAGGCAAGAAGATCGACTTTATTTAATTTATGAGCTATCAGGTTCAAATCAGCCTTAGAATTAGAGTCTGGATGTTCGATCTTATAGATTGCCCACTTTTGGTAAGGGATCGACCTTTCATAGGAAGATAATGAAGCATGGTTGATCGAATTTTTACTCAAAATTTCAAACAAATTATAGGCTTTATCCTCACTCTTGCTCATGAATGCACCTCCATAAGATGCATCTACCATCTATCTATATTGGTCTCCTAAACTCTCATAGAAAGCTTAAATAATTTGCCACCTAGGTAGACCATGATGTGGGCATTTTCTAAGAAGTTTCTTAAGTCTCTCCCATGATTCATAAATTTATTCCCCTGGAAGCTGAGCAAATCTAGTGATAGCTCGCCTCATGGTATTGGTTCGACTTATGGGATAAAATTTTTTAAAAAAATTCATACTGCAATTCAGCCCAAGTTTAGATTAGTCTCCCTATTGTGCCAAGCTAGTACTTGGCTTTGTCCTTAAGTGAGAAGAGGAATAGGGTCAGTCTAAGTGCATCATCAGAAAAATCTTAGATCTTCATCGTGGAATACATTTTTAAGAACTCATTTAGATGCTTGTAAGGTTCTTAATTGGTGTTTCCATAGAAAGATGGAAGCATCTGGATTGTGATCGACTTGATCTCATAATGGCTTGCAGGAATATCAGGTAAGTGGATACAAATCGATGGTTATAGGTGGAAGGAATAAAGTATTTCTTCATCTACCTAGGTGGTTCAACCATTTGATTGTCAGGTTTAACATGGATCAACCATTCAATTTTAAGATTGGGTTCAACTAGATCAGAAAAAAAAGATCTCCTACCATGCATGTACCAGTGCAAACCTTAATATGTGTGGTTCAGATTTTTTTAATTGCAAGTAAGTTAGCAAACAATTAAATCTAGACACCTATGATTTTCTTAAACCTAACAGTTTGATATAGAGTGGCTCGGCCTAAATACAAGTTGGGTCTGTTCTCACTTCCTTCAACTAGTTATGTAAGAAGTGGGATCGTAGGAGTCTCTCCGTTGCTTGCCTTAGACACCAATTGGATTGATCAGGTAAGCTAATGGAACCAATTAAATAACCACGAGTCCACTTAGGCTTAGCTTTTTTAACTTCTTGCCTTAGACACTAATTTCAAGGATGAGTCCAAACTAACTTTGCACTTGACTTCACCACAATACTCGAACTGAACTCAATTGATCCTATAGGTCAACGTCTACTGAATTTTAATTGGGCTTGAGTTAATGATGGATGCTGGTTGGTTATTTTTGGACTAAGAAAGGATGATGAAGTCTCCACCTTATCTTGTTAATGGGTATTATCCTTAAATTGATTTGAGATGAATATGCACAATCAATTTCAAATAAGAGATTTTATACAATTAATTAGATGTATGAAACTAATTAACTTGAGAGGCTCACCTTGTCTCCAGCAATCATCAAAAAAAAAATCTAAATGATGCATGCTCTAAGCAATTAGGATTTTTACTCTTGTCATGAAGTTTTTATTAGGTTCAAGTAGGTTATTTTTAAATTAATTTGAAAAAAAATAAATAATACTAAAAAGAAAAGAAGTCTAGGGTTAGGATCTCATCAAGCAAAATTAAAAGTTTTCTATATCTTTTTTGATTTTTTTTAAAAAAAAAATAAAAAAAAGAAAAAGTTAGTAAGCTATGTTTACAAAAAAATTAAAAAAATCAAATATTAAAATTGGTCCCTTCTCTGACAACAATGCAAAAAATTGATATTTTCACAATGTTGTCGTTATGATGCCATAATTATCAAATTAATTTCAACTTTTAAAAAAAATAAAAATATATAGTGTTGGTGCAAAAATCTGCCTGCGTCGGAGAAGCTGGAGTCGAGGGAGTCGCGGTCACCGTCGGAACCTGCAAAAGAAGTCTAAATCGGAGTTGGGGTTGCTCCGGCAAGACCCTCCGATGCTCAAGTCAGTTCTCTGTCTCAACAAGAATGGAGTGCTCGAACGAAAATTTTAGCAGAGTTTCGGGATAGAAATTAGAGCTTAGAGAATAACGTATCTGGGGTCCCCTTTTTATAGGCGGAGGGAGCGACGGATTGATAGCGATGTTTGTAACCACCTAGTAGTGGGCCGCTCGGAGCCAAGACGAGTTTATTATGAAGAGTAATGGGGTGGAGTTGTGGCTGTTACCATGGCTCTCCACGTGAAGTCTGTTGCGAAAAGCGGAGCGGCGTGAGATCCGTCGCAGGAAGTGGAGCAGAGTCGTGGCCGTTACTGAAGCCTGCCAGAGAGTGATGGAGCCACGTGGGATCCATCGCAGGAAGTGGAGTAGAGTCGTGGCCGTTACTGTGGTCTGCCAGGGAGTGATGGAGCCGCGTGGGATCCATCGCAGGAAGTGGAGCAGAGTCGTGGCCGTTACTGGGGCCTGCCAGAGGGTCCAGACCTGTCGGCCGAAATTCGGTTGGAGTCCGATCTCCATAGAAGTCCGGATGGAGATCATTTATCGAGGAATCTTGGTCGAGATCTGCAACAGGAGTTCGGGGTGGAAGTCTGGCTCCCATGGGAGTCCGGACGAAGTCTTTCTACAGTTGAAGTCGGGGACGAAGTCTGGCTCCCATAGGAGTCCGGACAAAGTCTTCCTACAGTTGAAGTCAGGGATGAAGTTTGACTCCCGTAGGAGTCCGGATGAAGTTTACCTACAGTCAGAGTCGGGGATGAAGTCCGGCTCCCGTAGGAGTCCGGACGAAGTCTACTTGCAATTGGAGCTGGGAATGGAGTCCGGCTCCCGTAGGAGTTCGGACGAAGTCTCCTTGCCGCTGAAGTCGGGGATGAAGTCCGGCTCCCGTAGGAGTCCGGACGAAGCCTTCCTGCCGCTGAAGTCGGGGACGAAGTCCGGCTCCCGTAGGAGTCCGGACGAAGCCTTCCTACCGCTGAAGTCGGGGATGAAGTCCGACTCCCGTAGGAGTCCGGACGAAGTCTTCCTGCCGCTAAAGTCGGGGACGAAGTCCGGCTCTCGTAGGAGTCCGGACGAAGTCTTCCTACCGCTGAAGTCGGGGACAAAGTCTGGCTCCCATAGGAGTCCGGACGAAGCCTTCCTGCTGCTGAAGTCGTGGATGAAGTCCGGCTCCCGTAGGAGTCCGGACGAAGTCTTCCTACCGCTGAAGTCAGGGATGAAGTCCGGCTCCCATAGGAGTCCGAACGAAGTCTTCCTGCCGCTGAAGTCGGGGATGAAGTCTGGCTCCCGTAGGAGTCCGGACGAAGTCTAACGGGTAGGAACTTGGGTGGAGTCCGTCCGTCGTGAAGAATTTGGTCGACGCCGGTGGGGGTCTATTCGTCGGCAAAACTTGGGAATGTCGCGGGGGCTCAGCCACCGGAGAGATGCCGTCGAAGGTCGGACATCGGTAGAATCCTTGAGGGGTCACGCCTGACATGAACTTCGACTGGGGGGGTTTATACCCAACACCAGTCCCCCTACTTTTGAGTTCGAGTTTCGATCGAAGGAAGTATAGAAAATTTTCACAGCCGAAGTCATTTCCTTGAATTCTGCACATGACCGCCCTCGAAAATCTTGGCATTTAATGCGCACGTGCTGGAGTCTTTTTCGAAGAATCCTTTCAAAATTCCCACCAGGGCATAGTCCTAAGCGCCACGCCATAATGGTCCCGCCGGCAACTAGCCCTACATCACGGTGAGTGGGACACGTGGCGGGTGCTGGTGGGCTTAGGGATATCCGCCACCATAACTGTGCCAGGTCCCGTCGCTTATTTAAGCCCCTGCCTTTCCTCCAGGGGCTTCATTTCGCCTGAGAGTCGACACCTTTCTTCTGTCTGAGAGTTAAGCCACTCAGCCACTCCATCGGTGCCCTTTTCGACTCTGAGCGCTCTTCGCACCAGTCTTCGCCATCCCCGCCGGCTCCCCGCTGCCTTCGGTCCTCCGAGCCTCTCCGAGGGGTTCTCCCGTCGGGGCTTCTGCCCCGGAGGCCAACCTCGAGAGGATGCCACGGATCGAGAGGAGTAGAAGGGGAAAAGCAGCGGCCTGCGAATTCTTTGGCTGTCAAACTGTCACCGAGGGTTCCCACCGCCTCAAAGGGGGCTCGAGGGAGAGTTCCTTCAATAACATGGATTTAATAACGGAAACAACCGGTGAACGCATTCTGCCTGAGAATTTTGGAGTAGTTGAATGGGGTGACACCGGTCAAGGGGACAGAGTTATCGTCACAAGCTGTGGCGGGTTTCCTGACGTCGTCGGGGCCGAGGGACCAGAAGCGGTCGGCACTGTCGGTGGGGCAGTAGAACTTGTTGCGGGGTCGATGGAAGTAGCGCATGCCGACCTTGCCGGAGTACCCAGGACGGTGGTCGTCGTGGAGCACGCGGTGGTGGTGCATGCCTCCAACATCATCGCTGTTGCTCCTAGATTGATTTTGATGATTACAAAGCAGATTGAAGGGATACAAATAATTTTAAAATGAAAAAGTCCTTATGCTCTTCAAGGGCAAAATCATAATTTCATTAAAATTCTGATTTGATAGTATCATTTGATAGAACAAATGATTTGTAAATTATTGATGAAAATTTCATTGTATTTGGACTTATATTTTTGAAGTTATGAAGGTTTGAAGTGCATGAGTCGACTCATGAGTCAACTCATGGCACTGTGAGCTGATTGGCACGCAAAAAATTTTCATGGCACGCTGGATTTTTGACTTGGCACGACCTGTGAGTCGACTCATGAGTCGACCCATAAGGCATGAGTCGACTCATGAGTCGACCTCTGCTGATTTGAGCCGAAAAATACAGAAATCAGACCTTCTGGTCTGTGCAACAGAAGTCGACTCATGAGTCGACTCCTGATGCATGAGTCGACTCATGAGTCGACCCTTGCGACGGAAAATATCAGCAACGGCTATTTTTTTTTGCCCATTTTAATTGCCATTTATGCTTCCTAAAATTGCTCTAACGGCTCTTTATCTACCTAAATTATTTTCTCTTGCTTCTAATACTACAAAATGCTTGAAATGGTGAAAGAAATTGCAGTTTAAATAGCAGATCAAATTGGAGAGAAAAAGAAGAAGATCAATCGGCAGATCAAAGAGAGAAGAACAGAAGAGAGGATCCGAAATTTGCAAGAAAAAGCCTGAGATCAACGAAAATTCCAAAAAAAGAAAAAGAGAGAGGATCCACAATATACCAGAGAGAGTGTGAAAGAGAAAAGCAAGAGCTTTCAAGGAGAGAATCCTTCACGCCTAGTGTTTCAACCTTGATCTAGAGATCGCTCAAAGCTTTCAAGAGATCTTCAATCAACAATCAACCTCTTCTCAAGCATTCAAGCGTTCATCCACTTTGAGAAAATTCGAAAAAGGGGTTCTTCATTTGAGTAAAGCATTTATTGTTATATTCGCTCATTTAAGGAGCTGTTATTGTATTAATCTGTGCTCAAAAGTTTCTAACTCTTTGTGAGTTTTTGTTCTTGTTTTTGGAGGATTTCCAAAACAAGAAAAGGTTGATCCGAACCTGAAATCGGAGTGTTTTGGGTTTACTTGTACCCGAAAAATAAGTGATCTAGCTTGGGATAGCTAGTGTCGGAGTTTCTGACGTTTTGTATTCGGGTTGAATACAAAGGATAGTGGATTGAAATTCCCAAGTAGGATCTTGGGGAGTGGATGTAGGTGCAAGGTTAGCACCGAACCACTATAAATCCTTGTGTTTGTGGTGTGCTTTATCGCTTTATCTTATTTCTTTATTATATCCTTGCAATACTGCTTTAGGTAATTAATATTGATTTAAAGTCTTAGTTTTGTTCTTCATAAGTAATCTGTTGGGCTTAAAATTTTTTAGAAACCCAATTCACCCCCCCCTCTTGGGTTGCATAGCTGGACAACAAGTGGTATCAGAGCCGGTGCTCTAGCCCTTCTTTGATCTAACAATCAAAGAGCCAAAGATCTATGGTAACCCATGTCGGTATTTTTCTAGCCGAGGGGCAATCTACAAACCGACCTCCACTTTTCAATGGGTCTAATTACACCTATTGGAAAGCTCGGATGAAGATATTCATACAAGCACTCGACTATGATATGTGGAGTATCATAGTGAACGGTCCTCACACACCCACCAAGATTATAGATGGTGAGGAGTCAACCAAACCCGAAAAAGAATGAGATGAGGTTGACAAGAAATTGGCACAATTAAATGCCAAAGCCATGAATGTCCTTTATTGTGCACTAGATGTAAGTGAATTTAATCGCATTTCTACTTGTGCATCTGCTAAAGAAATATGGGATAGGTTAGAAGTAACCCATGAGGGAATAAATCAAGTAAAAGAGTCTAAAATAAACATGCTTGTACATAAATATGAATTGTTCAAAATAGAGCATGATGAGTCCATAACTGCTATGTTTACTCGTTTTACTGATATAATCAATGGTTTAAAGAGTCTTGGCAAATCTTATACTAACAGTGAACTTGTAAGGAAGATTCTCAGGTCACTGCCAAGAACTTGGGAAGCCAAAGTGACTGCCATCCAAGAAGCAAAGGACTTGAACACTCTACCTCTAGAAGAGCTTCTTGGATCCTTGATGACTCATGAACTTAGCATGAAACAACATCAAGAGGATGAAATCAAAAAGAAAAGAATCATTGCCCTCAAATCCACAACTTCGTCTGATTATGAAACGGATGAATCTGAAGATGAAGAACAGGATGAAGAGATGGCTCTCATCACCCGAAAATTTAAGAAGTTTCTAAGAAAAAGAAAACAGGAGATGAGAAAGAAATTCACAAAAGGGGATCAAAGCAAAGAAAAGAAGAAAGATCAACCCCCTATATGCTACGAGTGCAAGAAGCCAGGATATTTCAGATCCGAATGTCCACAATTGAAGAAAGGTCCAAAGAAGTTCAAAAAGAAGGCAATGATGGCGACCTGGAGTGCGAGTGATGACTCAAGCTCTGACGAAGAAACCTCAACAGAACAAGCCAATCTGTGCCTGATGGCACATGAAAATGAGGTAACTTCTGAATCCACTAGTGAATTTACTTTTGAAGAATTGCATGAAGCATTCTATGATTCAATTGATGAATTAAAGAAACTAGGGAAGAAAAACAAAGAGCTGAAATTGGAAAATCAGTCCTTAGTGAAACAAGCTGAAAATCTTTCAATTGAAAAATTCATCTTGATTCAAGAAAATCAAAACTTAAAGGATGAAATGAACAAGCTGAAATCTATAGTAGATAAGTTCACCTTAAGTTCAAACAAACTAAATATGATCATTGAAAATCAGAAAGCTATATATGATAAGGCTGGACTTGGTTATAAACCCCTGAAGAAACAAAAATTTCTGAAGGATATTTATGTAAATTATTCAAGTAACAAGTCTACAAATATTACTTGTTTTAAATGTGGAAGAATAGGACATAAATCATACACATGTCTTATTAACAAATATGCAAACACAAAGAAAATATGGGTTCCAAAAGGAACCATTCTGACTAACCTGAAAGGACCCAAGAAAGCTTGGGTACCTAAGACAGAAACGTGACCTTTGCTTGCAGGTGTGTCTAGCATCCCAAGAAAGAAACAGGAAATGGTATCTTGACAGCGGATGCTCGAGACACATGACTGGTGATGAATCACAATTCATCACGCTTGATGCTAAGGATGGAGGGATGGTCACCTTTGGAGATAATGGCAAAGAAAAGATCATCGGGATAGGTAACATTGGTATCACTCCCTCCAAATACATTGAGAATGTTTTATTAGTTAAAGGTTTAAAGCATAACTTACTTAGCATCAGTCAATTCTGTGATAAAGGGTATAAAGTAAGTTTTGAATCATCTGTTTGTATTGTGATGAGTCCTATTAACGATGGCATTAAATTTATAGGACATAGGCATGGCAATGTTTATATGGTAGACTTGAATGATTTAACTAAATTAGACATGCAATGCCTAGTTTCCTTAAATGCTAAAATAAATGAGACTAGTTGGCTGTGGCATCGTAGACTTGCACACATTAGCATGCATTCTCTCTCAAAATTAATTAAAAAAGATTTAGTTCTCGGTTTGCCAAAACTGAACTTTGAAAATGATAGAATGTGTGATGCATGCCAATTAGGTAAACAAACTAGAGTATCATTTAAATCCAAAAATACTGTTTCAACTTCTAGACCTTTAGAGCTCTTACATATGGATTTATTTGGACCAACTAGAACCACTAGTCTAGGAGGAAAACGATATGGATTTGTAATAATTGATGATTACTCTCGTTTTACTTGGGTTTTCTTTTTAGCTCACAAAAATGAAACTTTTCATATTTTCACTAAATTTCATCGAAAAGTCTCTAATGAAAAAGAGTTTTCAATTCAAAATATTAGAAGTGATCACGGAACTGAATTTAAAAATCAAGATTTTGAAAATTTTTGTGATGAAAATGGAATTGGCCATAACTTCTCTGCTCCTAGGACACCCCAACAGAATGGGGTAGTAGAAAGGAAAAATAGAACCTTAGAAGAAATGGCCCGTACCATGCTTTGTGAAAGCAATCTTCCAAGATATTTTTGGGTGGAAGCTATTAACACAGCATGTTACATTTTAAATCGTGCTTTAATTAGATAATTTTTAAAGAAAACCCCCTATGAACTTTGGAAAGGAAGAAAACCAAATATTGCATATTTTCATATCTTTGGTTGCCGATGTTTTGTATTAAATAATGGAAAAGAAAAACTTGGTAAATTTGATGCAAAATCAGATGAAGCAATCTTTCTAGGTTACTCCTCCACTAGTAAAGCATTTAGAGTGTTCAACAAAAGAACTTTAGTAGTTGAGGAGTCCATACATGTTGTCTTTGATGAATCTAACGTCTTCCTTCAAGGAAGAATGAGGGTGTTGATGATGCAGATCCACTAATAGAAGGTATGAAGGAGATCACTCTGAAAGATTCAGCAACTCCAGAAGACAAGGATCAAGAAGACGAACAAAATGAAAGAGGTGAAGAAATTCAAGAACAACCTCAAGGTACAAATGACCTACCCAAGGAATGGAGGTATGTTCACAACCACCCTAAGGAGTTAATTATCGGTGATCCTATGCATGGGGTAAAAACTCGTTCTTCACTTAGAGATGTACTTAATCATTGTGCATTTGTATCTCAACTTGAACCTAAAACTTTTGAAGAAGCTGAAAATGATCATAACTGGATTAATGCTATGCAAGAAGAACTTAATCAATTTGAAAGAAATAATGTTTGGACCTTAGTAACAAGACCTAAAGATTATTCAATAATTGGCACAAAATGGGTCTTTAGAAACAAATTAGATGAGCATGGAAATGTAATTAGAAATAAAGCAAGACTGGTTGCTAAGGGATATAATCAAGAAGAAGGAATTGATTTTGATGAAACCTTTGCACCTGTTGCTAGATTAGAAGCCATTAGACTTCTACTTGCTTATGCTTGCTTTATGAAATTCAAACTATTTCAAATGGATGTTAAAAGTGTATTTTTAAATAGATATATTTCTGAAGAAGTATATGTAGAACAACCCCCTGGATTTGAAAATCATGCTTTTCCCAATCATGTCTTTAGATTAAATAAAGCTTTATATGGTCTAAAACAAGCACCTAGAGCATGGTATGAAAGGCTAAGTAAATTTTTACTAAATAATGGTTTCTCAAGAGGCAATGTAGATACAACCCTATTTATTAAAAGAAACCAAAATGATATGCTAATTATACAAATTTATGTTGATGACATAATTTTTGGGTCTACTAATGAATCCCTTTGTCAAGACTTTGCTAAGCTTATGCAGGGAGAGTTCGAGATGAGCATGATGGGAGAACTCACCTTCTTCCTCGGACTCCAAATCAAACAATCAAAAGAGGGAATCTCCATCACCCAAAGCAAGTACACCAAGGAACTACTCAAAAGATTTGGAATGGAGAACTGCAAACCAATTGGCACACCAATGAGTCCCTCATGTAAGCTTGACAAGGATGATGAAGGTAAAAGCGTAGACTTAAAATACTATAGAGGTATGATTGGCTCATTATTTAAATGCAAGTAGGCCTGATATCATGTTTAGTGTTTGCTTATGTGCTAGATATCAATCTAATCCTAAGGAATCTCATTTGAATGCTGTTAAAAGAATCCTTAGATACTTAAATGGTACACAAACTATAGGGTTATGGTACTCTAAGGACTCACAAATTAATTTGTTAGGATATTCAGATGCTGATTTTGCTGGATGTAAATTAGATAGAAAAAGCACAAGTGGAACTTGCCAATTTCTTGGAGTTAACCTAATCTCATGGTTTAGCAAGAAACAAAATTCGGTGGCACTGTCTACGGCTGAGGCCGAATACATTGCAGCCGGAAGTTATTGTGCTCAAATCTTGTGGATTAAGCAACAACTCGAAGATTTTGGAATCAAACTTAATGAAACACCAATAAGATGTGACAACACAAGTACCATAAATTTATCTAAAAATCCAATACAACACTCAAGATCCAAACATATTGAAATAAGACATCATTTTATAAGAGAACATGTTCAAAATAAAAATATAATTCTTGAATATGTTTGCACTGAAAATCAATTAGCCGATATCTTTACAAAGGCCCTTAGTGAGGATAGATTCTGTGAAATTAGGAGAAATCTAGGAATTCTAGATCCATTTGCCTAAAATTTCTCAATTTTCAAAGAATTGATTAGAGCTCAATTTTCAATATCCATCCTGATCCCAAAAGCTCAGATTTATCACTCTAAAAACTTATCATTGAGCAAAATTCCTTCTCCCAAAATTTCGAATTTTTTTGGAATTTATTTGTATTTTTTCTGAATTTCTGAACTTCATGAGTCGACCCCCATGAGTCGACTCAATGGCAAACTTGTAAATCCCACAAACTTCCCATGGGCTCATTGTTTTTAAACGGGAACCCTGTTTGTGAGATGACTCATCTTCTCATCGTCTTCCTTTCGAAAGCCGTTCTTTCCAACTCTTTCTTGCTCCAAAACCAAGGATTTATCTCGAGGCAATTCTCCCTCCTACTCTCCACCAAAAATCGCCTCCTTGAAAAAGAGATTTCTCGTGATTTCTCGCATTGCTCGGCGTGGTTGGAACGTGCCCTAGCACTTCATCGAACTTCCAAAATTCACTTCTTTTCTCCACTAAAATTTCTCTTTACTCTCTTGTGATCCCTCCTCCTCTCAATTCAAGTCTTCTTGTCTGCTACTTTATTGGATATGGCTCCAAAGATGAAACTTCCCCAAAGAAGGAAATCAATCCGTGAGCCTGAGGAAATTATCCGAAAGAAAAGGCATGTTCAGTCTTCCAGTGTTTCCACTCCAGTTTCAGTACCTGCTCAAGGTCCCTCTCAATCCTCCATAAGCCCCAGTGTAAATCCTCTTTCTGATAGAAAAGTAGAAATCGAAAAAAATATAGATTTTCGGTTCTTTGAGAAAGAAGGTTTTACTTTTGCAAGTAAAATTAAAAATCAAGGATGGAAACTCTACTGCTCCCTTAAGGAAGTCACCTATGTTGACCTAGTTAGAGAATTCTACCAGAACCTACTTTATGGAAGTGGGTCAGTGACTTCAACTGTAAAGGGAATTGATATCTGCCTGGATTCTAGGATATTGGGAGAAATACTTCAATTGCCTAGTGAAGGATACTCATATATGGAACTCTCAATTAAAGAAGAAGGGATCAGAATTATCTTAGGAGAAGCTTTTTCAGGAAATTTAAACAAATTGGAAGCAAAGCTACTATCCATTGAGATGAGGGTCCTGCATCAGATTGTAACAAAACTCTTCTTTCCTAGGAGTGGTAGGCATGATCTACTATCTGGCAGAGATGTATGTATCATGTTTCATATCATCACTCAGACCCCCCTAAATCTCCCTGCACTTATGATAGAGGCCATGAGAGAAACTTTGAACAGATCCAAGGCACACTTGCCTTATGGTATGACCCTTACTAGAGTATTTAGGAGGTTTGGAGTTAGCTGTGAGGGGGAGACACCTACCAAACTCTCACATGTAGACACTTTCAACCAACACAGCCTGCACCGAATGGGAATTACAAAGACTGTTGGTGGTTGGATCAAGGGCTCTGAAGAAAGAGCTGAGGAGAGAGCTGAGGAAAGAGCTGAAGACAGAACTGAAGGCAGAGTAGAAGAAGAAGGTCCATCTTCTCCTGTACATGACTTCAGGGAAGCATCACCGGATATCCAATTCATTCCTGATACTGAGGCTGGCCCTTCTGAGTTTACTAGGATGCCCACACCAGTGTATCAGCCAGAGAGCAGAGCACCTCATTCAGAGTTCAGACTGGCTGACGATCAGATCGAGCATATATCTCAGCGTGTGGCTTCTTTGCTGTCTAGCCAGTGGGGTAGTACTTCTTTTGCACCTGGAGCTACCTCTTCTGATCAGACCATCACTCCCCACATCTCCACCTTGTTTCAGATGATATCAGATCAGTCCATCAGGATACAGCAGCTTGAGGACACAGTCTGGAGACTTACTGGCAGAGTTCTTGACTTGCAGGGGCAAGTCCTTGCATTGGCCCATCCCCAGCCACAGGAGTCTACTATTGAGGTCACAGACCTCACTGCAGAGGCTGGCAGGCTCAGAGGAGCTCTAGAAGGTGGATATGAATTACTGAGGAAAGAGATCCGAGGATCGAGTGAGCATGCTACCACCCAGTTCACTGCTCTACTTCAATCTGTTTCCAGAGCACTGAACGTACTTGATTCTATCAGACTCATGGTATCAGCCCTAGCATCTCAGCGTTCTCAGCCACCCCGTTCATCTCGCTCTCTTGCTCGTGGCAGAGGCAGACGGGGTAGAGGACGCACTTCTGATCCATCATCTCCTCACCCTATATCTGATGACTCCGATAATTGACTTATCTTGATCTTTACTAGATCCTAGGTGTTAGTGTCTTGTTCTAGGATCTGTACCTTGGGGCCATGTATTGACATTTAGCTGGTTGAATTTTATGTATTGAAATAATTATGATATTAATGGAATCATCTTTTACCTATATTTCTACCTCTTTGTAATGATATCGATCATATTTTGGTTATATATTTTCTTCTTGTGAAAATATTGTCTTCTCCTTGTTGTAGTCTGCTGTTGATAATTGCTATATTAAGGGGGAGCAAACATCTGTGAAAAACTCTAAAGGGGAAGAAATTAAAGAATGTTTCAGAAAAAGGAAGAGTTAACTATGTTTGATGATGTCAAAAAGGGAGAGAAATTAAACAAAAACAAAAAATTGAAATTAAAAAAAAAAAAAAGCAAAACCCTAAATTATGAGAAAAAGGGGGAGAAATTAAAGAAAAACAAAGATTGAAAGATTAAACCAAACTGGAGAAATTAAACAAAAACAAGAATTGAAAGATTAAACCAAACTTGAGAAATTAAACAAAAATTAGAAGATTAAAAAAATATATTGGGAAATAAATATTGGAGAAATTAAACAAAACTTTGAGAAATTTGGTATCGAAATTTGGTATCAGACAGAACTTAAACAAAAAGCCATCCATCAAAAGCAAAATCATAAGTACAATGCAAATAAGTATTTTTTTTATATGCTCTGATATATTTCAAAATTCAAACTTGCTCTGATACATCTTTTGAAATTTTATTTACCTTGATACAACTTAAGAAATTTGATTTACTCTGATACACCCTAAAATTTCTTTTAACTTGCTCTGATACATGATAAAATTTGATCTGATACAGTGTGAAAGTTTCTCTGATATATTATAACATTTGCTCTGATACAGTATGAAATTTTCTCTGACATTTTCTCTAATACAGTGTGAAATTTTCTCTGATATATTATAAAATTTTCTTGCTCTGATACATTGTAAAATCTTTTCTGATATCATTGTAAAAATTATTTTTCTTGCTCTGATACATTGCAAAAGTTATTTATCTTCTCTTGCTCTGATATATCTTAAACTCAAAATGATCTAATACCCTTTTCAAATCTTTAAGAAAATGGACAAACTATTTTTGTATTTATATTACATGCCAAAAAAATCATACTCTTTTCAAGCATATACACCTATAATAGATTCTTTTGAAATTAATGCATTAACATAAATATTTTTGTTCAAATATTTTGTCATCATCAAAAAGGGGGAGATTGTTGCTCCTAGATTGATTTTGATGATTACAAAGCAGATTGAAGGGATACAAATAATTTTAAAATAAAAAAATCCTTATGCTCTTCAAGGGCAAAATCATAATTTCACTAAAATTCTGATTTGATAGTATCATTTGATAGAATAAATGATTTGTAAATTATTGATGAAAATTTCATTGTATTTGGACTTATATTTTTGAAGTTATGAAGGTTTGAAGTGCATGAGTCGACTCATGAGTCCACTCATGGCACTGTGAGCTGATTGGCACGCAAAAAATTTTTATGGCACGCTGGATTTTTGACTTGGCACGACCTGTGAGTCGACTCATGAGTCGACCCACAAGGCATGAGTCGACTCATGAGTCGACCTCTGCTGATTTGAGCCAAAAAATTCAGAAATCAGACCTTCTGGTCTGTGCAACAGAAGTCGACTCATGAGTCGACTCCTGATGCATGAGTCGACTCATGAGTCGACCCTTGCGACGGAAAATATCAGCAACGACTATTTTTTTTTGCCCATTTTAATTGTCATTTATGCTTCCTAAAATTGCTCTAACGGCTCTTTATCTACCTAAATTGTTTTCTCTTGCTTCTAATACTACAAAATGCTTGAAATGGTGAAAGAAATTGCAGTTTAAATAGCAGATCAAATTGGAGAGAAAAAGAAGAAGATCAATCGGCAGATCAAAGAGAGAAGAACAGAAGAGAGGATCCAAAATTTGCAAGAAAAAGCCTGAGATCAACGAAAAATCCAAAAAAAGAAAAAGAGAGAGGATCCACAATATACCAGAGAGAGTGTGAAAGAGAAAAGCAAGAGCTTTCAAGGAGAGAATCCTTCACGCCTAGTGTTTCAACCTTGATCTAGAGATCGCTCAAAGCTTTCAAGAGATCTTCAATCAACAATCAACCTCTTCTCAAGCATTCAAGCGTTCATCCACTTTGAGAAAATCCGAAAAAGGGGTTCTTCATTTGAGTAAAGCATTTATTGTTATATTCGCTCATTTAAGGAGCTGTTATTGTATTAATCTGTGCTCAAAATTTTCTAACTCTTTGTGAGTTTTTGTTCTTGTTTTTGGAGGATTTCCAAAACAAGGAAAGGTTGATCCGAACCTGAAATCGGAGTGTTTTGGGTTTACTTGTACCCGAGAAACAAGTGATCTAGCTTGGGATAGCTAGTGTCGGAGTTTCCGACGTTTTGTATTCGGGTTGAATACAAAGGATAGTGGATTGAAATTCTCAAGTAGGATCTTGGGGAGTGGATGTAGGTGCAAGGTTAGCACCGAACCAATATAAATCTTTGTGTTTGTGGTGTGCTTTATCGCTTTATCTTATTTTTTTATTATATCCTTGCAATACTGCTTTAGGTAATTAATATTGATTTAAAGTCTTAGTTTTGTTCTTCATAAGTAATCTGTTGGGCTTAAAATTTTTTAGAAACCCAATTCACCCCCCCCTCTTGGGTTGCATAGCTGGGCAACAATCGCGGCCTCCGAGGTACTTCCAATCCTTCCCAATGCAGGTCATCGTTGCTGCCGTCGTCGCCGTCGTTGCCCCTTGAATTCTATCCCCTCCCTTTCCCCCTAGGGTTGGGGTTTCGACGATGGAGCGGACCGAGGCGGGGGGCGAGAGCCGAGAGGTTCATCACACATACTGAAAAATACTGCTGAGAAGGACGGAACCGAAAAGAGAAGTTGAATGCTTGAAGTGGTCTCCAATGTATTCCTTTCGAGTCTTGTAGTAATGTTCTTTTTCCTCGGTCCTCAGGGCCTTGTAACGTACACCTTGTTAATCGAGAATGAAAAAGAGATTTTTGTTACCTTGTCCGCATTTTGCGTCAAATTATCATTTGCCGAACTTCTTTTATTCACTATTGTTATTATTGTATTCCCCCTCATCTCTCTCCTTCTCTTGTCTCTTTTTTTTTTTGTGTCGATGCCGTCTGGGGTTTCCTGATCGTCGCCACGTCGGCTTGCCTTTCTTGCCGTCTTTCTTCTCCAGCCTCAAGGGCTCTGTAATGCGTACTTAGTTAATGGCATGAGAGGAGAATTTTTCGTTACCTCTTTTACTCGCATGTTGAGTTATCGATTACCGAGCTTCTTTCAGCTTTTGCCTTGCTTGATATCGGTGTCGTTCAAAGGTACCCGATCGCCATCGCATCGACCCATCCTTTTGCTTATGGCCGCATGTTTGCCTGGGACCACTCGAGTTTGACGCCCCCTTTCAGGGTTCGAGCTCGAAGGTCTGAGCTTCTCATCGCCCCGAGGAAGCCATCTTATCCTTGGCCTGTGTTGAGAGCTCTTTTAGAGATCGAAGATTTTGATGAGAACCCCCATCCTCGCTGAGATGAGGTTCCCTATATTTTTGATATAATTTGTTTTTCATTTGTCGCTGATGTAGTTCATCGCTTTCCCTTTTTAACCCCTCCCCCCTTTTTCTTTTTCTTTTTCTTTTCTCGAGTGAGGGTTTTCCCTCTGCTCTTAGTGGGGCCGCGGGAGCGTGGAGGGGTCGCTGGGAAGGCTTCCTTTTTCTTATCCGGTCTTGAATGATCAGACCTTAATTGGTGTCAGGATGAGGTTCTTCTCCTATTTCTGACGTAATCGATTTCAGCTATGGTTAGGACGGGGTCCTCCTCTTGTCTCTAACGCGATTGTGGGGGCACATATGGGCATTGCAGGGCCTTCCCTCCATCCGATCTAAGTGTAACCGGGCCTTCGACTTTGTCCATGTTAGGATGAGGTTCTTCTCCTGTTCCTAACATGGCTGTGGGGGCACATATGGGCGTTGCAGGGCCTCTCCCTCCATCCGGTCTGAATGTAACCGGACCTTCGACTTTGCTCATATTAGGACGAGGTTCTCCTCCTGTTCCTAACATGGCTGTGGGGGCACATATGGACGTTGCAGGGCCTCTCCCCCCATTCGGTCTAAAGGTAACTAGACCTTCGACTTTGCTCATGTTAGGCCGAGGTTCTCCTCCTGTTCCTAACATGGCTGTGGGGCACATATGGGCGTTGCAGGGCCTCTCCCCCCATCCGGTCTGAATGTAACTGGGCCTTCGACTTTGCTCATGTTAGGACGAGGTTCTCCTCCTGTTTCTAACATGGCTGTGGGGGCACATATGGGTGTTGCAGGGCCTCTCCCCCCATCCGATCTAAAGATAACCGGGCCTTCGACTTTGCTCATGTTAGGACGAGGTTCTCCTCTTGTTCCTAACACGGTTTGTTTCAATCGTTCTGTCGATATAGGCTCGTGCCAAGAGAGAAGACATGTGGATATAAGACATTTATTAAAAATGAAGTTATCGGTAATACATTCGTAAATTTTCAGAGCTCCATGGTCACAGGAGGTCTGCTCCTCCGAGCTCCTTGAGGTAATAAGTTTCAGGCCGGACTACTTCTTTGACTTCGTATGGGCCTTCCCAATTTGGGGTGAGCTTCCCTCGATCCTGAGGTTGCGAGACGGTGGCTCGTCGAAGCACTAAATCTCCTACTCTAAAGACTTTATTCTTAACCCAGGAGTTGTAATAGCGGGCGACTTTCTGCCTGTAGGCTGCCATCCGAACATGAGCTACCTCCCGCTTCTCTTCCAGCAAGTCGAGGTTGGCTTTAAGACCTTACGAATTATGATGCTCGTTGAATGCCACGACTCGCGCCGACAGGAGCTTGAGCTCAATCGGGATAACGGCCTCCGTTCCGAAAGCTAGAGCGAAGGGGGTCTCCCCCGTGGGCAGTCTTTGGGTAGTTCGGTATGCCCACAACACATGATAAAGTTTGTCTACCCAAGTTTCTTTTACTTTTTCGAGCCTTGTCTTGATCCCTTGCAGCAGAGTTCTGTTAGTCACTTCAGCTTCGCCGTTCGCTTGAGGATGGGCTACGGACGTGAAGTTGTGAGAGATGTTTAGGTCCTCACAAAATTCGATGAATCTCGCTCCCGCAAATTGCCACCCATTATCAGTAATTAGGATTCTCGACAGGCCGAACCTACAAATGATTGACTTCCAGACGAAGTCTTGTACTTTAGCTTCTGTAATTTTCGCCAGCGGTTTGGCCTCGACCCACTTGGTGAAGTAGTCAATCGCTACCGGGAGGAACTTCCTCTGCCCCGATGCCACGGGAAAGGGTCCAAAGATATCCATCCCCCATTGCACAAACGGCTATGGGGCACTCAAGGGTGTAAGCTCGGTGGCGGGCTGTCTCTGGATGTTGGCATATCTCTGACATCGATCATACTTTCTGACGTATTCAATTGAGTCACGATGCATAGTTGGCCAGTAATATCCTTGACAGAGCAACTTGTGGGACAAGGATTTAGCCCCTAGATGGCTTCCGCAGATTCCTTCATGCACCTCCCACAAGGCATAGTCAGCTTTCGAAGGCCGAAAATATTTTAAAAGGGGCAAAGAGTATGATCTCTTGTACAACTTGCCCTCATAAAGGATATATCGGGAGGCTTGATTTCTGAGCTTCCGAGCTTCTTTTGCATCATGAGGGAGAACCCCGCCTCTGAGGTACGCTATCAGTGGGTCGATCCAACTGGGCTCGTGGTCAATTTCCATCACGGGCCATGATTCTTCCGTACTCGGATACTTCAGAACTTCAAAGAGAACACCCTTGGGCAATTCGGCCGGAGCCAGCGTAGCCAGCTTCGAGAGAAGATCAGCCCTGATATTTTTCATCCTTGGAATCTGCCTGATGTTGAAGCTACTGAAGGCGGGGACGAGCTCCTTTACCTTTTCAAGATACTTAGCCATGCTGTCCTCCCGTGCTTCGTAGTTTCCGCTGACTTGTCCCACTACCAGTTGGGAGTCGCTGTGAACTTGAAGCTGATATACTCCCAACTCTTTGGCGATCTTCAATCCTGCGATCAGAGCTTCATATTCTGCTCCATTGTTTGTTGCGGGAAACTCGAAGCGCAGAGCGTACTCCGCAATGATTCCTTCTGGACTGATCAAGATCAGGCCCACGTCTGCTCCCGACATGTTAGAAGATCCGTCCACGTAGAGGGCCCAAAAGCAACCAGAGGGGTCTGCTTCTTCTTTGGAGGAGTTCGGTCGGGGCTCCAGGCCGTCAATTTTGCCCTGTTCAGATTCGGCCTCCTACGGGATAGTGCACTCCACTATAAAATCTGCCAATATCTGGGCTTTCACTGTTGGTCTAGGTCGATAGTTGATGTCGAATTTTATGAGCTCGATCACCCATTTTGCCATCCTCCCGGAGGCATCCGTCCGGTGCAGAATCGCCTTGATCGGTTGGTCGGTGAGCAGCGTTACGGTGTGCCCTTGAAAGTAGGGTCGGAGCCTCCGGGCTGCAATCAATAGGGTGTAAGTTAGTTTCTCTAATTTGGTATACCTGGTTTCGGTGTCTCTCAACGTGCGACTGACGTAGTAGATCGACCGTTGGATTTTTGCTTCTTCCTTGACAAGGACTGCTGCGAGAGCCATTGGAGAGACCGTCAGGTATAAAAATAGTTCCTCTCCAGGCTCGGGCTTCGCCAATAATGGAGGCGAGCCGAGGTAGCTCCTTAGCTCTTCGAACGCCTGTTGGCACTCAGCGATCCAACAGAAGTTCTTCGGCCGCTTGAGGGTCTGGAAGAAGGGTAAGCACTGTTCGGCCGACCTCGCAACGAAGCGATTCAGGACTGCTACCCTCCCTGTAAGGCGCTGAACCTCTTTTATCGACTTCGGGGTGGCCATCTCCTGGATGGCATAAATTTTCTCTGGGTTGGCTTCAATTTCGTACCCCGATACCATGAAGCCCAGAAACTTCCCCGAGGTCACTCCAAAAGTACATTTAGTCGGGTTCAGCTTCATCTTATATTTTTGGAGGACGTCGAAGGTCTCCTCAAGGTCGGCGACGTGGTTCATGGAAGATTTGCTTTTCACGAGCATATCGTCCATGTAGACCTCCATATTGCGGCCGATCTGCTCCTTGAAGATTTTGTTCACCAGCCATTAGTAGGTTGCGCCTGCATTTTTGAGGGCGAAAGGCATGACCCTGTAACAGTAAAGGCCACGGTTAGTAATGAAAGCAGTCTTTTCTTCATCTTCCGATGCCATTCTGATTTGATTATAGCCAGAGAATGCATCCATAAAGGTGAGAAGCTCATGGCCCGAGGTTGCATCCACCAGTTGATCAATTCTGGGTGGAGGGTAGCTGTCCTTTGGGTAGGCTTTATTCAGCTTTTTGAAGTCTATACACATCCTCCACTTGCCGTTTGCCTTTTTGACTAGGACGATGTTGAAAATCCAGTCAGGATAATTGACTTCTCTAATGAATCCAGCTTTCAGGAGTTTGTCCACTTCCTCGGCTATCGCTTTCTGCCTCTCCGGTGCATGACCTCAAATTTTTTCTTTCGTCGGTCGATGCTTTGGATCGACGGCTAGACAGTGTTCTACGACTTCCGTGTCAATCCCTGGCATGTCTGCTGGAACCCAAGCGAAAATGTCTGCATTCTTTCGTAGAAAATCGATGAGATGCATCCGCACCTGTTGTCCAGCTATGCAACCCAAGAGGGGGGGGTGAATTGGGTTTTTAAAAATTTTAAGCTTAACTAATTACTTATAAAAAGTATTTGTTAAAAGCTTGATGAATGAGAAGAAAGACTTTAATTCAAGATTAATTACCTAAAGCAAGAATGCAAGGATATAATAAAGAAATAAAGAGAAACAATAAAGCACACTACAAACACAAGGATTTATAGTGGTTCGGTGCTAATCTTGCACCTACATCCACTCTCCAAGCTCTTACTTGGGAATTTCAATCCACTATACTTGTATTCAACCCGAATACAAACGTCGGAAACTCCGACACTAGATATCCCAAGCTAGTCCACTTATTTCTCGGGTACAAGCCAACCCAAAATACTCCGATTTCAGGTTCGGATCAACCTTTCCTTGTTTTGGAAACCCTCCAAAAACAAGAACAATTACTCACAAAGAGTAAGACAGTTTAGAGCATAAATAAGTACAAGAATAGCTCCTTAAATGAGCGAATATAACATTAAATATATTTTACTCAAATGAAGAAGCCCCTTTTGGATTTCCTCAAGGTGGATGAAGAGTTGAATGAACGCTTGAGGAGAAGGTGAACTTTGATTGAAGACTTCTTGAAGGCTTTGAAAGATCTCTTGATCAAGGTTGAAAATTTTGCTTGAAAAACCCTCTCTTTGAATGCTCTTGAATGTCCTTTTGAACGCTCTTGCTTTTCTCTTTTACAATCTCTCATGTATATTATAGATTCCTTGTCTCTCTCGTGTATATTGTGGATCCCCTTTTTGTTTTTCACCTTTTGAAACCTTTTATAGCTTTAAGAAACAAGAGAAAATATTTTAGGCAGAAAAAGAGCTGTTAGAGCATTTTAAGGGAGCATTAAAGGCAATTAAAATGGGCAAAAAACTAGCCATTGCGGACAATTTCCGTCGTAGGGGTCGACTCATGAGTCGACTCATGCTTCAGGAGTCGACTCATGAGTCGACTTCTGTTGCAACAGCCAGAAATGTTGGTTTCTGGATTTTTTGGCCCAAACCAGCAGAGGTCGACTCATGAGTCGACTCATGCCTTGTGGGTCGACTCATGAGTCGACTCACAGGTTGTGCCAAGCCAAAAAACTAGCATGCCAAGGAAAATTTTTGCATGCCAATCAGCTCATTGTGCCATGAGTTGACTCATGAGTCGACTCATGCACTTCAAACATTCATAACTTCAAAAATATAAGTCCAAAAATAATGAAATTTTCATCAATAGATTACAAATCATTTGTTCTACCAAATGGTACTATCTAATCAGGATTTTAGTAAAATTATGATTTTATCCCTGAAGAGCATAAAGACTTTTTCAATATAAAAATATTTGTATCCCTTCAATCTGCTTTGTAATCATCAAAATCAATCTAGGAGCAACAATCTCCCCCTTTTTGATGATGACAAAACACTTGAACAAAAGTATTTATGTGAATGCATTATAGATGCTTGAAAAGAGTATGATTCTTTTGACATGTGATATAAATGGTCATATGCAAGAATAGTTTGCCCATTTGCTTAAAGATTTGAAGATATGCTCATTGGATCATGTGATTTTGGTGTTAGAGCAGAAAACTTATTTTTGTTATCAGAGCAAGCTGTATTTTGAAAATTTGCTCATTCTCATTTGATTTTAGTTTTAGCATCAGAGCAAAAAATAATTATGTGCTTTAATTGCTTTTGATACAAAAAAAATAATTATGTGTGCCAAAGCATATTTAAGAGTTGATTTGGAAAGTATATTAGATCATTTTGAGTTTAAGATGTATCAGAGCAAGAGAAAAATAAATTTTGCAATGTATCGGAGCAAGAAAAATAATTTTACAATGTATCAGAGCAAGTTAAAAAATTTTAAGATGTATCAGAGTAAGTTAAATTTTTTAAGATGTATCAAGGTAAATAAAATTTTAAAAGATGTATCAGAGCAAGTTGAAATTTTGAAGTATATCAGAGCATATTTAAATTTTTAAAGCAAATCAGAGCATATGTAAAGAAGTAATTGAAAAGTTACTTATTTGCATTGTACTTAGCATTATACTTTTGATATTGTTCTTTAAATTCTCCAATTCATTCATTAATTTCTCATAATTTGTAGTTTTGCTTTTGATGGATTTTTTTTTTTTTAATTACTCATAATTTATGGTTTTGCTTTTGATGGATTTTTTTTTTTGTTTAATTTCTCCCCCTTTTTGACATCATCAAACATGGTTAACTCCTCCTTTTTTTGAAACATTCTTTAATTTCTCCCCCTTTAGAGTTTATCACAGATGTTTGCTCCCCCTTAATACAACAATTATTAACAGCAAACAACAACAAAGAGAAGACAATATTTCAACAAGGAGAATATATATAACCAAAATATGATCGACATCATTACAAAAGGTAGAAATATAAGTAAAAGATGATACCATAAAACCATAATTGTTTCAATACATAGTTCATAATATAAAAGTCAACCAGCTAATTGTTAATACATGGCCCCAAAATACAGATCCTAGAACAAGACACTAACACCTAGGATCTAGTAATGATCATGAGAAGTCATGGATCGGAGTCATCAGATATGGGATGAGAAGCTGATGGATCTCGATCAGAAGTGCGTCCTCTACCCCGTCTGCCTCTGGCATGAGCAGGAGAGCGAGATGAACTGGGTGGCTGAGTACGCTGAGAGGCTAAGGACTGAACAGAAAGGATGAGTCTGATGGAATCAAGTACGTTCAGTACTTTGGAAACAGACTGAAGTAGAGCAGTGAACTGAGTGGATGCATGCTCACTCGATCCTCGGATCTCTCTCCTCAGTAACTCATATCCACCCTCCAGTGCTCCTCTGAGCCTGCCAGCCTCTGCAGTGAGGTCTGTGACCTCAATAGTTGACTCCTGTGGCTGAGGATGGGCCAAAGCAAGGACTTGCCCCTGCAAGTCAAGAACTCTACCAGTCAGTCTCCAGACGGTGTCCTCAAGCTACTAAATCCGGATGGACTGATCTGATATCATTTGAAATACAGTGGAGATATGGGGAGTCATGGTCTGATCAGAAGAAGTAGCTCCTGGTGCAAAAGTAGTACTGCTCCACTGACTAGATAGCAAGGCAGCCACACGCTATGATATCTGCTCGATCTGATCGTCAGCCAGTCTGAACTCTGATTGAGGTGCTCTGCTCTCTGGCTGATACACTGGTGTGGGCATCCTAGTAAACCCTGAAGGGCCAACCTCTGTATCAGGAATGAACTGGATATTTGGTGATGCTGCCCTGAAGTCATGGACAGGAGATGATGGACCTTCTTCTTCAGCTCTGTCTTCAGTTCTGTCTTCAGCTCTCTCCTCAGCTCTCTCCTCAGCTCTTTCTTCAGAGCCCTTGATCCAACCACCATCAGTCTTTGTAAATCCCATTCGGTGCAGGGTGTGTTGGTTGAAAGTATCCACATGAGAGAGCTTAGTAGAAGCCTCCCCCTCACAGCTAACTCCAAACCTCCTAAATACTTGAGTAAGGGCCATACCATAAGGCAAGTGTGCCTTGGATCTGTTCAAAGTCTCTCTCATGGCCTCTATCATAAGTGCAGGGAGGTTCAGGGGGGTCTGAGTGATGACATGAAACATGATACAAACATCTCTGCTGGAAAGTAAATCATGCCTACCACTCCTAGGAAAGAAGAGCTTCGTTACCATCTGATGCAGGATCCTCATCTCAATGGACAAAATCTTTGCTTTCAATTTATTTAAACTCCCTGAATAAGTTCCCCCTAGAATAACTCTGATCCCCTCTTCTTTTACTGGGAGTTCCATATAAGAGTAACCCTCACTAGGCAACTGAAGTATTTCTCCCAATATACTAGAATCCAAGCAAATATCAATACCCTTGACTGTTGAAGTCACTGACCCATTTCCATAATGTAGATTCTGGTAGAATTCTCTAACTAGGTCAACATAGGTGACTTCCTTAAGGGAGCAGTAGAAATCCCATCCTTGGTTTTTAATCTTAGTTGCAAATGTAAAACCCTCTTTTTCAAAGAACCAAAAATCTATATTCTTCCCGGTTTCAACTTTTCTATCAGATAGAGGATTCTTACTGGGGCTTAGGGAGGATTGAGGGGGACCTTGAGCAGATACTGAAGCTGGAGTGGGAGCAGTGGAAGACTGAGCAGCTTGCCTTTTCTTTCGGACAATTTCTTCAGGCTCACGGACTGACTTTCTTCTTTGGAGAAGCTTCATCTTCGGAGCCATATTCACTACAGTAGCAGACAAGAAGACTTGGAGGAACAAGTGAATGAGTGGAGGAGGGATCACAAGAGAGTGAAGAGGGATTTTGGTGGAGAAAAGAGGTGGATTTGGGAAGAACGGTGGAGTGCTAGGGCACGCTCCAACCGTGCCAAACAATGGGAGAAAGCACAAAAATCTCTTTCCAAGGTGGCGATTTTTGGTGGAGAGGAGGAGGGAGAAGTGCCTCGAACTAGATCCTTGGATTTGGAGCAAAAGGAATTGGAGAAGTCGGCTTTTGGAAGGAGGAAGATGAGAGGATGAGTCGGCTCACGAACAGGATCTCTTATAAAAACAATGAGCCCGTGGGAAGTTTGAGGAAATAACAAGTTTGCCATTGAGTCGACTCATGGGGGTCGACTCATGAAATTCAGAAATTCAGAAAAAATGTGAATAAATTCCAGAAAAATTTGAAATTTTGGGAGAAGGAGTTTTGCTCAAAGATAAGTTTTTAGAATGATAAAATTGAGCTTTTGGGACCAGGATAGATGTTGGAAATTGAGCTCTAAGAATTTTTGACATCAATTCTTGGAAATTGAGAAGAATTTAGGCATATGGATCTAGAATTCCTAGATTTCTCCTAATTTCACAGAATCTATCCTCACTAAGGGCCTTTGTAAAGATATCAGCTAATTGATTTTCAGTGCAAACATATTCAAGAATTATATTTTTATTTTGAACATGTTCTCTTATAAAATGATGTCTTATTTCAATATGTTTGGATCTTGAGTGTTGAATTGGATTTTTAGATAGATTTATGGCACTTGTGTTATCACATCTTATTGGTGTTTCATTAAGTTTGATTTCAAAGTCTTCGAGTTGTTGCTTAATCCACAAGATTTGAGCACAACAACTTCCGGCTGTAATGTATTCGGCCTCAGCCGTAGACAGTGCCACCGAATTTTGTTTCTTGCTAAACCATGAGATTAGGTTAACTCCAAGAAATTGGCAAGTTCCACTTGTGCTTTTTCTATCTAATTTACATCCAGCAAAATCAGCATCTGAATATCCTAATAAATCAATTTGTGAGTCCTTAGAGTACCATAACCCTAGAGTTTGAGTACCATTTAAGTATCTAAGGATTCTTTTAACAGCATTCAAATGAGATTCTTTAGGATTAGATTGATATCTAGCACATAAACAAACACTAAACATGATATCAGACCTACTTGCTGTTAAATATAATAATGAGCCAATTATACCTCTATAGTATTTTAAGTCTATACATTTACCTTCATCATCCTTGTCAAGCTTACATGAGGGACTCATTGGTGTGCCAATTGGTTTGCAGTTCTCCATTCCAAATCTTTTGAGTAGTTCCTTGGTGTACTTGCTTTGGGTGATGGAGATTCTCTCTTTTGATTGTTTGATTTGGAGTCCGAGGAAGAAGGTGAGTTCTCCCATCATGCTCATCTCGAACTCCCCCTGCATAAGCTTAGCAAAGTCTTGACAAAGGGATTCATTAGTAGACCCAAAAATTATGTCATCAACATAAATTTGTATAACTAGCATATCATTTTGATTTCTTTTAATAAAGAGGGTTGTATCTACATTATCTCTTGAAAAACTATTATTTAGTAGAAATTTGCTTAGCCTATCATACCATGCTCTAGGTGCTTGTTTTAATCCATATAAAGCTTTATTTAATCTAAAGACATGATTAGGAAAAGCATGATTTTCAAATCCAGGGGGTTGTTCTACATATACTTCTTCAGCAATATATCCATTTAAAAATACACTTTTAACATCTATTTGAAATAATTTGAATTTCATAAAGCAAGCATATACAAGTAGAAGTCTAATAGCTTCTAATCTAGCAACAGGTGCAAAGGTTTCATCAAAATCAATTCCTTCTTCTTGATTATATCCCTTAGCAACCAGTCTTGCTTTATTTCTAATTACATTTCCATGCTCATCTAATTTGTTTCTAAAGATCCATTTTGTGTCAATTGTTGAATAATTTTTAGGTCTTGATACTAAGGTCCAAACATTATTTCTTTCAAATTGATTAAGTTCCTCTTGCATTGCATTAATCCAATTATGATCATTTTCAGCTTCTTCAAAAGTTTTAGGTTCAAGATGAGATACAAAAGCACAATGATTAACTACATCTCTAAGTGAAGAACGGGTTTTTACCCCATGCATAGGATCACCAATAATTAACTCCTTAGGGTGGTTGTGAACATACCTCCATTCCTTGGGTAGGTCATTTGTACCTTGAGGTTGTTCTTGAATTTCTTCACCTCTCTCATCTTGTTTGTCTTCTTGATCCTTGTCTTCTGGAGTTGCTGAATCTTTCAGAGTGATCTCCTTCATACCTTCTATTAGTGGATCTGCATCATCAACACCCTCATTCTTCCTTGAAGGAAGATCGTTAGATTCATCAAAAACAACATGTATGGACTCCTCAACTACTAAAGTTCTTTTGTTGAAAACTCTAAATGTTTTACTAGTGGAGGAGTAACCTAGTAAGATTGCTTCATCTGATTTTGCATCAAATTTATCAAGTTTTTCTTTGCCATTATTTAATACAAAACATCGGCAACCAAAAATATGAAAATATGCAATATTTGGTTTTCTTCCTTTCCAAAGTTCATAGGGGGTTTTCTTTAAAAATTGTCTAATCAAAGTACGATTTAAAATGTAACATGCTGTGTTAATTACTTCCGCCCAAAAATATCTTGGAAGGTTGCTTTCACAAAGCATGGTACGGGCCATTTCTTCTAAGGTTCTATTTTTCCTTTCAACTACCCCATTCTGTTGGGGTGTCCTAGGAGCAGAGAAGTTATGGCTAATTCCATTTTCATCACAAAAATTTTCAAAGTCTTGATTTTCAAATTCAGTTCCATGATCACTTCTAATATTTTGAATTGAAAACCCTTTTTCATTAGTGACTTTTCGGTGAAATTTAGTGAAAATATGAAAAGTTTCATTTTTGTGTGCCAAAAAGAAAACTCAAGTAAAACGAGAGTAATCATCTATAATTACAAAGCCATATCGTTTTCCTCCTAGACTAGTGGTTCTAGTTGGTCCAAATAAGTCCATATGCAAGAGCTCTAAAGGTCTAGAAGTTGAAACAGTATTTTTGGATTTAAATGAAACTCTAGTTTGTTTACCTAATTGGCATGCATCACAAATTCTATCCTTTTCAAAATTCAGTTTTGGCAAACCAAGAACTAATTCTTTCTTAATTAATTTTGAAAGAGAATGCATGCTAATATGTGCAAGTCTACGATGCCACAGCCAACTAGTCTCATTAACTTTAGCATTCAAGGATACTAGGCATTGCATGTCTAATTTGGCTAAATCATTCAAATCTACCATATAAACATTGCCATGCCTATGTCCTATAAATTTAATGCCATCGTTAATAGGACTAGTCACAATGCAAACAGATGATTCAAAAATAACTTTATACCCTTTATCACAAAATTGACTAATGCTAAGTAAGTTATGCTTTAAACCTTTAACTAACAAAATATTTTCAATGTATTTGGAGGGAGTGATACCAATGTTACCTATCCCGATGATCTTTCCTTTGCCATTATCTCCAAAGGTGACCATCCCTCCATCCTTAGCATCAAGCATGATGAATTGTGATTCATCACCAGTCATGTGTCTCGAGCATCCACTGTCAAGATACCATTTCCTGTTTCCTCCTTGGGATGCTAGACACACCTGCAAGCAAAGGTCAAGTTTCTGTCTTAGGTACCCAAGCTTTCTTGGGTCCTTTTAGGTTAGTCAAAATGGTCCCTTTTGAAACCCATATTTTCTTTATAGTTGTGTTTGCAGATTTGTTAATAAGGCATGTGTATGATTTATGTCCTATTCTACCACATTTGAAACAAGTAATATTTGTAGACTTGTTACTTGAATAATTTACATAAATATTCTTCAGAAATTTTTGTTTCATCAAGGGGTTATAGCCAAGTCTAGCCTTATCATATACAGCTTTTTGATTATCAAGAATCATATTTAATTTGTTTGAACTTAAGGTGAACTTATCTACTATAGGTTTCAGCTTGTTAATTTCATTCTTTAAGCTTTGATTTTCTTGAATCAAGGTGGATTTTTCAATTGAAAGATTTTCAGCTTGTTTCACTAAGGACTGATTTTCCAATTTCAGTTCTTTATTTTTCATCCCTAGTTTTTTTAATTCATCAATTAAATCATAGAATGCTTCATGCAATTCTTCAAAAGTAAATTCACTAGGGGATTCAGAAGTTACCTCATTTTCGTGTGCCATAAGGCACAGGTTAGCTTGTTCTGTTGAGATTTCCTCATCGGAGCTTGAGTCATCACTCGCACTCCAAGTCGCCATCATTGCTTTCTTTTTGAACTTTTTGGGACCTTTCTTCAGTTGTGGACATTCGGATTTGAAATATCCCGGCTTCTTGCACTCGTAGCATATAAGGGGTTGATCTTTCTCTTTCTCTTTGCTTTGTTCCCCTTTTTTGTGAATGACTTCTTTCTCATCCCCTGTTTCCTTTTTCTTAGAAACTTCTTAAATCTCCGGGTGATGAGTGTCATCTCTTCATCCTGTTCTTCATCTTCAGTGTCATCCGTTTCATCATCAGGCGAAGCTGTGGATTTGAGGGCAATGGTTCTTTTCTTTTTGACTTCATCCTCTTGATGTTGCTTCATGCTAAGTTCATGAGTTATCAAGGATCCAAGAAGCTCTTCTAGAGGTAGAGTGTTCAAGTCCTTTGCTTCTTGGATGGCAGTCACCTTGGCTTCCCAAGTTCTTGGCAATGACCTGAGAATCTTCCTTACAAGCTCACTGTTAGTATAAGATTTGCCAAGACTCTTCAAACCATTAATTATATCAGTAAAACGAGTAAACATAGCAGTTATGGACTCATCATGCTCTATTTTAAACAATTCATATTTATGCACAAGCATATTTATTTTAGACTCTTTTACTTGATTTGTTCCCTCATGGGTTACTTCTAACCTATCCCATATTTCTTTAGCAGATGCATAAGTAGAAATGCAATTAAATTCATTTGCATCAAGTGCACAATAAAGAACATTCATAGCTTTAGCATTTAATTGTGCCAATTTCTTATCAACCTCATCCCATTCTTTTTCGGGTTTGGTTGACTCCTCACCATCTATAATCTTGGTGGGTGTTTGAGGACCGTTCACTATGATACTCCACATATCATAGTCGAGTGCTTGTATGAATATCTTCATCCAAGCTTTCCAATAGGTGTAATTAGACCCATTGAAAAGTGGAGGTGGGTTGGTAGATTGCCCCTCGGCTAGAGAAGTACCGACATGGGTAGCCATAGATCTTTGGCTCTTTGATTGTTAGATCAAAGAAGGGCTAGAGCACCGGGCTCTGATACCACTTGTTGCCCAGCTATGCAACCCAAGAGGGGGGGGTGAATTGAATTTTTAAAAATTTTAAGCTTAACTAATTACTTATGAAAAGTATTTGTTAAAAGCTTGATGAATGAGAAGAAAGACTTTAATTCAAGATTAATTACCTAAAGCAAGAATGCAAGGATATAATAAAGAAATAAAGAGAAACAATAAAGCACACCACAAACACAAGAATTTATAGTGGTTCGGTGCCAACCTTGCACCTACATCCACTCTCCAAGCTCCTACTTGGGAATTCCAATCCACTATACTTGTATTCAACCCAAATACAAACGTCGGAAACTCTGACTCTAGCTATCCCAAGCTAGTCCACTTATTTTCCGGGTACAACCAACCCAAAATACTCCGATTTCAGGTTCGGATCAACCTTTTCTTGTTTTGGAAATCCTCCAAAAATAAGAACAATTACTCACAAAGAGTAAGACAGTTTAGAGCATAAATAAGTACAAGAATAGCTCCTTAAATGAGCGAATATAACATTAAATGCACTTTACTCAAATGAAGAAGCCCCTTTTGGATTTCCTCAAGGTGGATGAAGAGTTGAATGAACGCTTGAGGAGAAGGTGAACTTTGATTGAAGACTTCTTGAAGGCTTTGAAAGAGTTCTTGATCAAGGTTGAAAAATTTGCTTGAAAAACCCTCTCTTTGAATGCTCTTGAATGCCCTTTTGAATGCTCTTGCTTTTTTCTTTTACAATCTCTCGTGTATATTGTAGATTCCTTGTCTCTCTCGTGTATATTGTGGATCCCCTTTTTGTTTTTCACCTTTTGAAACCTTTTATAGCTTTAAGAAATAAGAGAAAATATTTTAGGCAGAAAAAGAGCCGTTAGAGCATTTTAAGGGAGCATTAAAGGCAATTAAAACGGGCAAAAAACTAACCATTGCAGACAATTTCCATCGCAGGGGTCGACTCATAAGTCGACTCATGCTTCAGGAGTCGACTCATGAGTCGACTTCTGTTGCAACAGCCAGAAATGTTGGTTTCTGGATTTTTTGGCCCAAACCAGCAGAGGTCGACTCATGAGTCGACTCATGCCTTGTGGGTCGACTCATGAGTTGACTCACAGGTCGTGCCAAGCCAAAAAACCAGCGTGCCAAGGAAAATTTTTGCGTGCCAATCAGCTCATTGTGCCATGAGTTGATTCATGAGTCGACTCATGCACTTCAAACATTCATAACTTCAAAAATATAAGTCCAAAAATAATGAAATTTTCACCAATAGATTACAAATCATTTGTTCTACCAAATGGTATTATCTAATCAGGATTTTAGTAAAATTATGATTTTGCCCCTGAAGAGCATAAAGAGTTTTTCAATATAAAAATATTTGTATCCCTTCCATCTGCTTTGTAATCATCAAAATCAATCTAGGAGCAACAGCACCTCTTCCCCCAGGTTGGAGCCGATCTTCACCACATACTCCGTATTCCCGTCGTTCAAAGGAATCAAAACCAGATCTTCGATTGGGCCGCCCCTCTCCTCAGTGAGGTCGTCGCGGGTGTCCAGCCCATCAACTGGACAGAGATCGGATTGGTCACTTCTTTGCAAGGCTATGTTGTAGCAGTGTCTGGCCAGGGCTTGGTCTCCCCTGACTTCTCCGACCCCCTGGTTGGTAGGAAATTTTAATTTCAAATGGTAGGTTGACACGACGGCTCGGAGAGCATTGAGGCCAGGTCAGCCGAGGATTGTATTGTAGGCTGACGGTGCCTTCACCACCAGAAAATTCACCAGAGCTCTGGATTGTCTTGGATATCGACCCACAGCTACAGTCAAAGTTATTACTCCCTCCATAGGGACAGCATCGTCGGTAAACCCTACCAGAGGGGAGCTAATCGACCCCAAATGGCCGTCAAGGATAGACATTCTTGTGAAGGCGTCGTAGAACAAAATGTCGGTCAAACTTTCATTGTCGATTAGAATGCGGTGGACATCGTAATTGGCTATATTCAAGGAAACCACAACTACGTCGTTACGAGAAAATTGAACTCCCCGAGCATCTTCTTCAGTGAAAGTTATGGATTCCTCGATCTTTTGCCGCTTGGGAGGTCCGGCCAATATGCCGGCCGCTCCCCGCCGGGATCCTTCCGAGATGGTGTTGGCGAAATCCGTCGGAGGTCGATTGTCTGACCGCTCCATGCCGGCGGCTGTTGCCGGAGGAGAAGCCTGGAAAACTGGAGGCGAGGTCGGAGCCTGAGATCTGGCCGCAGAGGTCGTGGGTCACCGTGCGGATGCTTTGCGGGGAGGCATCGGACGAAGATCTAGCGGGGGAAGGAGGAGAGGACGTCGAAAAAGATGGCCGGAGGTGGTCCTGTTGAGCACTCCTTTAAGAACAAGGGTACCGCGAAGACACAGGCCCTCCTTCTAGCACCAATCCTGTTGGTGCAAAAATCTGCCTGCGTCGGAGAAGCTGGAGTCGAGGGAGTCACGGTCGCCGTTGGGACTTGCAAAAGAAGTCTAAACCGGAGTTGGGGTTGCTCCGGCAAGACCCTCCGACGCTCAAGTCAATTCTCTGCCTCAACAAGAATGGAGTGCTCGAATAAAAATTTTAGCAGTGTTTTGGGATAGAAATTAGAGCTTAGAGAATAACATATCTGGGGTCCCCTTTTTATAGGCAGAGGAAGCGACGGATTGATAGCGACGTTTATAACCGCCTAGTAGTGGGTCGCTCGGGGCCAGGACGAGTTTATTATGAAGAGTAATGGTGTGGAGTTGTGGCTGTTACCATGGCTCGCCATGTGGAGTCTGTTGCAGAAAGTGGAGCGGCGTGGGATCCATCGCAGGAAGTGGAGCAGAGTCATGGCCGTTGCTGAAGCCTGTCAGGGAGTGATGGAGCCGCGTGGGATCCATCGCAGGAAGTGGAGCAGAGTCATGGCCGTTACTATGATCTGCCAGGGAGTGATGGAGCCACGTGGGATCCGTCGCAGGAAGTGGAGCAGAGTCGTGGTCATTACTGGGGCCTGCCAGAGGGTCCAGATCTGTCGGTCGAAGTTCGGTTGGAGTTCGATCTCCGTAGAAGCCCGGATGGGGATCATTTGTCGAGGAATCTCGATCGAGACCTGCAACAAGAGTTTGGGGCAGAAGTTCGGCTCCCGTGGAAGTCCGGACGAAGTCTTTCTACAGTTGAAGTCGGGGATAAAGTCCGGCTCCCGTAGGAGTCCGGACGAAGTCTTCCTACAGTTGAAGTCGGGGATGAAGTCCGACTTCCGTAGGAGTCCGGACGAAGTTTACCTGCAGTCGGAGTCAGAGACGAAGTCCGGCTCCCGTAGGAGTCCGGACGAAGTCTACCTGCAATTGGAGCTGGGGACGGAGTCCTGCTCCCGTAGGGGTCCGGACGAAGTCTCCTTGCCACTGAAGTCAGGGACGAAGTTCGACTCCCGTAGGAGTCCGGACGAAGCCTTCCTACCACTGAAGTCGGGGATGAAGTCTGGCTCCCGTAGGAGTCCGGATGAAGCCTTCCTACCACTGAAGTCGGGGACGAAGTCCAGCTCCCGTAGGAGTCTGGACGAAGTCTTCCTGCCGCTGAAGTTGGGGATGAGTCCGGCTCCCGTAGGAGTCCGGACGAAGTTTACCTGCAGTCGGAGTCGGGGACGAAGTCTGGCTCCTGTAGGAGTCCGAACGAAGTCTACCTGCAATTGGAGCTGGGGATGGAGTCCGGCTCCCGTAGGGGTCCGGACGAAGTCTCCTTGCCGCTGAAGTCGGGGATGAAGTCTGGCTCCCGTAGGAGTCTAGACAAAGCCTTCCTGCCGCTGAAGTCGGGGATGAAGTTCGACTCCCGTAGGAGTCCGGACGAAGTCTTCCTGCCGCTGAAGTCGGAGATGAAGTCCGGCTCCCGTAGGAGTCTGAACGAAGTCTTCCTGCCGCTGAAGTCGGGGATGAAGTCCGGCTCCCGTAGGAGTCCGAACGAAGTCTTCCTACCGTTGAAGTCGGGGATAAAGTCTGGCTCCCATAGGAGTCCGGACGAAGTCTTCCTGCCGCTGAAGTCGGGGATGAAGTCCGGCTCCCGTAGGAGTCCGAACGAAGTCTTCCTGCCGTTGAAGTCGGGGACGAAGTCTAGCGGGTAGGAACTTGGGTGGAGTCCGTCCGTCGTGAAGAATTTGGTCGACGCTGGTGGGGGTCTATTCGTCGGCAAAACTTGAGAATGTCGTGGGGGCTCGGTCGTCGGAGAGATGCTGCCGAAGGTCGGACGCCGGTAGAATCCCTGAGGGGTCACGCCTGACACGAACTTCGACTGGGGGGAGTTTTATACCCAACATATAGAAAGTAGTGAGTCAGGTCGAGGTCACAGAGAAGGCAATACTTTGATTTGATAACTTTAATTTTTATAAAAAAAAGAAAGATTTTAAAAATAGAATTGTAAACAAAAGATAAAAATTAAATGGTGCAGAAAGATAAACTTGGTACTAAAATCTACTATTTAGATCTTAGCTTCTACTTATAATAAAAATAAAGAATAAAAATTGAAAGAGCATAAAAATAAATTTATAGATCTTAGCATCTACTTACAATAAAAATAAAAAGAAAAAATTTAAAAGTGTAATAAAATAAATTTTACATTAATTAAAATTAAAATTTAATTATAAAAAATTTAAGAAAAATAATCAAATAAAATAAATTATAATAAAAATCTAAAGTTGATCAGTGCAGCCTCATTGGAAAGATGGCTTATAACCTCTTCTTCTTCCTTCATACTCTGTGGAGCGAACTGACTTCTCTCCTTCTCTTTGAATCTCTACACATCTCTTCTAATTTTTTTTCTTATTTTCTTTACTATTTTTCTACTTTTTTCTTTATTCCTGGATTCCTTATTTATAAATGCTACTTTTCCCTGAGTCCTAGTAATTTTAGGTGTTCCAAAACCCCTCAAAATAGTGTCCAAAATATGTCCAAGGCATGTCTTTGCATTCTAGCCATTGGATCATGTTTGGGTGCTCCAGATCTTGCCAAGAATCACCGCATCAGGCCTTATCAAAGTCGGCATCGCTGTTTGCCATCTGATCTTGCATTAGATCAAATTTCATCCATCGAATCATGCAAAAATGAAGCCTTGTTTGTTTAGTTCTCAGCTAGCAACGAAGACAGGCCTTTCGATCTTGCTTCAAACCAATTTGGGCTATCAGATCGTGCAGTTAGAATGGGCCACCACCGCTTGATATGGGACAGAGTGATTTAGGCCATCTGATTCTGTGCAAAAACCAATCCCAGCCGTCTGTCAGCACAAAATGCCTCATATGCCGCGATAAAAGCCGGATGACACTGTTCCCGTGCGCCGGCCATGAACCCAATGTTGTGCGGCTTATGGAATGCACTATGAGCCACACCCTATTTTGTGGATCGCTCGTGGATCGAGCAGCCGGTCCATCGTGCATCGAAGGTCATTTTTAGGTGATTTTTGACTAATTTTTGGCTGATTTTTGTTCTTCTTGGCTTGTTCTCTATTTCCAATATTTCTTGCTATGGATGTGACAAATTTGAGCATGAATTTGAGCTTAATTAGATTTAATGTGATAAAATCTTCATGATGAATAATTTTTAAAAAATAGCATAATAAGTATCAAATATAAAATAATAAAGACTAAATATCTAATATTTTAATACTTTTTATGCCAAATTTAATACACTGATTATAGGGCTACTCTCATAGGAGAGCTTTTTAGAGTGGTTCCATCTTTCGAAAATAATATTATTTTTTCAAATCTCCGACCGTCTCCCCAAGCCCCCAGCAGCCTCCTCGAGCCCTTGGTTGGCTCTCTGAGCCCCCATACCCCTACTCGAGCCCAATCCAAAAATTCTTTTTGGGCTTCACTTCGAGTCAAACTTAGGCCTGATAATTTTAGAAAAAATCAGACCCTGGCCTTGGCCCTGGCCTGAGCCCGACCCGAACCTATTTGGATGGATTCGAACCATGAGGTGGCTGTAAAGTAAGAAGGCTGTAAATTAGAAGTAAATTTATTTTTTAAAAATAAAATAAAAACTTAAAAATAGTACTTAAATCAGAGACTAACAAAGTAAACAAGAAAAAGAAAAAAAGAAGAAGGCTCAGATCTACCATTAGAAAATAAGGCATTGCAAGTTCCTTTGCACCTTTAATCATAAGGTGGCTATAAGTGGTTACCTACGATGTAATAGACCGTCCAAGATTATCCTGCAACTACAACAACAAGAACAGAAATGCATCACCTCCATTTTACTCTAGACTCTTTAGGCACATCTTGCATAGGCAGTCATCATAGCCTCTTTATGAATAAAGCACTGTTGGTTTTAGATTGGATGCGGGCTAGCAGTATCAAACCCACTCTCGGGCCGAGCTCAAGCCAAGCCAAAGATATACCCGAGTCTGATCTGAAATTCAAATGGATCCTATAATTAGGTCCAAACTTGGTCTGAACTATTTCAAGCCTAGCTCGAAGTCCGACTTCAGACCGACCCTACTGTCGAAGGCAGTAGGGCTATTCTTACTAGAGAGCTTCCTAGAGTGGTTCTACCTTTCAAAAATAATATTATTTAAATTAATAATATTATTAATTTAAATTAATAAATTTATTAATTTAAATTAATTAAATATTATTAATTTAAAATTAAATTTAATTAAATTTAATTAAATATTATTAATTTAATTTAAATATTAAATCTAATTTGACTAAATCTAATAAATATTAATTTAAAAATATTAAAAAAATTTAAATAATGATATTTAATAACTGCTATGGAGCCACCGTCGCTGTCACTAATACTTACCAGACCAACCAGGAGGCGCCACTGTGGCATGGAGGCGGTGCTGCGACATAGAGGGCTGCGTAGTAGGAGAAGAAGGGGGGAGGGGGAGGTGGGGAGAAGAAGGGGGAGGAAGAACTAAGGGAGGCTGGCCGAGCCTGAAAAGGCGGGCTGGGGGCTCAAGGAGGCTAGCTGGGGGCTCGAGGAGGCTGGCTGGGGGTCTCGAAGAGGTCTGCAGGTTTGGGGAGGTGACTGGAGGCTCAGGGAAGCCAGATCGATGGCATGGTTGAGAAAAATGGGGATCGGAGGTGGGTGACAGGGGGGAGAAGGGGGAGGCAATGGAGGGTCCGATCCGATAAGGGGAGGGGTGGGGAAGGAAAAGGAAGGCCGAATGATGGGATGTCAGCTCCGAGAGGTAGCCAAGAGCTCGGGGATGCAAGCTCTAGGAAGAAAATGGGAGGTCGGGTAGCGTGAGGCTGGGGGCTCCAGCGGTGCAGCATAAGCTGGGGATCTGGGAGAGGGGGAGAGGGGGGATTCGGTCAGTCATCGATGGAGGGATGAAAACCTAGGGTAGGAGGGATGAGGCTTTTAGTATAAGGAAGCCAAAAATTGAGGGCAGATGGGGGGGAATCTATTAGCGACGGCTTTTATTGCCGTTAATAATATATCTCCACCGCTAATATGCTTAATAATTTTTTTTACAATGGCATGTATTTTGGTCACCATTATAGTCGGTAAAAATGGTTATTAGCGATGACATGTTTGCCATCACTAATAGCCGTTGCTAAAAGTCCTTTTTTTGTAGTAAGGGGGAGGAGAGGGGGAATGCAGTCATCGAAGAGGGGAGAGGGGGCCGTCGCAGGTGGGTGGGCTGGTCGGAGAGGGGGCGGAGGCTAGGGTTCAGACACGGCGGCTACAGTTGACAAGGAGAAGAGGGGGTTCAGGTGCAGCCGCTAGGGTTGGGGAGAAGAAGAGAGGATTTTCGGGTGTTTTTTATAAGTAAAATTGAGCAACTGATGTATCAGTTTCTAAAAAAAATTTATAATATAACTAAAAATTTATTTTTTAAAATTTAAAATATTTTTTAAAATTATTTTTATTTAATTTTCTTTAGAATAAATAAATACATCAATTTTTTTTTCAGAATTCAAATGTACGATCAATTTTTTGGTTCTAAAATATTAAAAAAATTTGAGATTGAAAAATCAATCATAAATTTATTTATAGATTAAAAAAATAGTTCATAAATTTTGTGATCAATTTTTCAATCATAAATTTTTTTAATATTTTACAACCAAAAATTGATCACAAATATATTTAAATTTAAAAAATAATTAAAATTTTTTATGATCAATTTATTGATTGTAAATTATTAAAAAAAATTTGCAACCAAAAAATTGATCTTAAAATTACTTATTTATTAAAAAATAATTCAAAATTTTTAAGATCAATTTTTTGATCATATTTTTTCTATTTTATAACCAAAAAATTGATCATAAAAATATATAAATTAATAAAATAATTAAAAATTTTTATGATTAATTTATTAGTTATAAATTATTAAAAAAATTTATGATCAAAAAATCGATCGCAACATTTATTTATAATTTTTAAAAAATCAAAAATATTGTGACCAATTTTTTGGTTGCAAATTAAAAAATTCATTTTGCAACCTATAAATTGATCTATAAAATATTTACATAATAAAAAAAATGTTACAATAAAAAATTCAATTGCAAATGTGTTGATTAATCAAAAGCATACATGTATTGCGCTCGATTTTTTTATTGCAAATTAATAGCCATTTTGCAAACAAAAATTTGATCATAAAATTATTTAAATAATAAAAAAATATTATAATTGAAAAATTGATCACAAATATATTTATAAAATAAAAATAAATACATGAAAATTTTGACATTGATTTTTTGATTGTAAATTATTATTGCCTTTTTGCAACCAATAAATTGGTCACAAATATATATAAAACATAAATAATAAAAATATTTGCCATCAAATTTTTGGTTGCAACATATTACATCTTTTTTGCAACCAAAAAATTAGTCACAAAATTATTTAAAAATAAAAATTAAAATTAAAATATTTTATGATTGATTTTTTGGTTATAAAAGTATAAAAAAAAAATTTTATAAATTTATTTTTATATTTAATCAATTGATCACAAAATCGGTCACAAAGTGTTCGTGCGCCTTCCAATGAAAAATTTGATAATTAATTTTTTATCAATTGCTATGTTAATATTTATCCAGAAATCAGTCGCAAATTTGATAAAAAAAATTGATCGCAAAAATACTATTTTTTTGTAGTGAATTTTTTGGATTAATCAACTCATTTCGAGCCCCATGCGAGAAATTTTGATCCGATCGCTAGGAGTGCCGCCCCTTAACAAGGGGCATCACGTTGTAGATTTTGAAAAGCTATCCATTTTTAAAAAAATATATAATTATCAAAATCAGATGTCATATAATTAAATTATTGACTCTAAAAATTTGATTTATGAATTGACTTTCTGATGTGGTAGATCTTACTTCTAGATGTTGTCTAGCTCTATCTATAGTGGTTAAAGTAGTCCACATCAAGTTTCATAATTTTTTTGCATCAAATTCTTACTTTTTGAAGTAATATTCTTAAATACATGGCTCATTTAATATATATATATATTTAGGAAAAAAAGATAAGCTTTTTATAGAACAGCATGTTACTTGGTATAGATTGAATGTATTAACTCAAGATCTAGGACAAACACTAATTAAATTAAGCAAAAGCAACAAAAAAAAATTGAAAGAAAAAAATAAATTGATTCAAAAATTAAAGACCGAATAATAAGTTCAGCTCCTTTTAGAAAAGAAAAGAGTATCATACTTCTCCAAGATCCCTAATTTCACTAAAACAAATTCTTTACTCTACCACAAAGATATTTCAACTTGATTCTTCTTACTCTCTTCATCTAGCTCTCTCCTCTTAATAAAATTACACTCTTTCTCTTATTATAAGATTAAAATATTATCATCTTTCATTAAAAGACAAAAACATCTCTATTCCGTCTTAACAAAAAAACAAGCTTAAATATATTGAGCCTAAAACTTAACCTAATTAAAGTTGACTAACACTAAAAGTAAATTCTAAATAAAATAAGAATTTAGATAATGAATCTCAACTCTTCTCTCGTTATAAAGTCTATGCCAATTATGTTGAATTTTCCAATATCATGAGTGCCATAATAGTTGTTGCCATTGTTACCACAATAACAACAGCATGCAACGATTTGCTGAACCAACAATTAAACAATATAGCTCTTATATTGGCTCAAACCCTTTGCTGGCTCGGCTTTTTTGATACATATCTTGAAGCTAGCGATGTCCTCCAATACTTTCTCTTAATATTGACTTCATGCTCACTATGCCGTGATTTCACCGAGCATCTAAGTTATACCAAGGAACATCAACTTGCCAGTTGTAACCTTTGAGAGCATTGGCTATAACTTGCCAATAAATAAAATAAATAACAAAATTTTGATTACATTCATATGCCTTTGATTAAGTATCTCCATGTATTTGCATATGGCTGGCTCCTATATATAAATCAAATCCACATGCATAGTCTTCTAACTGTTTGAACTTTAAAAAGCAACTTTAAAACTAGCTGGCATACCAAAAGCTTTGTCTAATAACAAGACAGAACAATCATTTACTCCAAGCATATTTTTTTGCTGCTTGATCAATGAAGTCACTTCAGAATTAATCAATCTTTTATCCTCATCATGACTAAATCTCCAAACTTGAATCTTTTATCCTCATCAATGAAGTTACTTCGGACAACTTCAGCATAAGACTCTTCTGCATTATTTGAGTCCTCGATACGAATCTATATGGCCGAATCAATTGTAGCATCATTTGACTCTTTCTCGGTAACTTTAGAATCAAATGATTATTCTATCACAATCTATACTAAACTTGATACAGCATCCACTTGATCAGGCACCTTTAAAACTTCTTTTAGCCTTAATTAATCCTCGAGCTAATTGACATTGCTATGCTTTGAGTTCTTTGAATTTGATCTAGTCTCTAATTGATCAAACTTTAAATCTCTATTTTTGAACTAATTCTACTCTTTTCGGGAACCAAAACCTACTCTTCAAACAATTTTTGTTTGAGATATTTCACCTTTTTAGATCTTAAGTGAACAACCACAAAAATATTTCATGCTTTCTTCAGCTCTTTTATATTCTGAATATAGAGATAATTCTCTCTATTCATTGTAGCTTTGAAAATCCATATTATTTTCTGAAATTTCATATTCTACTTTCTTTTTCTTACCCTATTATTAAGAGTATCTATTGCTATCATCTCTAATAGTTCTAAGATATCCCATAAATTTTGTCCCATTGGATATAATTTGACCACGGACTTCTACCTCGGATAATTTGGATTGCTTAAGTTAAGAAAATAAGTGGTGATAATAAAGCGGTCATATTGATATAAGTAAAATCGGCTATCACAATTCAAATATCAAATCACAACAAAGGTTTGCTCACATATACAATAAACTACTAAAAGCACTAGAATTGTGCTGAACTATTACCTTCAAACCACCAATAATCAAGTCGGTCTTTTGAAAACTATAGAATAAATCTAATTGAAGCCATAAAGTGCTCGACCACACTCCAACCTCGCTTTGACACCATGAAAAACAGCATGCTACTTAGGTAGGTTGAACATGCTTGCTTAGGATTTAGAACAAACATCAATTAAAAAAACTAGAAGAAAAAAAAATTATTTGAAAGAAAATAAAGGCCAAAATAATATGTTTAGCTTCTCTCACAAAAAAACCTCATGTTTCTCCATGATGCCTCACCTCACCAAACAGAATTCTCTCCCTCTACCACAAAGATGTCTCAACAAAAGTCTCCCTACTCTCTTCACATAGCTCTCTTCTCTTAATAAATCACACTCTCTCTCCTACTATGGGGCAAAAAGATCACCATCTTTTTAATAAAACTAAAACTTCATCAACCTACTTCAACAAAAAAAATAAACTCAATTATATTAAGCCTAATGTTGGGTTCCGGTCATGCAATAAAAAATAATTTTTAAAATTTTTAAAATCAAACAAATCGATAGCTTTAACAATTAAAACTATCGAGCCAAAATTCAAATCCTAGAATCACCTTGTCGATATCAATTAAAACAAAACAAGCATGCAAAGGGATAGAATTTTTACTTTCATCAAAAAGATAATGTGGCACATTGGTGATCTCCACAAGACTACAAAGTAGAAGCCCTCTAATGGTGATCCACATGGAAGTTGGCCAAGATCCTTCCTAACTGGTGTGCTACCGTAGCCTTATCTTCTTAAGAATACTGTCGGCTTCGAACTCGAGGAACGATCACACCAAAATTCAGTTGCTTTCGATCTTGCCACCAGAATCACGTCAAGATGACACTCTTCAGATGTCTCACAACTTAGGATTTGATTTTGGGCTCTAACATATGAAAAAATTAAATCCTAGGACACACTAGCAACACTTACTAATCTCTCACCACCTTTCTTACAACTTTTGCCACTCAATTTTTCTTTGCCTTTTTCTCAAATTTTTTTCAGATTTTTTCTTCTAATTTACATGCCATTTATCTCTGGTTTCTGCCCAAAAACCTAGCACTTGGGCCATATGGGACGTCCCATTTAAATAAGGGACCAAGGGACATGAGAAGGACCAAGAGGCGCTAACCTTTAGTGCTCCACTTTCTCATATAGTGAATAAATTCATCGGGTAGAATTTTTGACACTGCAGAGCTTCACATAGAAGGACTCTTCTTCTTCTATGCCTCATAAAAATTCTATATAAATTTTTCATTAAAACATAAGAGATCTAGATAAGAGTTTAAGGCAATGCGTAATGATAAGAGCCTTCATTAAGAAGGACTCTACAACTTCACATGCTAATTAGAGTGGGGTGGCAATTTATTTTTGGCATGGCATCTGGTGGGCTCAGAGAAATCTTTCTTCACTTGAAACTATTTCAAGTTGGATAAGAATCTGATAGGATCGTGATGTTGTCATTAGAAAATCATGCTTATCAAATTAATTCTGACTTTTATAAAAATTAAAAATACATAGTAAGTAGTGAGTCAGATCGAATCCATAGAAAAGGTAGAATTTTGATTTGAAATCTTTGATTTTATTAAAAAATAAAATTTTGAGGAAAATAATTTAAGTCAAAAAATAAAAATTAAAAGTATGAAAAATAAATTTGATACTAAGATCTACTATTTAGATCCTAACTTTTACTTACAATAAAAATAAATAATAAAAATTTAAAGAGTATAAAATAAATTGATACTAAGATCTACTAACTAGATCCTAGCATCTACTTACAATAAAAATAAAAGATAAAAATTTAAAGTATAAAAAAATAAATTTTTTATTAATTAAAATTAAAATTAAGTATAAAAAATTTAAAAAAAATAATAAAATAAAATAAAACTGTAACAAAGATCTGAAGTTGATCAATGCAGTCTCATCGAAAAGATGGTTGATGATCTCTCTTTCTTCTTTCATACTTTGTAGAGCGAACCGGCTTCTTTTTTTCTTTCCTTTGGATTCCTAAATCTGTCTTAATTCATAATTTAATCAGTCTCAAAAAATTATAATATTTATAATTAAGTATCAATGCTAACAATTAGCAGCTACCAAAATTGTAATAATTTTAAATTAGTAGTTTCTAAAATTCAAACTATCAATCCGATTGATAATTCGAATATGATCCAAGTCATTGATCAGGTCATACTTCTTTTGTGTGTAATCCTACAGATTCTATTTTGTCTGATAGTGAGACATACCATGATCTCCATCATAGTATCATCGAAACTCTTTTCGATAGGCTGAAACGATTCCAACTTATCTCAACAAAGATCATTGATCTGAAAACAATCTTAGTGAGTTCTCATGATCCATCAGTGATGTCTAGTAATATATAGTGACAACCCAGCAGAACAGAAAAATAAACTTCTAGGTGCAGTTATCGTGTGATACATTCCTCTGTCATGAGTCCTGACTTGACGGAGGTCATAGAGAACTCGTCAAACCCCATCGTCAGTCATATGCTAGATTGGCTCGACTCGAGTTCATTTGTAAATTCCATAAAAAAAAATTTTTAGTATTCACACTTATTCTGACCAGAGATTTTTTGAACTCAATCTTACGAATCACATAAGATTTCTTCTTTTCTACCAAGATCGATAGATTTCATTTAGATGTATCCTACTCCAAATAGCGAATCGAACCTGCATAGCCAACATACACAGCAAGGACCCATATGGCTAGGGATCAAGAAAACATGCAGTCAAACTATGTAGCCTCGTTGTGAATAGCCAACATACCATAAGTCAAAAGATCAGTCACACCACTGCAGCATCGAGAAAGATCACTGACAAGTGAGTAGACATCCAAGTGATTTTTCGTGTTGGTCACGCTCAGTGTAAGTTATTCTTTAGCAATCACCTGCACTCTCACCCGAGTGTCTCTACACCACAGACTAGAGACTCATCTGTCCCAAAGAGAGATGATTCATGCGCTGATCTCGAATAGATTGATCACTCTTCTCTGTGACAATCTTTCGATCGGAAGCATTTAGAAATTAACCACTAATGATGTATGTCTCAAATTCTCACCATCTTAAGAATATACAAAATTATCTTTGTTAATTTTTAGGATAAATCATGGACACATAAGACATGATTGGTTACAAAGACTACCCATCAAGTATAAAATATGCCCTAGAAAAAGATATATGTCAGTCAAGATTGGCTTGTAGGGCACACATCTAACAAGAACTACCAGCTTACAGACTCATGAAAGAGTAGTGAAAAAATTGGATGAGGTCTGATATATATCTAATTTCAGGAGAAATCTAATGTCACTAAGCCGACTGGATTCAAGCAGTTATAGATAGAGAGCTGATGATGGATTCCTAAAGGTTTTGCACCGTAATAGGGTTGTGTTGAAAGAAAAAAGGTATGGAGAACATTACCTCTTGGTAAGGAGTTCAGTGCAAGGTGGAGCTTCAGGAGCCAGTGGGATCTTAGAGCGAGGTGGAGCTTCAAGTATAAGTGGATTGGGCATGAGACGAGAAACCCAGAAGGATGACAGGCAATACCACAGGGTGAAATTTTTATTACCACGAGAGGCTATCTCGAGCAGATCTCATATCAGACATGTCACAGCATATGATGGAGATGAGATCGAGCGATCTAGCTCGACTTCCATATTTGCTCATCTATATGCAGCCAAGCATTTGTCCTAGGACATGGAGGCAAGATCATCTAAAAGCTCTCAAAGTTATGTGAAGGCCAAATGTCGAGTCAATGTGGAGATTGTTGAATTTTGGTGCCTCGAATTTGACCCACAGCAGAGAAGCCCAAGATGGATAAGATCAGTAGATCAAACCCACAGATGCAGATGCGTAGGCCTACAGGCCTAGCCCGTAGGCTTGGCCTATGGGCGCCTAGGCCCACTAGCAGCATGTGTTCTATAATGCATAGGCCCGTAGTGCATGGCCTGTAGCTCGCATGGGATGCACGAACCACTGCGCAATCCATTATGCACCCACAGGAGGAGTCACGGTCCACACATGAGGCATGGACCACCATGGTCCATGCATCGCTCTGCACGGTCCACCATGGTCCAGAGGTATTTTTGCATGATCTGATGGCTGCAAGTTCGATAAACATGATCGAGCAACTACAGGGGTTTTGGAGTCCTGTTAGGAGTCTATTACGCATTTTAGACTCGACTTGGACTCAATTTTTAGGCCTTTTTAAGGGGGGCAGATGGCAGAGAAAAAGGTGTGCAGCAATGAGAGGCAACCTGAGCATCTGAGAGAGACTAAGGACCTTGGTGCAACGGCCAGAGAGTTTCCTTGGGGTATTTTGAGAGCTTTGTAAGGGAGGGTCGAGTGCTTCTTATTGAGAGAGAGATTGATATATGAGAGTTAAGAGAGTGTGATCTCTTCTTATATTTATTATTTTTTTCATAATGAAACTTACATGCATCGTGGAGATAAGTCTTAGGCTGATCTACGTATTTGATTGTGTTTTTTTTATATCTCTTCTTCTTTTTTGTTGCGATAGCGACATCGTCATCTGGGTTAGCGATCTTGGATAGGAGATTCGTATTTTTTACTTATGAGGGATCCTTTCCAATATCAACTAGATATCTCAGATATTATCATGGATATGGCATTCGAAAATAAATGCTATGAATAACATAAGATATATTTCATGCTAATTTAATGCAAATCAAATTCTTTCAAATGTTCATATACAAACATAATCATAAATTTAATTTGAAACAAAGTATATATAACTCAAGAGCCTTACTACGACTATACTTATCTCCATTGTAGGGCCAAAACAAAGTGCCAACATATAACCTCCATTGGCAGAACCTAAAAATCAATGCACAACTCCCACCGATAGGGTCCAAAAACCAACATATAACCCTTATTGGTGGGGTTTGAAAAACCAACATATAACCTCCCTTGGCAGGATATAGAATATAGTTAGGCTGAGAGCACAAAAATTCAGTCCATAGCAAAGTACTTTTATAATATAACATATAGATACCATAATTCCACTGAACATGTGCATATTTCATAATAAATCAATAAATCATGATATTTTAGAAATCACTTTTTATTCAAAATATAGTTTCATAAATCATGCATAATTTATAAACTATTTATTTACTTTCAAAATAATTATGAAATATTTTGAAAAGATTATTCATTACTTACCTTTCGTAGAACACTGAATGAACAGATCGATTGACCTTGAAAAAAAATTTCAAAATTTATTATTCAAAATTATATTCTTACATTAATTCTAATTCATAACTAAATCAAAATCAAATTTCAAATCAAAATCCCACTTAGGATTGAATCAAAAATTGGGTGTACCTCATGGTTCACTTGGTTTATAAATCATGTAGAGAGAGATATTAGAGAAGAAAAAAATTGATAAGATGGAACATGGCCGATTAGATGATACTGTCTGACATCCCAATCAATCTAATCAAGGTGATTTAATTAGATCATGATTGAATTAATATACAGATGGTTTAATGAAAATCAAAGATAATCGAATCTAATGGTATTCGAGTGTGGCCAAAGTGGGTACTAGCACGCTACCCAACGATCATAGATCATGACTCTCTTGGCTAAGATCAGATCAAAATTATTGAAAGAAAATTTTTTAGTGGATCAATCATAAAGAGAGAAATTCATGAAGAAAGAGAAATAATTATAGAGAAAGAAAATTCTAAAAAAAGAAAGTAGAGAGAAAGTGAAACTTCTAGCAAGAAAAGATCGGATTCAAATTCAAAGCAAGGAGAGAGAGAAGAGAGAGAAACTCTTTCTCTCTCTTTTCTTCTTTTTTTTCCTCTTTCTTTCTTTTTTTTCTTTATGGTGAAACAGAGAATGCCCTTCCTCTTTTTCCTTTTTTTCTTTTTTAATGGAATAGGGGATCTTCTTCCTCTTGTTCCCGATGCCAAGGAGGTCCTCTTCCTGGTCGGCAATGCTTGCAATCAAAGGGGCAAGCAATGGCAGCAACAGTCGGTCTGGTCTGGTGATTGGCAGTGATCAAACGGCACCAAAAAATCAAGAATAAGGCATGGAAAAATAGGGGAAAATCAAAATCAGTCTTTTCATGAAAATTCTGGCACTAATTGGTTAAAATCCAAGCTTTAGCAACTTTGGAAGATTGAGGGGAAGATGATTGAGGAATTTACCCAGTCTTTGACTGACATTGTCTCAATTTTTAGTGGCTAGAGTGGGTTTAACTACCAAAAATCCAAGAAGAGTAGCAGAGCAAAGGGCAGCAAGTAACAATGATCTTTTGGTGATTTTTTGATAAGAAAAATCACGAGGTTTGAGGCCCTTAAATAGATCTTTAAGGGAAGGTTTTAGAGTTGGATTTAATCTTTAAATCTTAAGGGTCTTAGGATTTGATCGAAGAACTCCTTTAAGAGTTCTTCCATGTGATCTCTTTTCCACGGAAATTCCAGCATGTGCTGGCCCAAATATCTCTTTCTTTTTTTTGGCTGTTGCTTTGAGATTGGGGCGGGGTATTACACCCACTCTTCTCCGATTCCTGGATTCCCTCTCCCCTTTCTCGATGCCATGTTTGGACCAGCCATGGGAATCCTTCCTATTTCTCCTTCCTCTCTTCTCTCTCTTGCATTAGTCAAACCCCCTTGGCAATTAACTCTTCCCCCTTCTGTCCGAAAGTCTCTCTACCTTCTCTTCTAGAGCAATTGGTGCTATTAGTGAACCTCTCCTTTTTAAGCTATCAGTTAGATCCAGCTATTGAGCAGCCACTACAATCCCTTCTCTAGGCTGCAGCTTAGGTTTAGACCTTTCTCTCCTTTCTTAGACAAGTTGAATCGGTGATCTATTCTGATGGCTGTCCAATGATGGCATTAAGAAGATTTTTTTTTTATTTTAATTTAAATTTTAAAATTTGAAAATTACTATTTTGTTTTGTATGAGGGAATTTTGAATTTTAGATTGTGATCGGATGCTAGGGGAATTTGAAATTTAAATTTCAATATTGATGGGATGATAGGGCTCCCCTCTTATGTTTCTGTACCCTTATGTACTCTTTTTTTTCTTAATGAATTTGGATGGGTTTTCCCTCCCTTCTCATTAGAAAAATGATATTTACTTCCGGTGTTTTTAGTTTTCATTTCTCCACTTAATCAGGCAATGCTTTATCGGAAGTTCATTTGTACGGAATCATTTCATTTAAATCATTGGTTCAGGCAGGCACATTGGTCTTTTTCAGCAGCCTTGGAATACGAAGGCTCCTGTTAATTTCAACCTCTGGGTATCAATTTGGATGATTATAGAGAAGACCTTAACATCTGTGATATGATTTCTCAACATAGGACATGGGATGTTCAGAGACTGGCATCTACTTTTTCCAAAAGAATTGGTTGACCACATATGTAGAATTCCTATACCAAGAAGTTGCTGGTCGGTCTGCTAGTAGCACTACGGATGATTTCTCATGGACATGGAAGGCCTCTGTTTCACCTAGGGTGAGCACTTTCTGGTCGCATGTTCACTGGAGGAAACTCCCTTGTAAATCTTCTCTCTCTTTTATCAATCTCTCTTTTAGGGAGCAATCATATCGCGCGATTTATGGGAGGGTGAGATTGAAACAATCGAGCATGGACCTCTTTCTCAATTTTTCGGAAAACACCAAAAAAAAAAAAAGGAAAAAAAAAAAGGTGTCCTCTTCTACATGTAGTAGCGCGCAACAAAATCATCCTTCTCACGGTATTTGGACATCTGTACTAGACCCGAGATTGGTAAAAAAGCAATTAATCTCAATAATCAGATGACAGTATCAAAGCACAACCACCGAACATCGGTTTGAACCGTAGCAAATTTCACAGCGCCAATGTTTAAATCCGCTGGGCATTCACCTAGGTTTTCAGGCTCCATCATTTTGCCAATCATGAGATCCTGCCTAGTAGGGATGGCAAAATTGATCCGACCCTATCGATATGCATCCTATCCAAATCTGATCAAATTCGAAAAATAAATTTTGATCGAGTTTGGGTTTGGATTTGGAAAAAATCCAAAAACTGTAGTATGGATATGGATAGAATATGGATAGTACTGTTTTCTACCCAAATTCAGATCCAAATCCAACCCAAACCTATGAGTATGGGTAGTCTCCGAATTCATGTCCGAATACATACACACCATCTCTCTCTCTTTATATATATATATATATATATATATTCAATTTATAGTTAATATGATAATTATATTAGTTTCATCAATTATTAAATTATATTTGTATATTTTTTCTTCATTCTCATTATTTTTTAGTATCTCAAGCTTCTATTTCACTTAATATTTTTTTTATAGAATAAGATAATTAATATTTTTATATTTTATAAATATTATAATTTTGAATTCTTTATCTTTTTTAACAAGTTTTAATAGAAGTAGTCATGTTTTATTTAAAAATAATCTCCTTCCATCTTTATAAATTGAGAAATATAAACTTATTCAAAATATCAATAATAATAATTATTATTTTTTCTTTTTTTCTTCATTATAGTTTTGTCTTCAAATAGACAATTCCAATTTATCCCATGATAGTGATTCATCTTTAATTCATAAAATTATTTTGGTTGTTTATTTTTTTTTGATATGAGATGGGTATGGGACGGATATGGGTTGAGTATGAAAAAATAAGTTATCCATGGATATTTTCGAACCTATTGGATATGGGGATGGATATTTCTTTGCTTATCCGATCGGATATCGGGTAGGATTTGGATATAGGATATTAAGTTCGGATTTGAAGATGGATAGTACAATACGCTACCCAAATTTTACTCCTTGCCATCCCTACTGCCTAGCATGGGCAGAATGGAGAAAGGGAATGGCAGTTGCATCTTTCGCATTAAAGGAGGATTCACCTTCATTCGCATGAGTGCACCGTTAGATTATACAATTGCCACTTTAAAATCTATATAGGTAGAGGAATCAAAAAATTCGAAATGCTTTGAGATCTGTATAGAACTTCATTCAATGATCGATGTCGCAAAAGAGGGTCAATCATTCAACCTCAACCTAGAGGGACCGGGTGGCCCAAAATTTTCTCTACCTCAAATAATAATAATAATAATAATAATAATAATAATAATAATAATCATCATATCAAAATCCAAAAAAAATAATCTAGAATCTAGAAAGTGCAACAACAAAACCCTAAGTTAATCATAGCCATAGATATAGCTTTAAATTATTTCAAATATAAATTTTGAGTGATTGAAATTTAATAAAAAAGAGCTAACCCAATTAATTTATATAATCTGTCATACAACTCTAGGTCTGCTTCAAGATATGTATAAGATCCAACAGAGCCCTATCAAAATGACAAAAACACACAAATTTTGAATGAAAAAAAAAATGATGGCATGAAAGTAATTGGATCAGTTTACATGATTGGCGATCTAACTCTAGGGTAGCTCCAATGTATGAAGAGAATGTAAATTCCATGATAGCTGTTGGTGCAAAAATCTGCTTGCGCTGGAGAAGCTGGAGTCGAGGGAGTCGCGGTCGCCGCCGGAACCTGCAAAAGAAGTCTAAACCGGAGGTGGGGTTGCTCCGGCAAGACCCTCCGACGCTCAAGTCAGTTCTCTGCCTCAACAAGAATGGAGTACTCGAACGAAAATTTTAGCAGAGTTTCTAGGTAAAACGAGAGCTTATAGAATAACGTATCTAGGGTTCTCCCTTTTATAGACGGAGGGGACAACAAACTGATGGTGACGCCTGTAACCGTCTGATAGTGGGCCGCCCATGGTCAGAAAAAATTTGTTGCGGCTAGTAGTGGGGTGGACCCATGGCTATTGCCGGGGCATGCCACGTGAAATCAGTTACGGGGAGTGGAGCGGCGTCCGCTGTCGTGACTCGTCGGGGAGTGGTGGAATCGCACAGAATCCACCGCAGGGAGTGGAGCAGAGTCGTGGCCGTTAATACGGCCTATCAGGGAGTAATGGGGCTACGCAGGGTCCGCCGCAGGGGGTGGAGCAGAGTCATGGTCGTTAATACGGCCTGTCAGGGAGTAATGGGGCTACGCAGGGTCCGCCGCAGGGGGTGGAGCAGAGTCGTGGCCGTTACTGCAGCGCGCCAGGGGGCGAAGGTCTACCGACTGAAGTCCGACGAGAGTGTCTGGCGGAGAGAGGTAGTTAGCCATCTGTCCAAGAGGAGCTTGGAATCCAGCTTTCATAGGAGTTCGGACGGAGCTCCCTTAAGTCACATCAGAGGGCAGAGCCCGGCTCCCGTAGGAGTCCGGGCGAAGTCTTCCTTGTGGTCGGAGTCGTGGATGGAGCCCGGCTCCCGTAGGAGTCCGGACGGAGTCTTCTTGCAATTAAAGTCAGGTGGGAAGTCCGGCAGTGGTTGAAGTTGGTGACGGAGCCCGGCTTCCGTAGGAGTTCGGATGGAGTGTACCAGCGGTTGAAGTCGTGGGCGGAGCCCGGCTCCCGTAGGAGTCCGGACAGAGTCCTCCTGCAATTAAAGTCAGGTGCGAAGTCTGGCTCCCGTAGGAGTCTGGATGGAGTTTATTAGCAGTTGAAGTTGGTGACGGAGCCTGGCTCCCGTAGGAGTCCGGGCGGAGTCCTCCTTGCGGTTGGAGTCGTGGACGGAGCCCGGCTCCCGTAGGAGTCCGGGCGGAGTCTTCCTTGCGGTCGGAGTCATGGACGAAGCCCGACTCCCGTAGGAGTCCGGGCGGAGTCCTCCTTGCGGTCGGAGTCGTGAATGGAGCCCGGCTCCCGTAGGAGTCCGGGCGGAGTCCTCCTGCAATTAAAGTCAGGTGCGAAGTCTGGCTCCCGTAGGAGTCTGGATGGAGCTTACCAGCAATTGAAGTTGGCGACGGAGCCCGGCTCTCGTAGGAGTCCGGGCGGAGTCCTCCTTGCGGTTGGAGTCGTGGTCGGAGCCCGGCTCCCGTAGGAGTTCGGGCGGAGTCTTCCTGCAATTAAAGTCAGGTGCGAAGTCCGGCAGCGGTTGAAGTTGGTGACGGAGCCCGGCTCCCGTAGGAGTCCGGGCGGAATGTACCAGCAGTTGAAGTCATGGGCGGAGCCCGGCTCCCGTAGGAGTCCGGGTGGAGTCCTCCTGCAATTAAAGTCAGGTGCGAAGTCCGGCTCCCGTAGGAGTCCGGACGGAGTTTATTAGCAGTTGAAGTTGGTGACGGAGCCCGGCTCCCGTAGGAGTCCGGGCGGAGTCCTCCTTGCGGTTGGAGTCGTGGACGGAGCCCGGCTCCCGTAGGAGTCCGAGCGGAGTCTTCCTTGCGATCGGAGTCGTGGACGGAGCCCGGCTCCCTTAGGAGTCCGGGCGGAGTCCTCCTGCAATTAAAGTCAGGTGCGAAGTCCGGCTCCCGTAGGAGTCCGGACGGAGCCTACCAGCAGTTGAAGTTGGCGACGGAGCCCGGCATCCGTAGGAGTCCGGGCGGAGTCCTCCTTACGGTTGGAGTCGCAGACGGAGCCCGGCTCCCGTAGGAGTCCGGACAGAGTCTTCCTGCAATTAAAGTCAGGTGCGAAGTCCGGCTCCCGTAGGAGTCCGGACGGAGCTTACCAGTAGTTGAAGTTGGCGATGGAGCCCGGCTCCTGTAGGAGTTCGGGCGGAGTCCTCCTTGCGGTTGGAGTCGTGGACGGAGCCTGGCTTTCGTAGGAGTCCGAGCGGAGCTTATCAGCAGTTGAAGTTGGTGACGGAGACTGCAAGGATCAATCCCGCTGAGAACTTCGACCGTGGATGCTTTATACCCAACACCAGCCCCCCTACTTCCGAGTTCGAATTTCGAATGAGGGAAGTGCAGAGAGATTGGCATGGCTGAAGTTGTCCCCTCGAATCCTGCGCACGACTGCCCCCAGATATCTTGGCATTAAACGTGCGCATGTTGGAGCCCTTTTTTCGATCAGGGCGACCCGAAGGGTCTTTTCGGAACCCCCATCGGGACGTGATCCCAAGCGTCGTGCCATGAAAGTTTGCAAACAGTCAACGCTCGATAGCGGCGAGCGGGACACGTGGTGAGCACCGATTGGTCTAGGGACACCCGCCACCATAACTACGCTAAAATCCACTACCTATTTAAACCCCCCACCCTTCCTTCGAGGCTTTACTCCGCCTAAAGGATGGCACCTTTCTTTCGTCTGAGAGCTTAGCTACTCAGCCACTCCTTTAGTGCCCCTGTCAAATTCGAGCATCCTCCGCGTCGGTCTTTGCCGTCTCTGCCATCTCCAGCCCCCCGATTCCTCTCTAAGGGGTTCCCCCGCCAGGGCCTCCACCCCGGAGGCCATCCTCAAGAGGATGCCACGGGCTTGGAGGAGGGCAAGGAGGAGAACAGTGGTCTGCGAGTTCTCCGGTCATCGAGCGGCCGCTAAAGGTCCCCGTCGCTTCAATGGAGGTTTAATAATGGGGACCGCCGGTAAAGGCGTTCTGTCTGAGAATTTCAGAGTAGCGAGACAGGGTGACACCGGTCAAGAGGGCAGAGCTGTCGTCACAAGCTGTGGCGGGACCCTTGATGTCGTCGGGGCCGAGGGACCAGAAGCGGTCGGCGTCGATGGTGGGGTAGTGAAATTTGTTGCGGGGACGGTGGAAGTAGCGCATGCCGACCTTGTCGGAACACTTTGGACGGCGGTTGTCATGGAGCGTTCGGTGATGGCGCATATCTCTGGCGTCACCGCTGCCTCCGGGGTAACTCCGGTTCTTCTTGAAACAGGTCTTCGTCGTCGCTGCCGTTGCCCTTACTGCCCCCTGAAATCTATCCCATCCTTTTCTCCCTACGGTTGGGATTTCGGAGGTGGAGCGAAACAAGGCGGGGGCGAGAGCCGACAGGCCTGCCACAAGCACTGGAAAATGCGGCTGGGAAGGACAGAAATGGAAAGAGAAGTTTGCAGCTTGAAGCGGCCTCCGGTGTAGCCTTTCCAAGCCGCGTTCTCGAGCCTTGCAATAATGTATTCTTTTCTGGCCCTCCGGGTCTTGTAACGTACATCTTGTTAATTGAAAAATGAGAAGGAGATTTTGTTATCCCGTTCGCACTTTGCATTGAATTGTTGTCTGCCAAACTTCCTTCCTTTTCTCTTATTTTTCTCTTTCTTCTCTTTCTTTTTTTTTTTTTTTTTGATGTCGTCCTTAGGTCACCGGTGGCTCTTTTATTCGTGTTGAATTATCGTTTGTCGAGCTCCTTTTCGACTTTTGCATCGTTCGAAGATACCCGATTGCCATCGTATCGACCCATCTTTTTCGACAGTGGCTGCAGACTCGTCTGGGGCTACTTGGTTTGGTGCCCCCCTCAGGACTCGAGCTCGGAGGTCTGAGCTTCTGTCACCCTGAGGAAGTTGTCTTGCCTTGGATTTGCGTCGAAAGCTTCCTCGAAAGCTGGGGTTCCTGATGAGAGCCCCAATCCTTGCTGAGACAGGATTCTCTGCACCTTGGACGCTATTTGTTTTCCAATCGTCGCTGATGTGGTCCATCACCTTCCTTTTTCTTTTTCGCTTGAAATTTTTCCTCCACTCTCAGTGAGGCCACGGGAGTTCGGTTCCCGTAGGCGAAGTCGAGGCGAAGTTCGGCTCCCGTGGGAGTTCGGACAAAGTTTACCAGCAGTTGAAGTTGGTGACGAAGCCCGGATCCCGTAGGAGTCCGGATGGAGTCCTCCTTGCAGTTGGAGTTGCGGACGGAGCCCGGCTCCCGTAGGAGTCCGGACGAAGCTTTCCTGCAATTATAATCAGGTGCGAAGTCCGGCTCCCGTAGGAGCCCGAATGGAGCTTACCAGTAGTTGAAGTTGGTGACGAAGCCCGACTCCCGTAGGAGTCTGGACGGAGTCCTCCTTGCGGTTAGAGTTGCGGACGGAGCCCGGCTCCCGTAGGAGTCCGGATGAAGCTTTCCTGCAATTAAAGTCAGGTGCGAAGTTCGGCTCCCGCAGGAGCCCGGACGGAGCTTACCAGTAGTTGAAGTTGGTGACGAAGCTCGGCTCCCATAGGAGTCCGGACGAAGTCCTCCTTGCGGTTGGGGTTGCGGATGGAGCCCGGCTTCCGTAGGAGTCCGGGCCTTCGACTTTGCTCAAGTTAGGGCGAGGTTCTTCTCCTGTCCTTAGCAGGGCTGTGGGGGGCGCATGTGGGTGTTGCAGGGCCTCTCCCCACATTCGGTCTAAATGGAACCGGGCCTTCGACTTTGCTCAAGTTAGGGCGAGGTTCTTCTCCTGTCCCTAACAGGGCCGTGGGGGTGCATGTGGGCATTGCAGGGCCTCTCTCCCCATCCGGTCTAAATAGAACCGGGCCTTCGACTTTGCTCAAGTTAGGGCGAGGTTCTCCTCCTGTCCCTAACAGGGCTGTGGGGATGCATGTGGACGTTGCAGGGCCTCTCCCCCCATCCGGTCTAAATGGAACTGGGCCTTTGACTTTGCTCAAGTTAGGACGAGGTTCTCCTCCTGTCCCTAACAGGGCTGTGGGGGCGCATGTGGGCGTTGCAGGGCCTCTCTCTCCATCCGATCTAAATGGAATCGGGCCTTCGACTTTGCTCAAGTTAGGGCGAGGTTCTCCTCCTGTCCCTAACAGGGCTGTGGGGGCACATGTGGACGTTGCAGGGCCTCTCCCCCTATCCGGTCTAAATGAAACCGGGCCTTCGACTTTGTCGGGATGAGGTTTCCCTTTCGTTCCTGATACAGTTCGTTTGAATTGTCCTGTAGATGTAGGACAGTGCCAAAGACGTGCAGGTGTACAACTTTCAAATAAAATGAAGTTATTGGTAGTACATCCGTAAGTTTTTCGAGCTCCATGATCGCGGGAGGTCGGCTCCTCCGAGCTCCTTGAGATAATAAGTTCCGGGCCGAACTACTTCTTTGACCTCATATGGGCCTTCCCAGTTAGGGGCGAGCTTCCCTTGATCCTGAGGCTGCGAGACAGCGGCTCGTCGAAGCACTAGGTCTCCTGCTCTGAAGACTTTGTTCTTGACCCGGGCGTTGTAGTATCGAGCGACTTTCTGTCTGTAGGCTGTCATTCGAACCTAAGCTATCTCCCATCTTTCTTCCAGCAGGTCGAGGTTGGCTCTAAGACTTTGCGAGTTTTGATATCCGTCGAACGCTACGACTCGCACCGACGGGAGTTTAAGCTCAATTGGGATGACGGCCTCTGTACCGAAGGCCAAAGCAAAGGGGGTTTCCCTTGTGGGCAGTCTTTGAGTAGTTCGATACGCCCACAGCACATGATAAAGTTTGTCCGCCCAGGTTCCCTTCGCCTTTTCGAGCCTTGTCTTAATCCCCTGCAAAAGGATTCTGTTAGTTACCTCAGCTTCATCGTTCGCCTGAGAATGGGCTACCGATGTGAAGTTGTAGGAGATATTTAGATCTTCGCAAAATTCGATAAATTTCGCTCCGATGAATTGCCGCCCATTATCAGTGATTAGGATTCTGGGTAGACCGAACCTACATATAATCGACTTTCAGACGAAATCTTGCACTTTTACTTCTATGATTTTCGTCAGTGGTTCGGCTTCAACCCACTTGGTAAAGTAGTCGATCGCTACAAGGAGGAACTTCCTCTGCCCAGACGCCATAGGAAAGGGGCCAAGGATGTCCATCCCTCATTGTGCAAAAGGCCATAGGGCACTCAAGGGCGTGAGCTCAGTGGCAGGCTGTCTCTAGACGTTAGCATATCTCTGGCATCGGTCATATTTTCTGACATATTCGATTGAATCATGATGCATCGTCAGCCAGTAGTACCCTTGGCGTAGCAACTTATGGGATAAGGATCTAGCCCCCAAATGGTTTCCGCAGATTCCTTCATGCACTTCCCACAGGGCGTAGTCAGCTTCCGAAGGCCGGAGGCATCTTAAGAGAGGCAAGGAGTATGATCTCTTGTACAATTTGCCCTCATAAAGGAAGTACCGGGAGGCTTGGTTTCGGAGCTTCCGAGCTTCTTTCGCATCATGGGGGAGAACTCCATCTCTGAGATAGATTACCAGGGGGTCGACCCAGCTGGGCTCGTGGTCAATTTCCATCACGGGCCGTGGCTCTTCTGTACTCGGGTGCCTTAGAACTTCAAAAAGAACGCCCTTGGGCAGTTCGGCCGGAGCTAGCGTCGTCAGCTTAGAGAGAAGGTCAGCCCTAGTATTTTTCGACCTTGGGATCTGTTTGATGTTGAAGCTGCTAAAGGTAGAGACGAGTTCCTTTACCCTTTCAAGGTATTTGGCCATACTGTCTTCCCACGCTTCGTAACTTCCGCTGACTTGTCCCACCACTAGTTGAGAGTCGCTGTGGGCCTGGAGCTGGTCTATTCCCAGCTCTTTGGCGACCTTTAGCCCCATAATTAGAGCTTCATATTCCGCCCCATTATTTGTTGCGGGGAACTCAAAACACAGAGCGTACTCCGCGATGATTTCCTCCGGACTGACCAAGATTAAGCCTGCACCCGCACCTGACATGTTGGATGACCCATCCACATGGAGGGCCCAAAAGCGATCAGGGGGATCCGCTTCTTCTGTGGGGGAGTCCGGTCGGAACTTTAGGTCGTCGATTTCGCTTTGTTCAGATTCAGCCTTCCTCGAGATAGTACATTCCACTATGAAATCCGCCAGCACTTGGGCCTTCACTGCTGGCCTGGGTCGATAGTTGATGTCAAATTCTGTGAGCTCGATCGCCCACTTTGCCATCCTCCCAGAGGCATCCACCCGGTGCAAAATTACTTTGATCGGTTGGTCAGTGAGCAACGTCACGGTGTGCCCTTGAAAGTAGGGTCGGAGCCTCCAGACTGCAATCAACAAGGCGTAAGTCAGTTTTTCTAATTTGATGTACCTGGTCTCGGCGTCCCTCAAAGCGCGGCTAACATAGTAGATTGGCCGTTGGACTTTCGCTTCTTCTTTGACAAGGATGGCCGCAAGGGCCATGGGAGAGACCGCCAAGTATAAAAATAGCTCCTCCCCAGGCTTCGGCTTTGCCAACAGTGGGGGTGAGCCAAGGTAGCTCCTCAATTCTTCGAATGCCTGTTGGCACTCAGAGGTCCAACAGAAGTTCTTCGATTGCTTGAGGGTTTGAAAAAAGGGCAAGCACCGTTCGGCCGACCTCGCGACGAAGCGATTAAGGGCCGCTATCCTCCCCGTGAGGCACTTAACCTCTTTTACCGACTTTGGGGTGGCCATCTCCTGGATGGCACAAATTTTCTCTGGATTGGCCTCGATCCCGCACCCTGATACCATGAAGCCCAGAAACTTTCTTGAGGTTACTTCGAAAGCGCATTTAGTTGGGTTCAGCTTCATTCTATATTTTCGGAGAGCATCGAAGGTCTCCTCGAGGTCGACGATATGATCTTTGGAAGATTTGCTCTTTACGAGCATATCGTCCACGTAGACCTCCATGTTACGGCCGATCTGCTCCTTGAAGATTTTGTTCACCAGCCGCTGGTAGGTTGCGCCCGCATTTTTGAGGCTGAAAGGCATGACCCTGTAACAATAAAGGCCACGATTAGTGATGAAAGCTATCTTTTCTTCGTCTTCCGGCGCCATTCTAATTTGATTATAGCCAGAGAACGCGTCCATGAAGGTGAGGAGCTCATGGCCCGAGGTCGCGTCAACCAGTTGATCGATTCTGGGAAGGAAGTAGCTGTCCTTCGGGCAGGCCTTATTCAGCTTTTTGAAGTCTATGCACATCCTCCATTTGCCGTTTGCTTTTTTGACTAGGACAACGTTGGAAATCCAATCAAGAAAATTGACTTCCTTAATGAATCCGGCTTTAAAATGCTTGTCCACTTCCTCGGCTATCGCCTTCTGCCTCTCCGGTGCATGACCTCGGATCTTTTCTTTCGTTGGTCGATGTCTTGGATCGATGGTCAGGCGGTGCTCCATGACCTCCGTGTCAATCCCTAGCATGTCTGCTGGGACCCAAGCGAAAACGTCCGCATTCCTTCGTAGAAAATCAACGAGCCGCGTTCGCACCTCCTCTTCCAGGTTGGAGCCGATCATCACTACATGCTCCGTGTTTCCGTCATCCAAAGAGATTGGTACCAGATCTTCAATTGGGGTGCCCTTCTCTTCGGTGAGGTCATCGCGAGCATCCAATCCATCGACGGGACAGGGGTCAGATTGATCGCTTCTTTGCAAGGCTATATTGTAGCAGTGTTTGGCCAGGGCTTGGTCTCCCCGGACTTCTCCGATCCCCTGGTTGGTGGGAAACTTCAACTTCAAATGGTAAGTCGATACGACGGCTCAGAGAGCATTGAGGCCAGGTCGGTCGAGGATTGCATTGTAGGCTGACGGCACCTTCACCACCAAGAAATTCACTAGAGCCCTGGATTGTCTTGGATATTGACCTGCGGCCACAGTCAAAGTTATTATTCCTTCTGTCGGAACGGCGTCGCCGATAAACCCTACCAAGGGGGAGCTAATCGGTCTCAAATGGCTGTCAAGGATGGACATTCTTGAAAAGGCATCGTAGAACAAGATATCGGCCGAACTTTCATTGTCGACAAGAATGCGACGGACGTCGTAATTTGCTATATTCAAGGAAACTACGACCGCGTCGTCATGAGGAAATTAGACTCCCTGGGCATCCTCATCAGTGAAGGTTACGGGCTCTTCAATCTTTTTTCGCTTGGGGGGTACAGCCGGTATATTGATTGCTTCCTGCCGGGATCCCCCCGAGATGGTGTTGGCGAAATCCGTCGGAGGCCGGTTGTCCGGCCACTCCGTGTCGGCGATCATCGTCGGAAGATGCGGGGCCCGGGAAACCAGAAGCGGGATCGGGGCCCAAGATATGGCTGCGGAGACCGTAGGTAGCTGTGTAGATGCTTCACGAGAAGACATCGGGCGAGGACCCAGTGGGGGAAATGAGGAGCGGATGTCGGAGAAGATGATCAGAGGTGGCCCTTTTGAGCGCTTCTTTAAGAACAAGGATACCGAGAAGACACAGCGCCCTTCCTCTAGCGCCAATCCTGTTGGTGCAAAAATCTGCTTGCGTCGGAGAAGCTGGAGTCGAGGGAGTCGCGGTCGCCATCGAGACCCGCAAAAGAAGTCTAAACCGGAGGTGGGGTTGCTCCGGCAAGACCCTCCGACGCTCAAGTCAGTTCTCTGCCTCAACAAGAATGGAGCGCTCGAACAGAAATTTTAGCAGAGTTTCTAGGTAAAACGAGAGCTTATAAAATAACGTATCTGGGGTTTCCCCTTTTATAGACGGAGGGTGTTGCCCAGCTATGCAACCCAAGAGGGGGAGTGAATTGGGTTTTAAAAAAATTTAAGCTTAACTAATTACTTATGAAAAGTATTTGTTAAAAGCTTGATGAATGAGGAGAAAGACTTTAGTGTTGGGAATAGTGTCCCAAAGCCAATCGTCAGCCTGTTGACGATTGTGCTCCTTTTGTATTAGTACATGAATTATAAATAAATAAAAATTATTTTGATATTTTTTCATCACAAATGTTTCATCTTCTAATGAACTCCTGTGTTGTGGTGAAGTCCTTAGGACTATTTAGACTCGATAAAGGAGGATTTGTCGTTTAGTCCTTAAACATGTTCGCGACCAAATGATACGTTGTTACCAAGGATGACAATATTTATCGAGCATAGGTCGTTGTGTGCCATATGGGTTGGTTGTCCTCATAACCAAAGAGTGTGGAGACACTGGTATGGCATACAGGTGAGATGTAATGGTACATCTGCACTGAACGTGACCAACTCCGGAGCTATTTCTGCTGTCAAGATTTGCTCCGATGGGATATGGGTATAAATGTCCCTCCGACCTGAGACCGCCACGGTGACTTGCAAGCAACTCACTGCACTTAGGCACTGGACTACCTGAATTTCTAATTCAGTGACGGAAGGTTGCTGGGTGTAGTCAAGTACTTGACTTGTCGGTGCGTGTGTCAAGATGGGATTGACCACTCCAGTTTAGGAGCTGTGTACAGTCGTGTTTCAATTTAGCAAAACCTTGGCCAGGGTAGTCCTAGTGAGGAGTCACAGGACTAATTGAGTTGAGCACGATTCGGATGATATCATCAGGGTTGACAGTTTAACCCTGAGTCATCCTAAACACAGGGGTCAAAAGGGATGAATTATACGGTAACCATATTCACGTAGGTTTTGAATATTGCGATTGCGATTATTCGACCTATCCGGTCATCGGGTACCATTGCTAGATGGTCACTTCGATTAGTACAGAAATTGGTTCCTGTGCTACCGGCTTAGGTTCGAACCTGCGGGGTCACACATATTAGAGGTTCCTTTCTGATCTGATGGCTGATTATGAGTCTTATCTATCTGAAACTCTATGATTGAGAATTAGGATTCTCTAATCATGAGTTTCATACATTTTGGGTACCGGGATCAAAATTTTGAATTTCGAATTTTGAATTTGAAATTTGAACTCTTTGATCAGGGTTTCATATCGATGGTCTCTGATGCCTCATTGCCCATCGAATTTGGACTCAACATTTATGAGAGGTTTAATTAGTGATTTGATCACTAATTAACTCAATTTGATTGAGTAATTATTTTTGGATCAAGTCCAATTGAATTGGATTCAGTTTGGATTGACCCGATTAGGTTAAATGTTGACCTAATCGCTAAGGTGGTTTAGTTCCTGATTTGATCAGGGGTTAGGTTTAGTTAATTCTTGATTTGATTAGAATTTTATTAAGCCTAATTAAGCTTAATTATGTTGGGTTTAATTTGGTCTAATTGTGCTCAACCTATTTTAAACTAGGTTGGCTCAATTTGAATCAAACCACCTTGTTTTAAATTCCCTGCGTCACCCAACTTCCTTGCACCCATTTGAATTCACGAGAAGAAACTTCTCGTGAAATTTTTCTCACATAAAACCCTTCCCCACGTCCTCATTTGTGCGCCATATGGATAGATAAATTAATTAGTTAGCCATTCAAATTCAAAGCATGTTTGAATTTGAATGGATAACTTATCACTTGCCCTTTCATCCTTATCCATTTTGTGCGCCACATTACTTACACGAGAAAAGGTTTCTCGTGAAACTTTTTCACACACAAAGATCCACGCCCCTTCTCTTCTCATGCCCAAAAGGATAGGGATAAGTTGGTTTTTTTTTGAATTCAAATTTGATTTGAATTCAAATGTGTAACCTCTTGTCTTTATCCTCTCACGCGGATAAGACACGTTTGACGTTGTTTTAAAAAGAGGAGAAAGGTGGGACGTGCGTAGAAAAATTAGGAGAGAAACTTTGGGGCATGAGGAAGGCTTCTGCGCAAGGTGAAGGTCCAAAACCTTCTGAGAGAAAAAGAAAGAAAAGAGAAAAAATTGGGTGCAGAGTTTTTGGTGTGTACCCTAAGGTTTCTACCTAGGGTTCGGGAAGTGAGATTGGTGTGCCACGAGTGTCGTGAGTCCACCAAATTTTAGAGAGAGATCCATCAGCCTCTCAAGTAACTGTGCAGATGATCCGGAGCATCTGAGAAGTTGGCACACATCGATCGAAGGAGTTCGATCAACATCTGCCATCAAAAGGATGAAATCACGAACTAGCATTCGTGAGGAGCTGATCAGATGGGAGCTTCGTGTGGACGATCCGCAGAGGCCAAACAGTTGGGTGGCTGTGACGTGACAATCAGAGCCCTCCGACGGTGATCAGATTGCGGTGATCGACTACCCACAAAAGGTGATGTGTTCTGAACACAGTACTGTAAAACGTTTACTGATTCAAATTTGAATTTCAAATTTAAATGCATGCTGTTGTATCATATTTAGATCCTAGTATAGGGTTAATTAGTATTAATTAATGAGATTAATTAATAATTCCACTGTAAAATAGTAACTTTGAAAAAATTTTAAAATTACCATTTTGCTCCTGCACTAAATTTTTGCTTCAATTGGTATCAGAGCAGGTTCTAGAATATGATATACATATGCATGCGTAGATTAAGGTGTAATCTATAAGTTTAAATTTGAAATTCAAAATTCAAAATTCGAAATTCAAAAAGATTTGAAATTTGAAATTTGAAATTTGTTAGAAGTTTCAAATTTGAAATTCAAAATTTGAAATTTGAAATTTGGTTGAAATCTTAAATTTGAAATTTGAAATTTGAAATTCGAAATTTGAAATTTGAAATTTAAAATTCAAAATTTGAAATTTGAAATTTGGTTGAAATCTCAAATTTGAAATTTAAAATTTGAAATTTGAAATTTGAAATTTGAAATTCAAAATTCAAAATTTAAAATTCAAAGATTGAAAATTCGAAATTTGAAATTTGGTTGAAATCTCAAATTTGAAATTTAAAATTTGAAATTTGAAATTTGAAATTTGAAATTCAAAATTTAAATTTTGAAATTTGTATATTTAGATATACTTGATCCAAGTAGCAAGTAATCTAATTGGGTTGGTTGCCATGGCCGTCCGGTCATAGGAGAAAAGTAGGGTTTAAAGGCCCTCTTTTCTCATTCGATGGGGTCTCCTATGGCGGTAGGGGTGCCGATGCAATTATATCCCATGCCGATGAAGCAGCGAAAGGACTTAATTAAGAAATTTATCGTGAATATGTTAGATTAGATCTAAAAGAAAATTTATGATTTATTTTGAGTTATTTTCTGTTATGAAATGAGCAATAGAATTACTGTTTATGAAATGTGCTGACCCGTTTGTGAAATGAGTTAACACATTTGGTGAACAGAAAATAAAATTTTTCAAATTTAAAAATTATTTTTGAAATGCCAAACCCTGATCCATCAGCCCAAGTACTTAATTAAAGGAATTAAGTGTTGTCTAGTAGGTCTAGAATTATGAATTAAGACCTAAGACAATTGCATAAACTTTTGGGTCAATAGGTTAGATGAATTAGGTCCATAATTGGGTTAGACCTAAGGTTAGTTTAAAAAGTGGACGAATTGGAGTAATTGGTCAAATCTAATCAAAAGTTGAATTAGATTAGGTCAAGGATACTCTAGACTCAACTTCAATAGTTGTAGTTGAATGGGTCCATGTCTTTAACTAGACCAAGATAGACTTAATTCATGGCTACGCGGTGGAGCTCTATTTACTAAGTTGATCAAAATTAAAACTAATGAACCGGTTGGTGTCTAAGGTAAGTTCGGCAGTTTTGACCAGTGGTTCTTAAGCGGGAGCTACTCGCATTGATTCGATCATTGACGAGTTAATGACAAATCCCCACCACTGATCTCACTTACCTGGCCAATCTGGTAAGTTAGATTTTGATTAGATCACTTGGTGATTAGAGCTCACCCATGTCATTAGGTAAATCAGTAAGACTGATTTAGGTGCTCCTAATGCCAGCTTTAATTAAATCCTTTTTAATCTGACTTGGTGAAGTCAGTGGGAGGATTGAAATTGGCTGGATGATTTCTTCTCTACTATTCTTTAATAAAATCCTCAAAATTATTAGGTCCCTAAAATGATTAAGTTATAATGATAACTAAGTCATAGCCTCCCATTAAGTGAATGATAATGAGTCCATTAGTTCAATATCATTGGAGGCCCAAAGGCCTGGTGCTCATTGGCCAATGGAATTATTATTCATAATATGATAATTTGATTGAGTCTTTCTGATGGTGGTTAGGTTGGCCGGCCAAAGTCGGGCCTGATCATTTATTGGTCCGATTCACTAAATTAAGTCATGTTAATGGTTGGACCTAACCAGATCTTTTCAGTGGAGGCCAAAGCCTACTGATTAGGTTCTAGAGCAAAATCAATTACTAGAAGTTGTTTAGAGAAACAACTGGTTAAGAACCTACCCATAGATGCACATGGGTTGACCAACCAAAGTTGGGCTCGTGTGTAGTCTGTGTGGATTCTAGTACCCATTAAGGAATTAAAGTAATTCCTCGAATTGGAGGATGAGGCTACCAGTTCATAAAAATATTGGGAAAAACTTTAGACTAAAGTCCAAGTCTTTAGTATTAATTTATGTACTAATAGAGGTCTCGTTTTCCTTTAAGCAGCTATGGCCACTACCCTGTCGCTCCGGTCATTATTAGATAATGACAAGCTCATGGGACCCAATTTCGATAGCTGGTATCGAAAATTGAAAATCGTCCTTGAGCATGAACGGATCCTTTATGTAGTAACGGATCCAGCACCTGAGGAGCCAGCTCCGAATGCTAGTAAAGCGATCCGAGATACTTACTTGAAGTGGCTCAATGACCGCACCACCGTTCGATGTATTATGCTGGCAGCAATGAATGACGAGTTCAGCCGAAGGTTTGAGAACGCCCAGCCACAGGAGATGCTTCAAATGTTGAACGACTCCTTTGGCACGCCTGACGACGTTGAAAGGCACAAAACTAGTTGTGCTATTTTCAATGCTCGGATAAGGGATGGGGCCTCAGTCACTGATCATGTACTGTATATGATCGAGATGATTGAGCGCCTAAGCAAATTGGGTTTTCCTCTGCACGAGCAGCTCGGTAAGGATGCGATCCTTAATTCCTTGCCCAAGTCCTTCCTCCCATTCCTTACTCATTTTCGAATGACAAAGCCTGCAGTAAACTACCACGGATTGTTGGGGTTGCTGCAGAACTTTAAGAAGGATCACCAACTCCATAAAGAGTCGGTGAATGTAGTGGGAGGGTCTTCTTCTCGTCGTCAACCCTTTGGGAAGGGGAAGAAGAACAAGAAGAAGAAAAATAAGAAGGTGCAATCTCATGCTGGGACAGTAGCATGGGGTCAGACCAAGAAGTGCAAGCATGACCAGAGCCAGGCGGAGTGCTTCTTTTGCAAGAAGCACGGGCATTGGAAGAGGAACTGTCCTCAATACATTGCCTCCCTGGACCCCAACAGGCCAAAGAAGAAGCAAGGTAATTATATGATAACTCCTTGCAACTTTTCAATTTGTGATACTACTGCCTGGGTATTGGATACCGGAAGCCCTTATCATATTTGTAATTCGATGCAGGGTCTGCAGGTCAGTAGGAGATTTGATGAAGGCGAGAGGTTCCTGAATGTTGGAGATGGAAGTAAAGTTTCAGTTCTAGCTTTAGGAATCATGAGTCTTGTAATCAATTCTCGTAATGTAATTCTGAGTGAATGTCACTATTGTCCAAGTTTTTTATTAAATATTATTTCTGTAGGCCTTTTGGCCATGTACGGTTATGATTTTTTAATAAAAAGAAATATTTGCAATATCATTTTGAATGGTGTTACAATATTTGTTGGATAATTAAATAATAGAATTTACTTACTATCACAGCCTGTTAATGTGGTTCAAAAATTCGGTAAACGCTCTAGAATAGATAATGTGTCAGAAGTCTACCTTTGGCACTGTAGGCTAGGTCATATCAATAAGAATAGGATAAACAGGTTGGCTCAAGAAGGAATTCTTGAAGTTAGTGATTGTGAATCACTTCCAACCTGTGAGTCCTGTCTTCTTGGAAAGATGACCAAGTCACCTTTTACTGGAAAAGGTGAGCGAGCCAGTGAACTCTTAGGTCTGGTACATTCTGATGTATGTGGACCCATGAGCTCAAGTGCAAGAGGTGGATTTTTCTACTTCATAACCTTCACAGACGACCTATCTAGGTATGGGTATGTCTATTTAATGAAGCATAAGTCGGAATCATTTGAAATGTTCAAACTATTCCGAAATGAGGTAGAAAAACAAACTGGGAAGTGTATTAAAACTCTTCGATCTGATCGAGGAGGTGAATACCTTTCCAATGAGTTTCTGACGTATCTAGGGGAGAATGAGATTCTCTCTCAGTGGACTCCTCCTGGAACACCACAGCATAATGGTGTGTCTGAAAGGAGGAATCGGACCCTGTTAGACATGGTTCGATCCATGATGGGGTTTGCTGGTCTGCCGATCTCCCTCTGGGGATATGCGCTCGAATCGGCTTGTTACCTTCTAAATAGAGTTCCGAGTAAGTCTGTAGCCAAAACGCCATATGAGATATGGATAGGACGTAAGCCAGTACTCTCGCACCTTAGGGTTTGGGGGTGTCCGACTTATGTTAAACGTTTAATTACAGACAAGCTTGAACCTAGGTCTGACAAGTGTAATTTTATAGGGTACCCAAAAGAGATCAAAGGATATTATTTCTACCTTGCTGATGAGCAAAAGGTGTTTGTCAGCCTTAAGGCAATCTTTTTAGAAAAGGAGTTCCTTAGTGAAGGAACTGTTGCCTCTAAAGTCGAACTTGACGAAGTTCGACAGGTGGAAAATCCGACACATGTTACTGAACCTGAACCGGATTTGATTAGATCAGATCCGGAGCCCATTGATTATGCACCCTTAAGGCGGTCTGGTAGAGTACCACATCAACCGGACAGATACTATGGTTTCTTGGTCCGGGATGGTGATCCTATCGAACTTGATGAAAACGATGAGGATCCGATCACCTACATGGATGCAATGCAGAGACCTGACTCTGAGAAATGGCTAGAGGCCATGAAATCCGAAATGAAGTCCATGAAGGTCAACGATGTGTGGACATTGGTTGACCCACCCGAAGGAGTAAAACCCATAGGGTGTAAGTGGGTCTTCAAAAGGAAGAGGGGCGCAGACGGAAAGGTGGAGACCTATAAAGCCCGTCTGGTTGCCAAGGGATATCGTCAACGTTATGGTATAGACTATGACGAGACGTTTTCTCCTGTGGCAATGCTCAAATCCATTCGGATTATGCTTGCGATAGCTGCCCATCTGGACTATGAAATCTGGCAGATGGATGTGAAGACAGCTTTCCTAAATGGAGAGCTGGACGAAGAGGTGTATATGATACAACCTGAAGGGTTCACATCCACAGATGAGTCTAAGGTGTGCAAGCTACAGAGGTCCATTTATGGACTTAAGCAGGCATCTCGGAGTTGGAACATACGTTTTGATAGGACGATCAAAACGTATGGCTTCGTTAAGAACGGAGAAGAACCCTGCATTTATAAGTGGGCTAATGGTCCAGCAGTAGTATTTCTTGTATTGTATGTGGATGATATTCTCTTAATCGGGAATGATGTCCCTGCATTACAGGGAATAAAGATTTGGCTATCGTCACAGTTCTCCATGAAGGATCTGGGAGAAGCTTCCTACATCCTAGGGATGAGGATCTATAGGGATAGATCCAAAAAGTTGCTTGGCTTATCCCAGTCCACGTACATTGATACTATGCTGAAAAGGTTCAGCATGGAAAATTTCAAGAAAGGCTATCTACTGATAGGCCATGGAATTTCTCTCTCGAAGAGGGATTGTCCGACAACACCTCAAGAGAGAGAGCGTATGGGTAGGATTCCATATGCTTCGGCAGTGGGATCTATCATGTATGCCATGACATGTACACGACCAGATGTGGCATACTCACTAGGGGTAGTGAGTAGATACCAATCTGATCCAGGAGAGAATCACTGGAAGGTTGTTAAAACCATCCTGAAGTATTTAAGAAATACTAAGGACCAGTGGCTTATATATGGTGAATCGGACTTGAGACTTATAGGGTTTATAGACTCTAGTTTCCAGTCTGATCGAGATGATAGCAAGAGTGTGTCGGGATTTATTTTTACCCTTAATGGTGGGGCTGTCTGCTGGAAGAGTTTCAAGCAGCACACTGTGGCTGATTCAGTATGCGAGGCGGAGTATATTGCTGCATCAGATGCTGCCAAAGAAGTGGTGTGGCTGAGGAAATTCATCACCGAGCTCGGAGTAGCACCCTCCCTTGTTGGTCCAGTTCTGCTCTACTGCGACAGCTCTGGAGCCATTGCTCAGGCGAAGGAACCAAAGGCACACCAGCGGACGAAGCATATTCTGCGCCGCTACCATCTCATCCGGGAGATCATGGATCGAGGTGACGTCGACCTTCAGAAGATCGACGGGAAGGAGAACCTGGCCGACCCATTCACTAAAGCCATTGCGGTGAAGGAGTTCAACGACTACAAGTCGAAGATGGGTATTAGATACTGCACCGATAGGCTTTAGGCCAAGTGGGAGATTGTTGGGAATAGTGTCCCAAAGCCAATCGTCAGCCTGTTGACGGTTGTGCTCCTTTTGTATTAGTACATGAATTATAAATAAATAAAAGTTATTTTGGTATTTTTTCATCACAAATGTTTTATCTTCTAATGAACTCCTGTGTTGTGGTGAAGTCCTTAGGACTTTTTAGACTCGACAAAGGAGGATTTGTCGTTTAGTCCTTAAACATGTTCGCGACCAAATGATACGTTGTTACCAAGGACGACAATATTTATCGAGCATAGGTCGTTGTGTGCCATATGGGTTGGTTGTCCTCATAACCAAAGAGTGTGGAGACACTGGTATGGCATACAGGTGAGATGTAATGGTACATCTGCACTGAACGTGACCAACTCCGGAGCTATTTCTGCTGTCAAGATTTGCTCCGATGGGATATGGGTATAAATGTCCCTCCGACCTGAGACCGCCACGGTGACTTGCAAGCAACTCACTGCACTTAGGCACTGGACTACCTGAATTTCTAATTCAGTGACGGAAGGTTGCTGGGTGTAGTCAAGTACTTGACTTGTCGGTGCGTGTGTCAAGATGGGATTGACCACTCCAGTTTAGGAGCTGTGTACAGTCGTGTTTCAATTTAGCAAAATTTTGGCCAGGGTAGTCCTAGTGAGGAGTCACAGGACTAATTGAGTTGAGTACGATTCGGATGATATCATCAGGGTTGACAGTTTAACCCTGAGTCATCCTAAACACAGGGGTCAAAAGGGATGAATTATACGGTAACCATATTCACGTAGGTTTTGAATGTTGCGATTGCGATTATTCGACCTATCCGGTCCTCGGGTACCATTGCTAGATGGTCACTTCGATTAGTACAGAAATTGGTTCCTGTGCTACCGGCTTAGGTTCGAACCTGCGGGGTCACACACATTAGAGGTTCCTTTCTGATCTGATGGCTGATTATGAGTCTTATCTATCTGGAACTCTATGATTGAGAATTAGGATTCTCTAATCATGAGTTCCACACATTTTGGGTACCGGGGTCAAAATTTTGAATTTCGAATTTTGAATTTGAAATTTGAACTCTTTGATCAGGGTTTCATATCGATGGACTCTGATGCCTGATTGCCCATCGGATTTGGACTCAATATTTATGAGAGATTTAATTAGTGATTTAATCACTAATTAACTCAATTTGATTGAGTAATTATTTTTGGATCAAGTCCAATTGAATTGGATTCAGTTTGGATTGACCCGATTAGGTTAAATGTTGACCTAATCGCTAAGGTGGTTTAGTCCCTGATTTGATCAGGGGTTAGGTTTAGTTAATTCCTGATTTGATTAAAATTTTATTAAGACTAATTAAGCCTAATTATGTTGGGTTTAATTTGGTCTAATTGTGCTCAACCTATTTTAAACTAGGTTGGCTCAATTTGAATCAAACCACCTTGTTTTAAATTTCCTGCGTCACCCAACTTCCTTGCACCCATTTGAATTCACGAGAAGAAACTTCTCGTGAAATTTTTCTCACATAAAACCCTTCCCCACATCCTCATTTGTGCGCCATATGGATGGATAAATTAATTAGTTAGCCATTCAAATTCAAAGCATGTTTGAATTTGAATGGATAACTTATCACTTGCCCTTTCATCCTTATCCATTTTGTGCGCCACATTACTTACACGAGAAAAGGTTTCTCGTGAAACTTTTTCACACACAAAGAGCCACGCCCCTTCTCTTCTCATGCCCAAAAGGATAGGGATAAGTTGATTTTCATTTGAATTCAAATTTGATTTGAATTCAAATGTGTAACCTCTTGTCTTTATCCTCTCACGCGGATAAGACACGTTTGACGTTGTTTTAAAAAGAGGAGAAAGGTGGGACGTGCGTAGAAAAATTAGGAGAGAAACTTTGGGGCGTGAGGAAGGCTTCTGCATAAGGTGAAGGTCCAAAACCTTCCGAGAGAAAAAGAAAGAAAAGAGAGAAAATTGGGCGCAGGGTTTTTGGTGTGTACCCTAGGGTTTCTACCTAGGGTTCGGGAAGTGAGATTGGTGTGCCACGAGTGTCGTGAGTCCACCAAATTTTAGAGAGAGATCCATCAGCCTCTCAAGTAACTATGCAGATGATCCAGAGCATCTGAGAAGTTGGCACACATCGATCGAAGGAGTTCGATCAACATCTGCCATCAAAAGGATGAAATCACGAACTAGCATTCGTGAGGAGCTGATCAGACGGGAGCTTCGTGTGGACGATCTGCAGAGGCCAGACAGTTGGGTGGCTGTGACGTGACAATCAGAGCCCTCCGACGGTGATCAGATTGCGGTGATCGACTACCCGCAAAAGGTGATGTGTTCTGAACACAGTACTGTAAAACGTTTACTGATTCAAATTTGAATTTCAAATTTAAATGCATGCTGTTGTATCATATTTAGATCCTAGTGTAGAGTTAATTAGTATTAATTAATAAGATTAATTAATAATTTTGCTGTAAAATAGTAATTTTAAAAAAGTTTTAAAATTACCATTTTGCCCCTGCACTAAATTTTCGCTTCATTTAGTTCAAGATTAATTACCTAAAGCAAGAATGCAAGGATATAATAAAGAAATAAAGAAAAATAATAAAGCACACCACAAACACAAAGATTTATAGTGGTTCGGTGCCAATCTTGCACCTACATCCACTCTCCAAGCTCCTACTTGGGAATTCCAATCCACTATACTTGTATTCAACCCGAATACAAACGTCGGAACCTCCGACACTAGCTATCCTAAGCTAGTCCATTTATTTTCCGGGTACAAGTCAACCCAATACACTCCGATTTCAGGTTCGGATCAACCTTCCCTTATTTTGGAAACCCTCCAAAAACAAGAACAATTACTCACAAAGAGTAAGACAGTTTAGAGCATAAATAAGTACAAGAATAGCTCCTTAAATGAGCGAATATAACATTAAATACACTTTACTCAAATGAAGAATCTCCTTTTAAATTTTCTTAAGGTGGATGAAGAGTTGAATGAACGCTTGAGGAATAGGTGAGCTTTGATTGAAGGCTTCTTGAAGGCTTTGAAAGAGCTCTTGATCAAGGTTGAAAAGTTGGCTTGAAAAACTCTCTCTTTGAATGCTCTTGAATGCCCTTTTGAACGCTCTTGCTTTTTTCTTTCAAAATCTCTTGTATGTCTCTTGTGTATATTGTAGATCTCTTGTATCTCTCGTGTATATTGTAGATCCCCCTTTTTATTTTTCACCTTTTGAAACTTTTTATAGATTTAAGAAACAAGGGAAAACATTTTAGGCAGAAAAAGAGCCGTTAGAGCATTTAAAGTGAGCATTAAAGGTAACTAAAACGGGCAAAAAACTAGCCGTTGCAGACAATTTCCATCGCAGGGGTCGACTCATGCTTCAGGGGTCGACTCATGAGTCGACCTCTGTTGCAAAAACCAGAGATTTGGATTTCTGGATATTTTGGTCCAAAACAGCAGAAGTCGACTCATGAGTCGACTCATGCCTTGTGGGTCGACTCATGAGTCGACTCACAGGTCGTGCCAAGCCAAAAAAAAACCAGCGTGCCAAGGGAAATTTTAGCGTGCCAAGCAGCTCATTGTGCCATGAGTTGACTCATGAGTCGACTCATGCACTTCAAACATTCATAACTTCAAAAATATAAGACCAAAAATAATAAAATTTTCACCAATAGATTACAAATCATTTGTTCTACCAAATGATACTATCAAATCAAGATTTTAGTAAAATTATGATTTTGCCCCTGAAGAGCATAAAGACTTTTTCAAATAAAAATATTTGTATCCCTTCAATCTGCTTTGTAATCATCAAAATCAATCTAGGAGCAATAATCTCCTCCTTTTTGATGATGATAAAATACTTGAACAAAAGCATTTATGTGAATGCATTATAGATTTATATGCTTGAAAAGAGTATGAATCTTTTGGCATGTGATATAAATAGTCATATGCAAGAATAGTTTGCCCATTTGCTTAAAGATTTGAAGATATGCTCATTGGATTATGTGATTTTGGTGTTAGAGTAGAAAACTTATTTTTGTTATCAGATCAAGCTGTATTTTGAAAATTTGCTCATTCTCATTTAATTTTAGTTTTAGCATCAGAGCAAAAAATAATTATGTGTGCCAAAGCATGTTTAAGAGTTGATTTGGAAAGTGTATTAGATCATTTTGAGTTTAAGATGTATCAGAGCAAGAGAAAAATAAATTTTGCAATGTATCAGAGCAAGAAAAATAATTTTACAATGTTATCAGAAAAAAATTTTACAATGTATCAGAGCAAGTTAAAAATTTTAAGATGTATCAGAGTAAGTTAAATTTCTTAAGATGTATCAAGGTAAATAAAATTTCAAAAGATGTATCAGAGCAAGTTGGAATTTTGAAGTATATCAGAGCATATTTAAATTTTTAAAGCAAATCAGAGCATATGTAAAGAAGTAATTTAAAAGTTACTTATTTGCATTGTACTTAGCATTGTACTTTTGATATTGTTCTTTAAATTCTCCAATTCATTCATTAATTTCTCATAATTTGTAATTTTGCTTTTGATGGGCTGTTTTTTCTTTAATTGCTCATAATTTATGGTTTTGCTTTTGATGGATTACTTTTTCTTTAATTGCTCATAATTTATGGTTTTGCTTTTGATGGATTTTTTTTTTGTTTAATTTCTCCCCCTTTTTGACATCATCAAACATGGTTAACTCCTCCTTTTTCTGAAACATTCTTTAATTTCTCCCCCTTTAGAGTTTATCACAGATGTTTGCTCCCCCTTAATACAGAATTATTAACAGCAAACAACAACAAAGAGAAGACAATATTTCAACAAGGAGAATATATATAACCAAAATATGATCGACATCATTACAAAAGGTAGAAATATAAGTAAAAGATGATACCATAAAACCATAATTGTTTCAATACATAGTTCATAATATAAAAGTCAACCAGCTAATTGTCAATACATGGCCCCAAAATACAGATCCTAGAACAAGACACTAACACCTAGGATCTAGTAATGATCATGACAAGTCATGGATCGGAGTCATCAGATATGGGATGAGGAGCTGATGGATCTCGATCAGAAGTGCGTCCTCTACCCCGTCTGCCTCTGGCACGAGCAGGAGAGCGAGATGAACTGGGTGGCTGAGAACGCTGAGAGGCTAAGGACTGAACAGAAAGGGTGAGTCTGATGGAATCAAGTACGTTCAGTGCTCTGGAAACAGACTGAAGTAGAGCAGTGAACTGAGTGGATGCATGCTCACTCGATCCTTGGATCTCTTTCCTCAGTAACTCATATCCACCCTCCAGTGCTCCTCTGAGCCTGCCAGCCTCTGCAGTGAGGTCTGTGACCTCAATAGTGGACTCCTGTGGCTGAGGATGGGCCAAAGCAAGGACTTGCCCCTGCAAGTCAAGAACTCTGCCAGTCAGTCTCCAGACGGTGTCCTCAAGCTGCTGAATCCGGATGGACTGATCTGATATCATCTGAAACACAGTGGATATGTGGGGAGTCATGGTCTGATCAGAAGAAGTGGCTCCTGGTGCAAAAGTAGTACTGCTCCACTGACTAGATAGCAAAGAGGCCACACATTGTGATATCTGCTCGATCTGATCGTCAGCCAGTCTGAACTCTGATTGAGGTGCTCTGCTCTCTGGCTGATACACTGGTGTGGGCATCCTAGTAAACTCTGAAGGGCCAGCCTCTGTATCAGGAATGAACTGGATATTTGGTGATGCTGCCCTGAAGTCATGGATAGGAGATGATGGACCTTCTTCTTCTACTCTGTCTTCAACTCTGTCTTCAGCTCTATCTTCAGTTCTCTCTCCAACTCTCTCCTCAGCTCTCTCCTCAGATCCCTTGATCCAACCACCATCAGTCTTTGTAAATCCCATTCGGTGCAGGGTGTGTTGGTTGAAGGTGTCCACATGAGAGAGCTTAGTAGATGCCTCCCCCTCACAGCTAACTCCAAACCTCCTAAATACTCGAGTAAGGGCCATACCAAAAGGCAAGTGTGCCTTGGATCTGTTCAAAGTCTCTCTCATAGCCTCTATCATAAGTGCAGGGAGGTTCAGGGGGGTCTGAGTGATGACATGAAACATGATACAAACATCTCTGCTGGAAAGTAAATCATGCCTACCACTCCTAGGAAAGAAGAGCTTCGTTACCATCTGATGCAGGATCCTCATCTCAATGGATAAAATCTTTGCTTCCAATTTATTTAAACTCCCTGAGTAAGTTCCCCCTAGTATAACACTGATCCCCTCTTCTTTTACTGGGAGTTCCATATAAGAGTAACCCTCACTAGGCAAATGAAGTATTTCTCCCAATATACTAAAATTCAAGCAAATATCAATACCCTTGACTGTTGAAGTCACTGACCCATTTCCATAATGTAGATTCTGGTAGTATTCTCTAACTAGGTCAACATAGGTGACTTCCTTAAGGGAGCAGTAGAAACCCCATCCTTGGTTTTTAATCTTGGTTGCAAATGTAAAACCCTCTTTTTCAAAGAATCGAAAATCTATATTCTTCCATGTTTCAACTTTTCTATCAGATAGAGGATTCTTACTGGGGCATAGGGAGGATTGAGGGGGACCTTGAGCAGATACTGAAGCTGGAGTGGGAGCAGTGGAAGACTGAGCAGCTTGCCTTTTCTTTCGGATATTTTCTTTAAGCTCACGGACTGACTTTCTTCTTTGGGGAAGCTTCATCTTCGGAGCCATATTCACTACAGTAGCAGGCAAGGAGACTTGGAGGAACAAGTGAATGAGTGGAGGAGGGATCACAAGAGAGTGAAGAGGGATTTTGGTGGAGAAAAGAGGTGGATTTGAGAAGAATGGTGGAGTGCTAAGGCACGCTCCAACCGTGCCAAACAATGGGAGAAAGCACAAAAATTCCTTTCCAAGGTGGTGATTTTTGATGGAGAGGAGGAGGGAGAAGTGCCTCGAGCTAGATCCTTGGATTTGGAGCAAAAGGAAATGGAGAAGTCGGCTTTTGGAAGGAGGAAGATGAAAGGATGAGTCGGCTCACGAACAGGATCCCATATAAAAATAATGAGCCCGTGGGAAGTTTGAGAAAATAACAAGTTTGCCATTGAGTCGACTCATGGGGGTCGACTCATGAAGTTCAGAAATTCAAAAAAAATATGAATAAATTCCAAAAAAATTTGAAATTTTGGGAAAAGGAGTTTTTCTCAAAGATAAATTTTTAGAATGATAAACTTGAGCTTTTGGGATCAGGATAGATGTTGGAAATTGAGCTCTAAGAATTTTTGACATCAATTCTTGAAAATTGAGAAAAATTTAGGCGTATGGATCTAGAATTCCTAGATTTCTCCTAATTTCACAGAATCTATCCTCACTAAGGGCCTTTGTAAAGATATCAGCTAATTAATTTTCAGTGCAAACATATTCAAGAATTATATTTTTGTTTTGAACATGTTCTCTTATAAAATGATGTCTTATTTCAATATGTTTGGATCTTGAGTGTTGAATTGGATTTTTAGATAGATTTATGGCACTTGTGTTGTCACATCTTATTGGTGTTTCATTAAGTTTGATTCCAAAGTCTTCGAGTTGTTGCTTAATTCACAAGATTTGAGCACAACAACTTCCGACTGCAATGTATTCGGCCTCAACCGTAGACAGTGCCACCGAATTTTATTTCTTGCTAAACCATGAGATTAGGTTAACTCCAAAAAATTGGCAAGTTCCACTTGTGCTTTTTCTATCTAATTTACATCCAGCAAAATCAGCATCTGAATATCCTAATAAATCAATTTGTGAGTCCTTAGAGTACCATAACTCTAGAGTTTGAGTACCATTTAAGTATCTAAGGATTCTTTTAACAGCATTCAAATGAGATTCTTTAGGATTAGATTGATATCTAGCACATAAACAAACACTAAACATGATATCAGGCCTACTTGCAGTTAAATATAATAATGAGCCAATCATACCTCTATAGTATTTTAAGTCTACACATTTACCTTCATCATCCTTGTCAAGCTTACATGAGGGACTCATTGGTGTGCCAATTGGTTTGCAGTTCTCCATTCTAAATCTTTTGAGTAGTTCCTTGGTGTACTTGCTTTGGGTGATGGAGATTTCCTCTTTTGATTGTTTGATTTGGAGTCCGAGGAAGAAGGTGAGTTCTCCCATCATGCTCATCTCGAACTCCCCCTGCATAAGCTTAGCAAAGTATTGACAAAGGGATTCATTAGTAGACCCAAAAATTATGTCATCAACATAAATTTGTATAACTAGCATATCATTTTGATTTCTTTTAATAAAGAGGGTTGTATCTACATTACCTCTTGAAAAACTATTATTTAGTAGAAATTTGCTTAGCCTATCATACCATGCTCTAGGTGCTTGTTTTAATCCATATAAAGCTTTATTTAATCTAAAGACATGATTAGGAAAAGCATGATTTTCAAATCCAGAGGGTTGTTCTACATATACTTCTTCAGCAATATATCCATTTAAAAATATATTTTTAACATCCATTTGAAATAATTTGAATTTCATAAAGCAAGCATATGCAAGTAGAAGTCTAATAGCTTCTAATCTAGCAACAGGTGTAAAGGTTTCATCAAAATCAATTCCTTCTTCTTGATTATATCCCTTAGCAATCAGTCTTGCTTTATTTCTAATTACATTTCCATGCTCATCTAATTTGTTTCTAAAGACCCATTTTGTGTCAATTATTGAATAATTTTTAGGTCTTGATACTAAGGTCCAAATATTATTTCTTTCAAATTGATTAAGTTCCTCTTGCATTGCATTAATCCAATTATGATCATTTCAGCTTCTTCAAAAGTTTTAGGTTCAAGATGAGATACAAAAGCACAATGATTAACTACATCTCTAAGTGAAGAACGGGTTTTTACCTCATGCATAGGATCACCAATAATTAACTCCTTAGGGTGGTTGTGAACATACCTCCATTCCTTGGGTAGGTCATTTGTACCTTGAGGTTGTTCTTGAATTTCTTCACCTCTCTCATCTTGTTTGTCTTCTTGATCCTTGTCTTCTGGAGTTGCTGAATCTTTCAAAGTGATCTCCTTCATACCTTCTATTAGTGGATCTGCATCATCAACACCCTCATTCTTCTTTGAAGGAAGATCGTTAGATTCATCAAAAATAACATGTATGGACTCCTCAACTACTAAAGTTCTTTTGTTGAAAACTCTAAATGCTTTACTAGTGGAGGAGTAACCTAGAAAGATTGCTTCATCTGATTTTGCATCAAATTTATCAAGTCTTTCTTTGCCATTATTTAATACAAAACATCGGCAACCAAAAATATGAAAATATGCAATATTTGGTTTTCTTCCTTTCCAAAGTTCATAGGGGGTTTTCTTTAAAAATTGTCTAATCAAAGTATGATTTAAAATGTAACATGCTGTGTTAATTGCTTCAGCCCAAAAATATCTTGGAAGGTTGCTTTCACAAAGCATGGTACGGGCCATTTCTTCTAAGGTTCTGTTTTTCCTTTCAACTACCCCATTCTGTTGGGGTGTCCTAGGAGCAGAGAAGTTATGGCCAATTTCATTTTCATCACAAAAATTTTCAAAGTCTTGATTTTCAAATTCAGTTCCATGATCACTTCTAATATTTTGAATTGAAAACCCTTTTTCATTAGTGACTTTTCGATTAAATTTAGTGAAAATATGAAAAGTTTCATCTTTGTGTGCCAAAAAGAAAACCCAAGTAAAACGAGAGTAATCATCTATAATTACAAAACCATATCGTTTTCCTCCTAGACTAGTGGTTCTAGTTGGTCCAAATAAGTCCATATGCAAAAGCTCTAAAGGTCTAGAAGTTGAAACAATGTTTTTGGATTTAAATGAAACTCTAGTTTGTTTACCTAATTGACATGCATCACAAATTCTATCCTTTTTAAAATTCAGTTTTGGCAAACCAAGAACTAATTCTTTCTTAATTAATTTTGAAAGAGAATGCATGCTAATATGTGCAAGTCTACGATGCCACAGCCAACTAGTCTCATTAACTTTAGCATTCAAGGATACTAGGCATTGCATGTCTAATTTGGCTAAATCATTCAAATCTACCATATAAATATTGCCATGCCTATGTCCTATAAATTTAATGCCATCGTTAATAGGACTAGTCACAATGCAAACAGATGATTCAAAAATAACTTTATACCCTTTATCACAAAATTGACTAATGCTAAGTAAATTATGCTTTAAACCTTTAACTAACAAAACATTTTCAATGTATTTGGATGGAGTGATACCAATGTTACCTATCCCGATGATCTTTCCTTTGCCATTATCTCCAAAGGTGACCATCCCTCCATCCTTAGCATCAAGCGTGATGAATTGTGATTCATCATCAGTCATGTGTCTCGAGCATCCACTGTCAAGATACCATTTTCTGTATCCTCCTTGGGATGCTAGACACACCTGCAAGCAAAAGTCAAGTCTTAGGTACCCAAGCTTTCTTGGGTCCTTTTAGGTTAGTCAAAATGATTCCTTTTGGAACCCATATTTTCTTTATAGTTGTGTTTGCAGATTTGTTAATAAGGCATGTGTATAATTTATGTCCTATTCTACCACATTTGAAACAAGTAATATTTGTAGACTTGTTACTTGAATAATTTACATAAATATTCTTCAGAAATTTTTGTTTCTTCAAGGGGTTATAGCCAAGTCCAGCCTTATCATATACAGCTTTTTGATTATCAAGAATCATATTTAGTTTGTTTGAACTTAAGGTGAACTTATCTACTATAGGTTTCAGCTTGTTAATTTCATTCTTTAAGCTTTGATTTTCTTGAATCAAGGTGGATTTTTCAATTGAAAGGTTTTCAGCTTGTTTCACTAAGGACTGATTTTTCAATTTCAGTTCTTTGTTTTTCATCCCTAGTTTCTTTAATTGATCAATTAAATCATAGAATGCTTCATGCAATTCTTCAAAAGTAAATTCACTAGGGGATTCAGAAGTTACCTCATTTTCGTGTGCCATAAGGCACAGGTTGGCTTGTTCTGTTGAGGTTTCCTCATCGGAGCTTGAGTCATCACTCGCACTCCAAGTCGCCATCATTGCTTTCTTTTTGAACTTTTTGGGATCTTTCTTCAGTTGTGGACATTCGGATTTGAAATGTCCCGGCTTCTTGCACTCGTAGCATATAAGGGGTTGATCTTTCTCTTTCTCTTTGCTTTGTTCTCCTTTTGTGAATGACTTCTTTCTCATCCCCTGTTTCCTTTTTCTTAGAAACTTCTTAAATCTCTGGGTGATGAGTGCCATCTCTTCATCCTGTTCTTCATCTTCAGTGTCATCCGTTTCATCATCAGGCGAAGCTGTGGATTTGAGGGCAATGGTTCTTTTCTTTTTGACTTCATCCTCTTGATGTTGCTTCATGCTAAGTTCATGAGTCATCAAGGATCCAAGAAGCTCTTCTAGAGGTAGAGTGTTCAAGTCCTTTGCTTCTTGGATGGTAGTCACCTTGGCTTCCCAAGTTCTTGGCAATGACCTAAGAATCTTCCTTACAAGCTCACTGTTAGTATAAGATTTGCCAAGACTCTTCAAACCATTAATTATATCAGTAAAACGAGTAAACATAGCAGTTATGGACTCATCATGCTCCATTTTAAACAATTCATATTTATGCACAAGCATGTTTATTTTAGACTCTTTTACTTGATTTGTTCTCTCATGGGTTACTTCTAACCTATCCCATATTTCTTTAGCAGATGCACAAGTAAAAATGCGATTAAATTCATTTGCATTAAGTGCATAATAAAGAACATTCATAGCTTTAGCATTTAATTGTGCCAATTTCTTATCAACCTCATCCCATTCTTTCTCGGATTTGGTTGACTCCTCACCATCTATAATCTTGGTGTGTATGTGAGGACCGTTCACTATGATACTCCACATATCATAGTCGAGTGCTTGTATGAATATCTTCATCCGAGCTTTCCAATAGGTGTAATTAGACCCATTGAAAAGTGGAGGTCGGTTGGTAGATTGCCCCTCGGCTAGAGAAGTACCGACATGGGTTGCCATAGATCTTTGGCTCTTTGATTGTTAGATCAAAGAAGGACTAGAGCACCGGGCTCTGATACCACTTGTTGCCCAGCTATGCAACCCAAGAGGGGGGGTGAATTGGATTTTAAAAAAATTTAAGCTTAACTAATTACTTATGAAAAGTATTTGTTAAAAGCTTGATGAATGAGGAGAAAGACTTTAGTTCAAGATTAATTACCTAAAGCAAGAATGCAAGGATATAATAAAGAAATAAAGAGAAATAATAAAGCACACCACAAACACAAGGATTTATAGTGGTTCGGTGCCAACCTTGCACCTACATCCACTCCCCAAGCTCCTACTTGGGAATTCCAATCCACTATACTTGTATTCAACCCGAATACAAACGTCGGAACCTCCGACACTAGCTATCCCAAGCTAGTCCACTTATTTTCCGGGTACAAGTCCACCCAATACACTCCGATTTCAGGTTCGGATCAACCTTCCCTTATTTTAGAAACCCTCCAAAAATAAGAACAATTACTCACAAAGAGTAAGACAGTTTAGAGCATAAATAAGTACAAGAATAGCTCCTTAAATGAGCGAATATAACATTAAATGCACTTTACTCAAATGAAGAATCCCCTTTTGGATTTCCTCAAGGTGGATGAAGAGTTGAATGAACGCTTGAGGAATAGGTGAGCTTTGATTGAAGGCTTCTTGAAGGCTTTGAAAGAGCTCTTGATCAAGGTTGAAAAGTTGGCTTGAAAAACCCTCTCTTTGAATGCTCTTGAATGCCCTTTTGAACGCTCTTGCTTTTCTCTTTCAAAATCTCTTGTATGTCTCTTGTGTATATTGTAGATCTCTTGTATCTCTCGTGTATATTGTAGATCCCCCTTTTTGTTTTTCACCTTTTGAAACCTTTTATAGATTTAAGAAACAAGGAAAAATATTTTAGGCAGAAAAAGAGCCGTTAGAGCATTTAAAGTAAGCATTAAAGGTAACTAAAACGGGCAAAAAACTAGCCGTTGCGGATAATTCCCGTCGCAGGGGTCGACTCATGAGTCGACTCATGCTTCAGGGGTCGACTCATGAGTCGACCTCTGTTGCAAAAACCAGAGATTTGGGTTTCTGGATATTTTGGCCCAAAACAGCAGAAGTCGACTCATGAGTCGACTCATGCCTTGTGGGTCGACTCATGAGTCGACTCACAGGTCGTGCCAAGCCAAAAAAAAATCAGCGTGCCAAGAGAAATTTTAGCGTGCCAAGCAGCTCATTGTGCCATGAGTTGACTCATGAGTCGACTCATGCACTTCAAATATTCATAACTTCAAAAATATAAGACCAAAAACAATGAAATTTTCACCAATAGATTACAAATCATTTGTTCTACCAAATGATACTATCAAATCAGGATTTTAGTAAAATTACGATTTTGCCCCTGAAGAGCATAAAGACTTTTTCAAATAAAAATATTTGTATCCCTTCAATCTGCTTTGTAATCATCAAAATCAATCTAGGAGAACAGAGGGGATAACAAACTGATGGTGACGCCTGTAACCGTCTGATAGTGGGCCGCCCATGGTCAGAAAAAGTTTGTTGCGGCTAGTAGTGGGGTGGATCCGTGGCTATTGCCGGGGCATGCCACGTGGAATCAGTTACGGGGAGTGGAGCGACGTCTGCTGTCATGACTCGTCGGGGAGTGGTGGAATCGCACAGAATCCGCCGTAGGGAGTGGAGCAGAGTCCTGGCCGTTAATATGGCCTGTCAGGGAGTAATGGGGCTACGCAGGATCTGCCGCAGGGGGTGGAGCAGAGTCGTGGTCGTTACTGCAGCGCACCAGGGGGCGAAGGTCTACCGGCTGAAGTCCGGCGGGAGTGTCTGGCAGAGAGAGGTAGTTAGCCATTTGTCTAAGAGGAGCTTGGAATCCAGCTTTCACAGGAGTTCGGATGGAGTCTCCCTTAAGTCACATCAGAGGGTGGAGCCCGGCTCCCGTAGGAGTCCGGGCGAAGTCTTCCTTACGGTCGGAGTCATGGATGGAGCCCGGCTCCCGTAGGAGTCCAGGCGGAGTCTTCCTGCAATTAAAGTCAGGTGAGAAGTCCGACAGCAGTTGAAGTTGGTGACGGAGCCCGGCTCCCGTAGGAGTCCCGGCGGAGTGTACCAACGGTTGAAGTCGTGGGCGGAGCCCGGCTCCCGTAGGAGTCCGGGCGGAGTCCTCCTGCAATTAAAGTCAGGTGCGAAGTCCGGTTCCCGTAGGAGTCCGGATGGAGTTTATTAGCAGTTGAAGTTGGTGACGGAGTCCGGCTCCCGTAGGAGTCCGTGTGGAGTCCTCCTTGCGGTTGGAGTCGTGGACGGAGCCCAGCTCCCGTAGGAGTCTGGGTGGAGTCTTCCTTGCGGTTGGAGTCGTGGACGGAGCCCGGCTCCCGTAGGAGTCCGGGCGGAGTCCTCCTTACGATCGGATTCGTGGACGGAGCCCGGCTCCCGTAGGAGTCCGGGCGGAGTCCTCCTGCAATTAAAGTCAGGTGCGAAGTCCGACTCCCGTAGGAGTCCGGACGGAGCTTACCAGCAGTTGAAGTTGGAGACGAAGCTCGGCTCCCGTAGGAGTCCGGGCGGAGTCCTCCTTGCGGTTGGAGTCGTGGACGGAGCCCGGCTCCCGTAGGAGTCCGGGCGGAGTCTTCCTGCAATTAAAGTCAGGTGCGAAGTCCGGTAGCGGTTGAAGTTGGTGACGGAGCCCGGCTCCCGTAGGAGTCCGGATGGAGTGTACCAGCGGTTGAAGTTGTGGGCGGAGCCCGGCTCCCGTAGGAGTCCGGGCGGAGTCCTCCTGCAATTAAAGTTAGGTGCGAAGTCCGGCTCCCGTAGGAGTCCGGATGGAGTTTATTAGCAGTTGAAGTTGGTGACAGAGCCCGACTCCCGTAGGAGTCCGGGCGGAGTCCTCCTTGCGGTTGGAGTCGTGGATGGAGCCCGGCTCCCGTAGGAGTCCGGGTGGAGTCTTCCTTGCGGTCGGAGTCATGGACGGAGCCCGGCTCCCGTAGGAGTCCGGGCGGAGTCCTTCTGCAATTAAAGTCAAGTGCGAAGTCCGGCTCCCGTAGGAGTCCGAACGGAGCCTACCAGCAGTTGAAGTTGGTGACGGAGCCCGACACCCGTAGGAGTCCGGGCGGAGTCCTCCTTGCGGTTGGAGTCGCGGACGGAGCCCGGCTCCCGTAGGAGTCCGGGCGGAGTCTTCCTGCAATTAAAGTCAGGTGCGAAGTCCGGCTCCCGTAGGAGTCCGGATGGAGCTTACCAGCAGTTGAAGTTGGCGACGGAACCCGACTCCCGTAGGAGTCCGGGCGGAGTCCTCCTTGCGGATGGAGTCATGGACAGAGCCCGGCTCCCGTAGGAGTCCGGGCGGAGTCTTCCTGCAATTAAAGTCAGGTGCGAAGTCCGGCTCCCGTAGGAGTCCGAACGGAGCTTATCAGCAGTTGAAGTTGGTGACGGAGACTGCAAGGATCAATCCCGCTGAGAACTTCGACCGTGGGTGCTTTATACCCAACAATAGCCATAATCAAAATGATAAAGTGCATAAATTTTGAATGATAAAAATTTAATAACACAAAGCTAACCAAATCAATATACATGATTGATGATCCAACTCTAGGCATGCTCCAACATCTGGAGCGCAATATAAAATTTAAGGTAAACATAATCAAAACAATAAAAGTGCATAAATTTTGAATGATTAAAATTCAATAGTACAAAGCTAACCCAGTCAAATTTATATGTGTTGCGGCCAATCCCTTGTTGCACCCGTCGTCGGAGAAGAGCACCTGCAAAAGAAATCTACACTGACCGGAGTTGTATCCGACGGGAATCCTTCGATGCTTAAATCAGTGGAGAGTAATGAATAGCAAATAAAATTTTGAAAGTGGCAGAGTCTCAGCCTAAAAGTGCCTTACCAAGTGCTGTTCATTTATCTCTTTTTATAGATGAATAGCTAGTAACCATTTGTAATCGTTAGACACGTGAGTCCCGCACGTTCTGACATTATATGATCTTGGGATGGGTGGTTATATCCATCACTGATCATGTTTTGGCCATCATGTACTTTATGTGCTGACAGTTTCAGATAAGCCGACTATATATCAGTAACAATAGTATATTAATCATATATCGATAGTCAAGAAAATCCGAATGAGCATCGATCGATAACTCTGATATGCCGATGGTCATCGATCTAAGATTAATCGAGTTGTTATGGTTGTCTATCGATAGCTGAGGATAGCCGACTGTAGGTCAGCCAACTAATTGTTAGTCAGCATTTTGTATCCATGATGTCGATTTAAAGTCGAAATCGGGGTTGGTTGAATTGTCCCAATAGTTGCCCCCTACTCTCAAGTTCAGAGTAGTCCGACATACATGTTGTCATGTGGTTTGTCACGTTGGATGAAGAGAGTTTGTCACGTATTATCTCGAGCTCCAATTCGACTGCAGGCGTTAATAATTTTTGAAATACAAGAAGTGTCCAATTATTTTGTCTTTTCGATAATATGAGATCATCATTGAGATATCATTTCGGAAAGATAATTCGACGTCCGAAGAATCCAGATGATTTGATTCTGACTGATAGATTTTGACCACGTGTTTGGATGTCATTGGCTCGGTGCTGTTCATGTAGATAATGGTGAGGTGGCGTGATCTGAGAGTAGGTGCATCGAACCGTCTGATTAATGGTCAATCTTGATGTAGCCACATGTCAACATCTAAGGAGATTCTGATTTGAGTGACTTCATCCGGACCGTTGAGGAGTCATATATATATATAATCACTTTCATTTAATTTTTTTTACTTTTGCATTCATCACTCTCCCCTGCAATAGAAGGTTCTACCCAAGTGTTAGGAGCGTTTCGAGTTTTCTTCCTCTTTGTGTCATCTTTAGTTCCAGGTCGAGTTTCCTTTTCTTTTTTTTAGGGTTTTTTTTTTTTGATTCTCATTTTCAATGGCAAGTAAAAAAGCTTCATCCTCTCGAGATAGTCAGTCAAAGAATCCGACCGACGATTCTCCTTCAGGTCCGGAGACGAAAGTTTCTTCCTTATCTGGGTCCAATGTTGAACAGCTCCAAAAATAGTACTATATTTTGGAGCAATATCAATTTTTTGCTCCTGGTTCAGATAATCGGGTGAATTCTCCTCCTTCGGATCAGGTTACGTTCTATGTTGAAGATCTTCAGGCTGGTCTTCAATTTTTGATTTTGGAGTTCATTTGAAATCTTCTTGCTTATTACGGTCTCTGTCCTGCTCAGCTGGCTCCAAACTCTATCTAGCTGATTATTAGTTTTGCTTTGTTATGTCAGCTTATTCTGACTGATCCTCGTCCTTCTTTATTTCGTGCTTTCTTAATTCTCCATTCTCACCCTAAGGCTAAAGGTTGGTGGTTTTTCAATCCGAGAAAAGGTCTTTCTTTTATCTCCGATCTTCTATCATCCATTCATGGATAGAAGAACCAATTTTTCTTTACTTTTTCTTCATCTCCCTAAGGCTTTCCTTCGTGCTGGGGTGATCCAAGAACTGACCCCAACAAGAATAGTAGGGTGGATTCTGTCGATCGAAAAGACTTCTTCTGATTAAAAGATATGAACGTTCTACCACAACGAGAGCTGCTGACCGAAGAAGCTCTCTATGATACCAGACTTAGTTCGATAACTTTCTTAGGTATAACATAGTCGGTCACTTCACTTTTTTCTTTATTTATTTTTAAATTTTGAACTAACTTTTATTTCTTTTTGATTGCAGCTATCCGGATGAGGGCACAAATTTCAACTGCTGACATCTGCTCATATGCTACTAAAAAGAGGACAGCGACTGACGCTGGATCTTTCTGGCCATCGAGAAAGAGTCAGGTTGACACCCCATCGGTACTGGTAGGGAATCCAACATTCCATTGGAGACAGCTCCCGAACCGGTCCTAGCATTGTTGGCCCTGACAATGCTTCCTCCAACTGATGCACCATCCGCTAGAGTCAGGATGGTGAGAGATGAAGGAGCCACGACAGAACCATCAGTGGCTCCATCAAAGGGGGTTCAGACCGAATCAGTAGTCACGATCGAACCCAAACAATCTACTGCTGCGCCAGCTGTTCCTCTAGTGGAACGGTCTCGGGCGCAGTCAACCAATGACTTCATGACAGTCTCAAGTGTGCGACTGCCGACTAGAGACCGAGGGAAGGCATTGGCAATCTTTGTCGATGATGGGTCATCTGCAGGCCTTTCCACCTTCTTCGACATCCAAATCCCTGTCAGTGAGTCGGTGCTAGCCAATCCATTATCGGCTAGACGACTCATCAATGCTGCTCTTCTCTTAACTGATAGAGAGAATAGGAAGAATCAGATGGTGTCCGAGATATTTTCTTCCTTTTATCCGACGATACTTGGGATAATTTTTTGACATTCTTTCTCTTTTTTTTTTGATCTGACTTGACTTATTTTTCCTTTTCTGTGGATGCACGATATGCACGCTTTAGAGAGAGGATATCAAAAAATTACCGACTTTCATTGATCATGGATGGATAAGGTAGTGACCGCCAACGTCGAAAAGACTGCTGCGGTCGAACAACTCCAAGTGACAATTGAACGGGAGAAGAAGCTTCAGGAAGAGATCTCCCGTATGACAGCTGACCTACAGTCCTCTAGAGTCGAGCTTGAGTCAGCTCATCAGAACATCACATCTCTCAATTATTGGATTAGAAGCAACAAGTACTCCATCAGTCGGCTTCGAAGAGAGAGGGATAGATGTATTGAGGAGCTAAAAGCAGAGCACGGAAGGCATCGGGTCACCATGGAGAGGTTGGCAATGGCCAATGCTGAATCAACCTCTGTGAAGGCTGAAGCTGAGTCGACGAAAGGTGCCCTGAGTCTGGCTATCAAGAACTTCAAGGATTCAAAAGAATTCAAGGAGGAGATTCTCGAGGGTGGATTCACCTCTTACTGTGTCGGATACGAAAACGATCAAGATGCGGTCGAAAAATTATATCTGTACTTGAACTTGAGCAGCATCGTTCCTCCTAGTTCAGGAGAAGAGGTTGCTGAAGAGGGTGCTACACCAGCTAAAGGAGATGCACCGACTACACCAGGACCTGCTCTAACTACCGAGGCTGTACCAGAGCAAGATGATGAAGAAATCGATTGGTGATCGATGTAACATTTTTTTCTTCTTTTTGTAATCAGACAAATTTTGTAATCGGATCTTGAGCCCAATTTTGTAACATTCTCTTCAATGAATGAAAAAAAAATTATATACAAACTCTCTTTTCATATTTGTATTTTCAATATTGTGGAATCATAGTCAGACAACCAATTATCCATTTGTGAATCGGATGTTCAATAATAATTATAGTAGCATTTGTTCATTAGTCGAGTGTCAGTTGATATACCTTATATGCTTTTTAGGTATTTAGATAAATGGTGATAAGTCAAATATCCTTTGACTGACCGTAGTCAAGTCGGTATGTTTAGATATTTGATAGACGATGGTAAGCTGAATATCTTTCGACTGACCGTAGTCAAGTCGATGTATTCTCGATTCGATCGGGGTTGAATCAGCATGATATTTCACTTAGTTAAAACTAAGTGGGCATAAATAGTCATTCGACTGGAGTTGATTTTTATAATAAAAAATTGAAATATAGTCGGCATGTTGATTTTTATAGTAGAAAATTGAGATATGATCGATAAAAATTGATTGATTATTTATCGGCCTAATGTCATTTTGTAGATATAGTTGACTGAAGCTTTCATGATTCTAAATTCTAATATTTCATTTTGAACATTGTATATGTGAACAACTTTATTGATAATACATCTTCAAATTATCGACATTTCAAGTTTGAGGAATAGTTGTTCCATCAAGAGTTTCTAGCCGATTACACCCAGTCGAAGTGTCTCGATTATTCTGTAGGATCCTTCCCAATTTGAAAATATTTTTTTTTAATCCAAAAGCTTTGAAACTTTTACTTTTTTTAAGACCAAATCTCCTGTATGGAAGACCTTCGGCTTAACTTTTACATTATAATATCGGGATACTCTTTGCTGATATGCTGCCATCCAAATTTGAGCTTGCTGTCAGACTTTCGGAAGTAAGTCTAGATTAGCTCTCTGACATTCTGAATTGCTCAGCTCATTATATTGTTTCATTCTTGTTGATGGCAATCCGATCTCAAGTGGAATTATCATCTCTGTTCCATAGGTTAGGTTGAACGGCTATTCTCCCATCGATATTCGTAGAGTCGTTCGATATGCTCAAAGAATCAAATATAACTCTTCCACCCAGAGGTCTTTAGCTTCATTTAGTCTAATCTTAAGATCATGTAGGATTGTTCGGTTGGTTACCTCCATCTCACCGTTAGATTATGGATGGCCAACTGATGTGAGTTTGTACGTAATATAAAATTTCACACAGAACTCTTTGAAGTTTTGATTGTCGAATTGTTGATCATTGTTAGTGATGATGGTATGTGATAGACCAAATCTGTATATGATTGATTTTTGAATGAAGTATTTCATCTTACTTTCAGTAATCTGTGCCAAAGATTTAACTTCTACCCACTTGGTGAAGTAATCGATGGCAACTACAATGAACTTTCTCAGACCAAATGCCGGAGGGAAAGGACTGAGTATGTTGATTCTTCATTGTGCGAAGGGTCATGGTGCAACAATTGATGTCAGCTGACTGACCAATTGATATTGTATATTAGCATACTTTTGGCATGGTTCACATCTTCAGACAAGTTCAGCTATATCTTTCTTCATGATGGATCAATAATATCCTTGTCGTAAGATTTTATAAGCCAAAGATCTGCCCCCCAAGTGATTTCCACAAATTCTTTCGTGAACTTCTCAGAATGCATAGTCGACATCCGCTGGTCTCAAACACTTCAGTAAGGAAAGAAAAAATGATCTTTTATAGAGTTGGCCATTCATTAAAATATATTGTGAGGCCATCCATCTTAGTCCTTTGACTTTTAAAAGATCTGCAGATAAAGTTTCATCAGTCAGATACTGGATGATAAGATCCATCCAGCTTGGCTCGTTATTAACTTGTAGCACTTCTTCAACTTTGTTAATACTCGACTATTCGAGATATTCGATGAACGTCCGATCCAGCGAGTTGAATGAAGTGGTTGCAAGTCGAGAAAGTACATCAACTTGAGCATTCTCTATTTTTGAAATGTGAGAGATCTCAAAATATTTTAGAGTTGATGTAAGATCTTTCACTTTCTGAAGATACTTCATCATAATGGGATCTTAAGCTTCAAACTTGCCCTTGACTTGTCTGATAATCAACCGTGAGTCAGTGAAGACCTTCAGGTTCTCTATGTCAAGTTCTTTGATAATTTTCAAATCGACTAGGAGAGCTTCATAGTCGGCTTGATTATTTGAAGCTTTAAAATTAAATTAAAGGACATATTCGATTACAATCTCTTCGAAATTGATGAGGATAAGACCAGCTTCACTATCTTATACGTTGGATGCTCCATCAATATGTAGCACCCACACCAATGTTAAGTTAGGCTCGAGAGTTTCAATTTGCTTTATTTTATTATTAGATTCATTCTCAGAATTATTGTCAGATATGGTACACTTGGTGATGAAATCGATCAAAATTTATGTCTTTATCGATGGACGTAGATGATATTGAATATCAAACTTACTGAGTTTTATTGCCCACTTTATCATTCGACCTGAAGTATCAAGTTGTATACAATGGCTGATCTGTCAAAATAATAATGGGATGTGCTTGAAAGTATGGATGAAGTCGCTATGATGATATAATTAGAGCATATATTATCCTCTCTGCTCTTGAATATCTTATTTCGATATTATGAAGTACCTTACCAGTATAGTAAATAGGCCGTTGAATTTGATTTTTATTTTTTTGGACGAGTATTGAACTAACTGTCTCTGTCGAAGTCGCCAAATAGAGATACAAAGTTTCTCCCACTTTCAATTTTGAAAGTAGTGATGGAGATGCCATATATCTTTTTAGATCTTCGAAGGATTGTCGGTATTCATCCGACCGTAAGAAGTCTTTTACTTGTCTCAAGATATTGAAGAAAGGCAAACATCTTTCTACCGATCTTGAGATAAATCAACTAAGTGCGGTGATCCTTCCATTTAGTTGTTGTATCCCTTTCTTGGAGCTTGGGTGCTTCATATTAATGATAGCCTTTATTTTTTTGAGATTGACTTCAATTCTTTATTGTGACACACAAAATCCAAAAAATTTTTTGGAAGTTACTCTGAGTGCACACTTAGTTGGATTCAATTTTATTTGATGTCGTCGGAGTGTGCCGAATGCTTCCTCCAAATTTCGAACATGATCAGAAGTTTGGAGACTTTTTACCAGCATATCATTCACGTAGATTTTCATATTTCATCCAATTTATGCTTTGAATATTTTGTTGACTAGCCATTGATAAGTTGCTCTGATATTTTTTAAATCGAGCGGCATTACTTTGTAACAATAGATGCCTTTATCGATTATGAAGACAGTATGCTCCTCATCTTCAGATGCCATCCGAATCTGATTATAGCCCACAAAGGTGTCCATGAAGCTTAAGAGTCGGTGTTCCGAAGTTGCATCAACTAGTTGGTCAATCTTTGATAAAAAAAAATTATCCTTCAGATAAGTTTCATTTAGATTTATATAGTCAATTTAGATTCTCCATTTTTTATTAACTTTTCTCACCATCACTATATTGGCGAGACAATCGAGATAATTAGCTTCTCTGATGAATCCTACTGCGAGGAGCTTGTCGACCTCTTCATCGATGATCTTCTGCCTTTCAAGAGCAAAAGATCTTTTCTTTTGTCTCACCAGTCTAACTTTAGAATTAATGTTCAGCCAATGGGTTATTACTTCTGGAGGAATTTCTAGCATATCCATTGCCAATCAAGTAAAAATGTCGGTGTTTGCTCTTAGTAGATTCATCAGTTGTTGTCGCTTCAGATCAAACAACTGTGATCCAATTTGGACCATCTTCACAGGATCTTCTTCTTTTAACGGGATGAAAATCAATTGTTCGGTTGGTTCACTCCTTTCTTCATTTTTTTTGATCCAATTTATCAACGGACAAAGAGTCTTCAGACTGATTATTCTTTATAGAGATCAGAAAGCAACATCGAGCAAGTTGTTGATCTTCACGTATTTCTCTGACTCTATTTTTTGTTAGAAATTGGACTAGTAAATGATATGTTGAAATTACTTCTCTCAGGGTATTAAGTCCAGATCATCCAAGTATGGCATTATAAGCCGATAAAACTCAGACGACTGTGAACATCAGGAGAACAGTACTTTATTGTAGATCTGTTCTCGTAGCTAGTGGGAAAGTAATTTCTCCTTTCACGATAACTGCATCTCCAGTAAAATCGACTAATGGCATAGAGATTCTTTTGAGTCGGTCAGTCGGTAGTCACATTCGAAAAAAAATCAAATAAAAAAGAACATCAGTTGAGCTTCCATTATCAACTATTTTTTTTTTACATCATAATTTGCTATCATCATCGAGACAATGACAGCATCATCATGAAGAGTATATTTTTCGGACATCATCTTCTGAAAAAGAAATTACATTATCAAGTCATTGTTTCTTCGTCGACTCTTCTTTGGAAGTTGCCCCCCAGTCCTTCGATCGCCCAGAGATCATATTGATTACTCCCGTCGTTGGTCGATTGTTGATCATTTTTTCAGCTTGTGGCTGAGGCTATTAGTCGGTGGGAGGTTGAGTCGGACGATCTTGTCAAAATTTTTTTAGGTAGTCGAATCAGGGCCTCTATCTCATCCCTGAGTAGAATGTACTATTCGATATTGTGATCGTGATCATGATAAATCTGACAGTACTTTTTTCTGTCATGACTCTTCAATGGTACTTTCATCGGTGGGAGGTATCAAAGATACTCCTCTCCTTCGATCTCCATTAAGATCTGCATACGGAGAGTAGAAAGAAAAGTATAGGAGTCATACCTACCATAGCTGTTCGGCTTTGGACTCCGTCATCGAGGTGAAGCTCGCTTATTGATAATTGACCAATTTGGTTCGATCGAGGCTTCACTTTTCTTCTGCTTCTTTTTCTGATCTTTTCCTTCTGTCCGACACCGATCAGAAGCGCCCTCATCCACACGAATATACTTGTATGCACGCTCTAAGAGTTCAGCATAGATCCGAGGAGAGTCTTGTCCAGAGAGTAGATAAATCTGGATCCCCTCAGACCCCTCTTCATGATCAATATAGCCATATCTTTATTGAGGTCCCTGACCTCAAGTGTGGCCGCGTTGAAGCAAGCCATAAAATCTTTCAACGTCTCTGTCTCACCTTGCTTGATGGAGAAGAGACTGACTGAGGTCCGCGGCACCTTTCGACTGATGCTGAAATGGATCACGAAAGAATGTTCGAGCTGCTCGAAAGAGTTTATGCTCTCCGACTACAGCCCAGAATACCAAGCTTGAGCAGCTTTCCGAATAGTCATCGGGAAGCCGATGCATAAAAGGATGTCAGTTGCCTCCTGGATCATCATAAGAGCCTTATAGCTCTCCAAATGGTCAATTAGATCGGTGGAGCCATCGTATGGCTCCATCTGTGGTATTTTGAATCGAGACAGAATCGGTTCATCTAAGATGCGCTGAGAGAGAGGTTGAGCGGTGTGGAAGTCATAGTCATTAGAAGATTTCTGACCTTCTATCTGAAGTCGGGCAAGTTAGCGGTCGATCTCTTTGAATTTGCGCTTGTAGTCATCGAGCCGCCGTTGCTGAGACAATCTGGGGGTAGAGTCCCCTGAAGAATTTGAGGATGGAGATGGAGAAGGTTCACATAGCCTTTTTTCCTTCTTGATACTATGTACATAAGAAGGACAAGAAGATCACCATGAAGGATGAGCAGTGTGATGGGAATATCGAGAATGCGGTTGTTCGACTCAATGAGAGTGCCAAGATGGCCATCATTTTAGAGATGAGGAGGGTGAACGTCGTGGAGGACGGCGGCTGTGCCTAGACGACACTGAATGAGCCACTGGCTCCTCCACCGACGATCGCTACTGTTGTTGTGTTTGTTGCTGTTGAAGGCTGTGAACTGCCTCCATTAATACCTTCATTTATTACATCAAGATAGCAATTTGTGCGTCCGTAGTAACTACAGGATGCGAAGAGCTAGGCTCTGCCAATGGGAGAGGAGGAATATCTTTCCGATGAGAAGATTGCCTAGCTGATCTTGTTGAATGCTGAGCTCTGGTCTTAGCCATAGTTGCTCGAATTTGCCCCTCTATCTGGCACGTCAATCTATTACGGCCAATCTCCTATTGCATTCATTGCTGGAGAAGAGCACCTACAAAAAAAGTCTGCACTAACCGAAGTTGTATCCGACGGAGATCCTCTGATGCTTAAGTCAGTGGGGAGTGGTGAACAGCAAATAGAATTTTGAAAATAGCAGTCTCAGCCCAAAAGTGCCTTACCAAGTATTATTTATTTACCTCTTTTTATAGATGAATATCTGATAACCGTTTATAATGATTAGACACATGGGTCCTGCATGTTCCGGTATTATGTGATCGTGGAATTGATGGTTATACCCACCATTGATCATGTTTTGACCATCATGCGCTTTCTGCGTTGGCAGTTTCAGATAAACCGACTATATGTCGGTAATAATAGTATGTCGATCATATGTCCGTAGTCGAAGAATCCGAATGAGCATCGGTCGGTAACTTTGATATGTCGATGATCATCGGTCTGAGATTAACCGAGTTATCGTGGTTGTCTATCGATGACTGAGAACGGCCGACTGTAGGTCGGCCAATTAATTGTTAGTCGGCATTTTGTGTCCACGATGCCGATTAAGAGTCGAAATTGGGATCGGTTAAATTGTCTCAATAATATGATCGGCAATCTAAGTACGTTTGGGATAGGCATAATCAAAATGATAAAAGTGTGAAAGAACTAGATAATCTCTCTTTGTGAAATAAATCCCAAGAAGATTGTTTGGTCTGTAGATGGGGGTTGACCAGAATGAAGAAGCAAGTTATTAAATAAAACGAGATATTTCCATGAAGAAGATAAAATGGGACGTTGATACCTAAGAAATGGATTTGTCAAGGACAATCAGATTCATGGCTGCCATTCATTCTCTCTTTTTTGGGTTCTACCTGCATGCGGCGGTGCCATAAAAAATAGTGCGATTAAACGTATTTCGAAGCTGGACTTGCGCTCTTGACCGCATTTTGGGGTGCAATAAATGAATTATTTTTTAAAGTTGAAATTATATTTTGTGCTTGCATTTTGGATCGGGCATGGAGTGATGGAGGCGGCCATTAGCCACTCAATTATAATTTCTGTTGTTGAAGAGAGAATGCATCTAATATATGGATTAATATTAAATAATAATAATAATAATAAAAGGCTGCCGGCACGACGAGGAGACGTTTTGTAGGGTCAGATTCCGTAAATACCCACGTTGATGTTACCGTCGCACCGGATAAGGACCGGGCAGCATCGAAAGCAGGAGGAATATACCCGCTCCTCCCTTCCTACTCTCGGTCCCCAACCCCACGCGGCGGCCCCAATCACGATACCCTTCCCCTGAAAATGAACAGCAAGCAAGCAAAGCCAACAACACCTTCTTCTTGGATTAGTCCTAGGTCAGGACTAATCCAGCCTCACTAATTTGTATTCTCGGAGGGAAGGGAGCACGGCATCTCGTCTCCGGGAAGAAATTCACAGCTTTTCTCCGTGGAACGAGGCAACGGAACCAGAATTAATTAGGGCTAGCTTCAGGAAAGAAAGATAACGATAACGAAGGCAAGGAAGGAAGAAAAGGAAAGGGCTTTAAAGATAGAGAGAGAGAGAGATGAAATTCGGCAAGGATTTCCGCAACCATCTGGAGGACACGCTGCCGGATTGGAGGGACAAGTTCCTGTGCTACAAGCCCCTCAAGAAGCTCATCAAGCACATCCCTCCCGACCCCGTCGATGCCGGCGCCCAAGGCCCCTGGGTCGGCCTCGAGGAGTGGTTCGTCCGGATCCTCAACGAGGAGCTCGACAAATTCAACGACTTCTACGTCGACAAGGAGGAGGACTTCGTCATCCGCTTGCAGGTCAGCCAGGTCTCACAACCCTACCTACGGGCTAATTATCTTATCTGTCCACCCTCCCTCCTTCCCTGCTCCTCCGCCACCAGCTAATCTCATGTAGCATCAGGAGAGAAGAGGAAGGGGTGGAGAACGAAGATGATATGACGGTCTTAATTCACATGTTACGCCTGCTCCCTTTAAATTCTTCCAAGAAGGAAAAGGAAAGAAACTTGCAGCCAGCACCACTCTTCCATCCCATTTTGCTTAGTTTGTTCGATTTTATCGTCATCATCGATGCATCATCAAGGGATAGATAGGTTGTATCGTTGATTACTGTTTCCGTCATTAGGAGCAATAAGAGGATTGGGGTCATGAGGAAATCCATAGGTTTTGATAGTGGGGGAATATTCAAGGATGAGTCGGAGAGGGGGTGGGGATTCCTCTTAAAGAAGGCCAAAAAAAAAAAAAAAGGGTTCGAGGGGAGATATTCCATGTATGAACAAGGATTGATTTGACTTCCACACCTAGCTACTCTAGGTTGCGGGGTAGGTCCATTGGATGAGGTGAATTATTTCAGAGTGGCTGGTACTTGTGAGAGCTCGGTGCACGGGAATAAAAGAAGTTGCTCGCTTGAGAGATCTAAGCCCGGCATTATCTGGCTTAAAGAGTTATGTTGGAATCTTTCTCTCACTGGTTCTCAGGGCTCCAAGCATCGTAGCTTTAGAGTGAAGTTGCAGATGAGCCGATGAATCTCCAGTCCCTCTCCTTGATGTGATTCTAGCACTACCTGCTTCACCTGGGGATTAGAATGATCAGCAACTGAATATCTATCTATCTGATATCTCCAGACCCAAGGGGAACAATGAGTTAATTGGTATTCCACTAGCGCATGATGGTTGGTCTTGATGCCAAGGGATGCCTCCGGCAGTAGAGATTAGAGAGGCTTCCGATTTTTATGTAAATTGTCTGCCAGTGCCTATTTCTGACCATAAATTTGGATTTGGTTGATCTAAATGAAGTTGTTCTGGTTATGAATGTCATCAGAATTACCTGGAGCATTAATTATGTGGTCACTTGGTCGTTCGGTACTAATCAAGGGGGAATATATCTGTTATAATATATGCTAAAATTGAAACTTTGTTAAAGGGAAGCTTGAACTTTGCTATAACAAGACGTGTAAGATTGTGGAGGAGAATCTTTCGTGCGTCACGATGTTTACATTGGACATTGAACATAGAGGAAGGGAAGTCAACCATCTTCAACTTTGCAATTTCTTTCATTTGCATATTATGGGCCATTTTCTTCTGAAAATGTTTTATGGATACTTTACATGCATGGTTGGGTGAAGGAGAATTGTCTTTTTCGACCCTTCTCAATGTTGTCCTATCTTTTACTGCTGGGCACTGATAAGTTTGAGATCTCAGTTTATCCTTCAAGAAAATTACTACCTAGTGTCTTTTTTAAGGTACAACAGTTTCTATGTTGGAATGATCCTATCATTTTTATTTTTTTCTTTTTTCCTTGTTTCTTTGTCCCAAAAGATGCCATGATTTGGATGGCAATGATGAGTAGGAAATTTTATATTCTCTCTGCGGGAGGAGCTAGTTAAAAATCATTATATGTGGTATGTTCCAATTGCCATGGCATTGTTTTAAATTAATTTTCTAGTCAAATATATTGATGAAGTATTGAGCACCATGGGCATTGTTTATTTTCCTTTGTTTTAAGGCTGCTTGTCTGCTTGTTGTTCTCTTGGTGGCATTGTTGAAGATGCATAGTCGCTTTTTAGTGTGTTGCTTCGCTGTTGTGGATATAGTGCTGATCAAGGTCTCCCATATCAACTGTATTGTATCTACCAGGAAGGCACTAGTATGATACCAAGATTCAGTTTGGTTTATGAGTCAAACTAGTTCATGCCAGTCCAACCCGAGAAGAACATCCCATACCACTCGAAATCAGTATGTATACCATGCCGTACCGACCTGTGCCTCCCGGTTTCAAGCTATACCATGATGAATGGTGAGAAAAGGGATGGGATATGTACTTTACTGTTTTATCGACCGTATCATGCCGAACTAATAACATACCGATGCAATATCCAGTAATGAGATTTTTGACCAGGGTGCTGTTAAGAAGAAATGGGTATGATAAGTTGCTGAGTATCATGTTGAGTTACTTAAAGATAATTCAAATGGTGCCAGAGAAATGGCTTTGGAGAGAAGAGATAGAATGGAGACAAATTTCTTGGTTAGATTTCCTTGTTTTAATTCAAAGATGATTAAGAATGTTGGTGTTAGCAAGATGTCGTCGAGACTTGAGCTAAATTATAGACAGTTGGAAACCAATCTATGTTACCCAGACCCTTTGGCTTATGCTAAAATTCTTGCACCTGACATTCAGAAATGCATACCTGTATGACACCTGCATATTGATCAAGAAGATATTTTTGAAGATTAAAAGAATCAACTCTTAAGACATGTACATGCACCCAACACTCATTCCCAAGCCCATGTAACATAGGATAACCTACACTGGAAAGTGAAAATTGCATTCTCATTTATGCAAAGAGGAAAGATGATAGTACTTTATTCTTACAAACATTCTTTCACATTTTATGGATGAGATGTTGGGATCTTTTTAACTGTACTGTGATGGCACTGTATTTTAGAACAATCTGATTGTTATCTTCGTTTCCCTTGCCTAAGAATTATGATGCATGTGATTTCTGACAAATTTATGAATTGCTGGTTTTTTAATGGAGCTTGTGGAATAATCTTGGAAATCTTAGCTGATGTTGGTAAGGACTTGGCATGCTAATTTAAAGTAATTCATATGCATTTATTAGTGCTCTGTCATCGATGATATCATGCACAAGAAGTAGATTTAAAAATAAAAATGGCCACGTATTAAAAAGGGTCTGCTCTTTTAGTGCCAAATAATAATATATTGACGCTGATGCTGCACACCTACAACATATAGGAGGTCCAGATAGTATACATTTCTAATATCTAGTCTAATTTAGTTCCAAATCAAATGCACTTTGAATAAAGAGTCCAAGTTAAAATGTAATGGAAATCGGAATGGGTATCGATTATTTGCCACCTTCTTAACCACATTCCGGCTACTAGTTAGGGCAAATCATAATCTTCTAGGACCAAAAGCAATGAAGCAATTCATTGACACTTGCTTGAACTGAGTTCCCTACACAGTAGGAAAACGGTTGCTTCATCTTCCTTTCCATGTAACTTGTTTTTCAGAAGCAATCAAGAAATGTTCGGGAAAGCATCCTTAATGGAAGCTGGGCTGCATCAAAGAATCTGACTTGACTGCTTAACCCACCTTAAAACCTAATCCCATTTTGAAAGTTCTGTAATTTCTGGGGACCTCCCTTTAAGGAGGACAAATATCTCGGACTGATTTCTTGGGCTGTACACCAGACTGGTGTGATTGGCCGGCTGTAGCAAAAAAAAAAAAAGAAAAGAAAAGAAAAAGCACATCCCTTCTTATCCTTCAACATTGCTTCCCTTGAAACAATTCTTATTGAATTGTTCTTATCCTATCCACTTTATGACCTTCCATTAGGAGCATAGCCACTTCGCCCACCTCACCAAATATTCTCCCTTAGCTTTGATTTTTTTTCCTTTCTAACAAGAGCATTCTGGATTTTCTCTTATTTGGACCATAAAAGTGGTTGAAGAATAGACTAGGAGATTGGAAAAGGATTGAAGGGTCAAGATAGCCTGCACCTAGCGGCAAAAAGTGTCCTCATGTGGCAATCCTCTCATTGAACCTTTGAAGTTAAGATGACAAGATTCAAATCACATTATTGGATTTAGCATTGCTCTGTAGCCAGTCAATAGTATACACGTATATCAATTGCATTGATGTTTCACTATTTATCTATTGTTACAGACATTGATGTCAATGCCAGCTGAAATTCTTTTCATATGCATCCTTTTGAAAAGGTTATTTTGCAATTGCAAAATTTTGAACTTTGGTAAAATTTTCAGAGCAAATAAACATTATTTGCTCCAGTTTATCTCTGTGATGGACATGGATTTTCATCTTGACTCTTGCTTAAGGAGCAAGACATCCTTCCCCCCCTCCTCTCCTTTTCTCTCTTGACATGGTTCTTTTTTGTTTTCTGATGCTTTCTTGTAGGAGCTTAAGGAAAGGATTGAGAGGGTAAGGGCTAGCAAGAATAAAGCTTTTGCATCTGAAAGTGAATTCAGTGAGGAGATGTTGGAGATCCGTAAAGCCTTTGTGACCATCCATGGGGAGATGGTACTTTTGAAGAACTATAGCTCGCTTAATTTTGCAGGTACATCTTAATATTCCATATTCCTGACCAGCTGGTCGTGTATCGAGAAAAGCCAAAAGACTCAAAGCTACGTTCTTTTAACAGGACTGGTGAAGATATTAAAAAAGTATGACAAGAGAACGGGGGGATTGCTGAGTCTGCCTTTCACTCAACGTGCACTTCATCAACCCTTCTTCACAACAGAACCCCTCACACGGTTAGTCCATGAGTGTGAAGCCAATCTTGAACTTCTCTTCCCATTGGAAGCAGAGGTCATTGAATCAGGTTCACCAGAAAAGATGGAGACATCAAATGGTATGTGTAACCTAGAGGCTTCATCTGTTCAAGAGGATACCATGGATGTGTATCGAAGCACTCTGGCTGCAATGAAAGCAATAAAAGGCCTCCGCAGAGCGAGCTCCACCTATAATCCTTTATCTCTTGCACAGTTCTTTCATGGCGAAGATGGCGACGATGGTTCTGGAGCTGTTACAGCTGAAAACTCGGCTTCCAACTCTCTGACAACCTCGCAGAATCAAGATGTTGATCAGGAGAGTGTACATTCTGGCGACTAGTAGTTAGGAGGTTGTTATCTTTTGACATTGAACAATCTAAACACTTTCAGTGTTATGCTTCTCCTGATAACTCAAGGACAGTGTCAGGTGTCTGGCGTAAATTAATAATTCCATGTGGACATCAACTGTCGATAAAGATGCACGTTTATTTCTGTTAGCCTCTTTTCTTATTATTTGTTTCCTTTTGCAAATTCTGTCAGAATGTGTTTTCAAGTGAATTAGGTGGAATCAGGCTTTTGGTAAGTCGCACTATCAAATATTTTGGATTCCATTTGTTTTTGCTCCTATGCCTTTTATTGGGGTCCTTGCAGGCAGAATCAATGCATCTATTTGTGGAGTTGGTTACCGAGACCTTCTCTTGCTTTCCTTCACTCTCATAGTCGGTACTGGTTGTGTTGTCTAGGTTTCTCCTGGCGCTTTTCTGTGTTCAGATCGTGCAATATCTTCCTCTTACTGTGCTCAACTCTTTGTAAAAAAGTATTTTTGCTCCCGATCTCCGCACCTGAGGTTGGGCTGCTGAAGAAAGAGTAGCCGAGGTGTCGTTACTATTGGAGCTTCGCCTAAGAACCTATAAAAAATCTCCATCGGAGTGTTCTATGATAAAGGCCCTCCGACGCTCAAATCAGGAGATAGAGAATAATGAGAAAGACAGAATGGTACTTTAAGGGTCTTTATGCCCTTTTATTTATAGCGTAGGAGTTGGAGTCGTGCATGTTTTGGAGTCCCGATTGCTTTCCGAATTTTGCGTTTTGATTGATTCGGAAAGATTGTTTCCTTTTATGGGAGACTTGATCACGAACGAATTCTTCCTTATCTAGATTTTTTCAATTTAGAAGGGAGACAGATTCTATCCATGGAGATTTTTCGATTGTAGCTTGGTCCTAGCCGACCTGACATGGCTCATCCAAAGCCGAGGTGAGCTTCTCGGTACAAAAAGAGGATCGAGGTCCCAGCGATTACTACCAGTTCAATATGGCGTATCCGGCAATCTTTGGGTTTATCTTCCATAGCTCGATCAGTATCGGGGATGCATCTAACCGAGGCCAAGGTGAAGATGCACAATAGATGGCCCCACTTTTGAACTTGGGCTTAAATAAGGTCAGTCGAAGAGAGTATCAGTTCGAGGTCGAGACCACTTTTATCGAGCTATTTCCAGCCGACACGTGTCAAAGATCAGCATCGTATGGTGAACCATCTTTGCATCTGGATCGTTGGATCCTTAGATCCACAAGAGCCCCGCTCTAACCAATCGCGGGTTGCCACTTGGCGCATATCAGCAAGGAAAGGTGATTTGTCAGTAGATCGGAGCCGTATGAGCTCCTATAAATAGGCTGTTACAGTTTTACATTTTACTGTTTCTGCTGTTTAGAGAGGAAAAACTCTGATACTTGTCTCTTGATGATTCTACTCGATCAAAGTGTCAGTCCGACCCCTGAGCCCGTGGTGTCAGAGGAACCATCCACATGAAGAACCCAACATTCTTCAGATGTTAGAGCTGCCGATTCATTGCCTCGTTCCTCATATAGGAAGGTGCATTCCAAAATAAAATTGGCTAAAGTCTGAGCTTTGATAGATGATCTCGGAAAATATTTTTTATGTCAAATTCTCCTAGCTCGACTGTCCATTTAGCCAGTCGCCCAGAAGTGTTGGGTCGGTGAAGTACTGACCTGATTGGTTGGTTGGTGAGGATGGCAATGGTATGTGCCTGGAAGTATGGGCATAACTTCTTGGCGGATATCACAAGGGCGTAAGCCATTTTCTGGAGCCCCATTTACCTAACCTCGCTGTTATGGAGAACCCGGATGACATAGTAGACTGGCTTTTGCACCTTACCCTCCTGTCGAATAAGGACCGAACTAATTGCCGAAGGTGAAACCGCAAGGTATAGGTATATCACTTCTTTAGGCTCCGATTTACTCAGAAGAGATGGTGAACTGAGATACTTCTTCAGTTCATAGAAGGTGACTTGGCACTCGTCCATCTGTTGGAAGTTTTTCGTATGTTTGAGAGCTTTGAAGAAGGGGAGACTTTTTTCGGTCGATCTTGAAAGAAATGTATTGAGAGCTGCTATCCTCTCATTCAGACATTGTACCTCCTTGATTATCTTCAGGGGTTTCGTCTCTTGGAGAGCTTAGATTTTCTTGGGGCTCACTTCAATCCCCGTTGCGATACTATGAAATCCAGAAATTTTTCAGAGGTGACACCGAACACACATTTGTTGGAGTTAAGCTTCTTTTGAAAATGCCATAGCGTGGTAAACATCTCCTCAAGATCGGTGATGTGGTGTTCGGTAGTTCTACTCTTAACGAGCATATCATCCACATATACCTTCATATTCTTGTCGATCTACTCTCTAAAGATTTTATTGACGAGCCGTTAGTGGGTCGCACCTGCATTCTTTAATCTGAACAGCATGATCCTGTAGCAAAAAAGATCTTGGTCAATGACAAAAAAGGTCTTTTCTTCATCTTCGGGAGACATCCGAATCTAGTTGTATCCGAAGAATGCATCTATAGAAGATAGAAGCTAATGTCCTGAGGTTGCATCCACCAGTTGGTCAATCCAAGATAGAGGGTAGCTATCTTTGGGACATATTTTGTTAAGATCGGTGTAATCAATGCATATACGTCACTTTTCATTAGTCTTCTTGACCAGTACGATATTGACTAACCACTTTGTGTAGTAGACTTCTCAGATGAATCCTACCTTTAGAAGCTTATCGACCTCTTCTTGTATGGCTTTTTGTCGCTCGAGAGTGAAGCTGCGCTTTTTCTGTCTAGTCAGGCAGTGCTTCATATCTACATCCAGCTGATGTACTTTGACCTTCGGATCGATGCCTGACATATCAGAAGCCGACTAGACAAACACATCTATATTTGTTTGGAGAAATGAGATGAGATGCCGACGATCCTCGCATAAGTTTGAGCCGAGCTTGACAATGTTGCTCGGATCTTCATCAATTGATACCGAAACAAGGTCTCCTATTGGCTGATCTCTCTATTCAGTTAGCTTGTCCTGCACGTCAAGCTCATCTGTTGACTGTTCTCCTGGTGTTGCTTCGCATAAAGTTGTCATATAACATTCCCTTGCTAACCACTGATTTCCTTAGAGCTCGTCGATCCCATGAGTAGAAAATTGTACTGTCAAATGATAAATCAACACGATAGCTTGGAGAATATTCAACCCAGGTCGACCTAATATGACATTATATACTGATGGACTTTTACTACAAAGTAGTTTATTTCAACAATAACCTGTTGCAGAGCTCGTCCAGCTATCGTGGTGAGGGAAATGGTTCCCTCCACAGAGACCATACCATCCAAAAGTCTGATTAAAATTGAGTTTCTCATTATCAACTGTCTAGAATTTAGACACATTCGAACAAATGCATCGTAAAATAAAATATCTACTGAACTTTCATTATCAATCAAGACCTGATGTACATCATAATTTGAAATGTTTAAGGACACAACTATAGGATCATCATGTGGGCATTCTATTCCATTCAGGTCGGATTTGGAGAAAGTGATTTCGTCTCCGATCTTTCTCTTTCTTGGCTCTTTCTTTAGTTCGGCTGAGTCTGGTGGTGCCATGGATGAACTGCCCCCTAGAGATGGTATGAATCTCACCCGCTATTGATTGATTCCTATGGGGATTTTCTTGCTATGGAGGATCATCCCGTGGGTTTTCCTAGATTCTTCATTCATCAACATAGCACCGAAGACATCCCTGTTGAATGAGTGCTTGTATCTCCTCTCTCAGCTGCCAGTATTCTTCAGTGTCATATCCGTGATCCTAATGATACCTACAATATTTTCTTGGATTCCATGCTCGCATCAGGGTGGTTATCCTTCTTGGCCTCAGGAGGTCTTCCTAACACTCGATCTCCATTAGTTTTTGAGCTTGAGGAGTATTTAATGGGGTGAAGTAGTGAAACCTTCATGGGGGAGTTCGAGATTGGTGCCTCCGAGCTAGAGAGTCAGCTCGGTTTTTTTGAGGTGGTGATCGAGATCGACGTGGCACTTGGATGATGTGTTGATACTGCACCCATCGATAATCTTTTTTTTGTTGACCATCTTTCAACTGTGATCCATCGGGGTTTCCCCCATGTTGATCCTAGGCCTTCTTTGTCTGTGCATATTTTTCTACCTATTCTAACATCTCGATGAAATTCTTTGGATATTTTTTGTTGAGTGAGAAAAGAAGATCATTTTGGATAAGTCCAACCTTTAGTACAGTCATAGCTACAGATTGGTCCAAGTTTTTCACTTCCAAAGTTGTGACGTTGAAGTGGTTGATGTAGTCTCAGAGTGATTCATCCTCACAATATTTTATGCTGATGAGGAAGTTTGAATTGCAGCACTGTCGGTGACTACTGACAACATGTGCGACGAACATCCTACTCAGCTGATTGAAGGAATCTATCAATTTTGGCTGCAGACTAAAATACCAATATCGAGCAGCCTTTCTCAAAGTCGAAGAGAAAGCTGTATAAAAAATTATGTCAGAGGCACTGTATAGCAGCATAAGAGATTTGAAGTTCTCCAAATGATCAATTGGATTAGCTGTCCCATCGTAGGGTTCCACCTGAGGTATCTTGAACTGAGGTGGAAGCGGCTTGTCCATTTTCCTTCCCATGAATGGCAGGTTGGTGTTGAAGCCGAGCTTCGGGTCTTGGTGCTGAGGAGCCTGCAATGCATCGAGGTGACACTACATTTCTTGGAGCTTTCTCTCCACCTCATCCTCCCGAGTTGGATGGCAACGAGGAAAGAGGTTGCCCAGGGTCGAGTCCCTTCTTGATAGGGGAGTCAGCGACCACCTGTGCTTTCTTCAATCACGACTTTGAGGTCGGCTGAGGCGACTCGTATTCCCCCTGGAGCTATGTGGAGGTCAGTTGCTGATCTTGGCCTAGCCAGTTGCGAGATCTCCGAGTCAACTTGAGGTTTAGTGTTCTGCTGCATTTCTCTCACCGAGGTCGAAAGGACATGTAGTTGCTGGATGAGGCTATCGTATTGATTTTGGGAGGGCACTGATGCCGCTGGCGGAAGATTTTCTTGGATCGATGTTGGTACTGCACTCTCTGGTCGGACATTAGCAGCTCGTCTTCCGTTAGAGCAGTGGAATGCATTCGAAGCTCCTCTTCGTGTCTTCATGGCGAATCTGCTCAGTTCTCCTTCTCAAATTCGAAGCCCCAAAACTAATTAGAACCCCTTCCTTTAGCACCAAATGTTGCTTCTAATCTCTGCACTTGAGGTCGGACCATCGAAGAGAGTGGTCGAGGTGTCGTTACTGTTGGAGCTCCATCCGAGAACCTACTTTGGTCTGGTGAAGATCTCCCGGTGCTCAAGTTAGGAGATGAAGAACAATGAGAAGGAGAGAGTGAGAGTAGAGAACTTACTTTGAGAGTCTCTATGCTCTTATATTTATAGGGGAGAAGTTGGAGTCGTACATGTTTTAGAGTCCCAATTGTCTTTCGAATTTGGCATGTAGATTGATTCGGAGAGATTGTTTTCTTTTATGGGAGACTCGATCATGAAAGAACTCTTCCTTATCCAGACTTTCTCAATTTAGCAGAGAGACAAATTCTGTTAATGGAGATTTTTTGATTGTAGCTCGATCCTGGCCGACCTGACATGACTCATCCAAAGCCGACATGAGCTTCTCGGTGCAAGCCGAGGATCAAGGTCCTAGCATTTACTATCAGTACAATATGGCATATCCGGCAATCTTTGGATTTATCTTCTATAGCTCGATCAGTACCGAGGATGCATTTGATCGAGGCCAAGGTGGAGATCCACAACAAGTACCAACCTCTTCGTATTGCAACTTTGAAGAACTTCCAATCCTTGCAACATATGCCATGGGTAGCTTCCTATAGATTCCTTTCGGCTTCGCCTCCTAATTTTGCTAACCAAGTTTGAGAGGCTCGAGTCATGAATCATGATCCCATGGTAGAGCACATCGCTAACATCCGCTGTCCTTTTCGGGTTCAAAGTAAGTTGTATGGCAATGCACATTGCTAACATCTGGTGCGCTTTTCTTTGTAGCTAAAATTTGGACATCCAGCGCTGTCCTTGCTGGGTTCTAAGTTGTATGGCAGAGCACATTGCTAACATCTGGTGCCCTCATGTTGACAGCTAAAGGTTGGACATCCAGCACCGCCTTGCCAGTTTCAAAGTAAGTTATATTGCAGAATATAAGGTGGATCGGATCAGATATCGACATACCCATATCCATATTTATTTTATCTAGCAAACACAAATACGAGTATGAATATTATTTGGATGCAAAAATTTATATCCATATTTATTTTAAACGGATATGGATACAATTCGAATACTGAAAGTGTGGATATAATTATGGATATAAATTAGATAATTAAACTTTATGACCATAGAATTAAAGATATTACTAAATAAATAATAAATCAAGTTAATAACATATTTATATGATTGTATATTCTTCTAAAAAAATTAATAAGTACTATATAAAATTATACAAGGTTATGCATAGATTCTGGTATTGGAACATGGATCGAATACTTGCCTATCCATATCCATATTTATTTTTCTTCGATGAATATAAATATGAATACGGTATTGTTATGGGTACATCCTAGCCTCAGTGTTGTGCAACTTCGGATGACACCGAACTAACCAGAGGTCGTACCTCGACTATAACTGAAGACAAAGGAGATCGGACCCAGTCGACCTCATGAAGCTGATTCGTAGGTAGTAAATTAATTCCTATGCTCTATTTAACACTCTCCCGACTTCGGCATCATCCGACCTTAGCCTCGATGGCCCCAACTTCGGCCTCATCCGATCTTCGACCTCAGAGACGTCATAGATTGGGACTTGTTGTGGATCTATGGGAGATTGATGTTTATCAAATTGCAAGTATGCGGTAGATATGAAGATCACTTGGCACGACCTATTAAATTGATAGCAGTTTCTACTCAGCCCGATCCTCGTTCACCTCATCCTCGAACGATCTACCATAGCTAATAAATGGCTAACCAATCTTAGCCAACTTGAGGTTGAGCACCTACTCCACGGACTCCAAAACCTCAACACCAGACGATCTAGTATAGCTCGTCTGATGCTGAGCTAAGCTCCTAATCAGATCCATCTCTCTCTCAAATTAAAAAAGTCTAGATAGAGTGAAATTTCTCTACGATCGAGTCATCTATAAAAAAAATATTTTATCTGAATCAATCTGTGCAACAAATTCAAAAATTATTAGGATTCTGAGACAGATACAACTCCAACTCCTCTCCTATAAATAAAGGCTTCGGAATCCTCTAAGGTACGTAATCGACTTCTCGCTCTCTCTTTTCATTATTCTCCATCTCCTGACTTAAGTATCGGAGGGTCTTCACTGGAGAATGCCCCTGGTGAGAACTCCTTTGCAGGTGTTTGGGTGAAGCTCCGATAGCGATTTCATCTCGGCCACATCTACTTCGACGATCGATCTTAGATGGAAAGATCACGAGCAACTGGTATTAATTAGATCTTCAAATTTTTTTTTATATTTGAATTGGTTCGAATATAAAAATATTACTATCGATCTCCCAGCTTGAGGTCGGACATCGAAGTAGTCACGACTGATGTAAATCTTCTGCTATAGTTTCATCCGAACACTTGCAAAACAAGTCCACACTGGGGGGTTGGCTTCAGTGTAGGCCCTCTGATGCTCAAGTCAAATAGATGGAGAATGATGAGAGGAGAGAATTAGGAGTCGAATGATTGTGTACCTTGGAGGGTCCTGCAGCCTTTATTTATAGGAGAAGAGTCTGAGATGTATTTGACTCAGAGTTCTGGTGATTTTTGGATTTATCTGATGGATAGATTTGGAGGATTTTTTTTTACTAGAGATTTGATCGTAAAGGAATCCTACCTTATCTAGACTTTTTAGATTTAGAGAGGAAGAGTCTGTAGACAAATGTAATAGTTCAACAAAGACCATCCTAATAGATCTTTCTCGACAATAGCTGACCTAGTAGGTCTTTCTCGACAATAGCCGACCTAGTAGGTTGCCATGGCTGAGAAATGTAGGATCTTGCTATCTGAAGTTGATCGACTTGAAGTGGGTTGGCTATTGAGGTAAAATAGAATTAGATTGAGGAAGAAGACTTCCCGCTAATCCAATAAATTATACTAGATGATCATCGTATCTGTCCAATCTAGCAAATGCCATCTCGTGTAGCTTAGCTATAACTTGCTCGACGATGACAAAATTGTTTAGGTTGAGATCGAGGTACAGATCTACAATAAATGCCCCCTACTCTCAATTTCAAGCTGCAAATAGGTCGGTCGAAGAGAGTACTTAATCTGAGATTGATGCTAAGAGGATCACCATTCACTGAGGACACATGTTAGAAATCGAATGACTGAGGTGAATTATCTTTGAATTTGGAGTGTCAATTCCTCAGATCTGCAGAAGCCCTACTTTGACCAATTATCAGGCGACACTTATCGAACATCAGTCGGGGGAGGTAAATCATCAGTAGATCGAAATTATTTTGGGGTTTTATAAATAGGACCACGGTAACTTCTTTTTTACTGCTTCTACTATTCAAAAAGGGAGGGAACTCTGGCACTTTGGTGATTTTGCGATCTTGCTCGGGTAAAGCTGAGCTAGCTAGTCTTCCTCCGTTCTTCGTCCCCCATTTGCTCAGCCACTTCTCTTTTAGGTCAGTCCTTCTTTCTTTCAGCCATGAGTGATTCTAGTTTTTCTATCGACATCTGGAGCACAAGTGATGGCTTTAGGAGTGCGAGCTCTGGAGCATCAAGTTTGGACGACGATGTTAGGAGTGTTACCCCTGAGATGTTAAGCTCGGGGGATAATATTAGAAATGTAGACCTTGCATCTGACATAGCTTGTTCTTCGGGAAGATCCAAGATGACTTCGATCTATATAGTGTAGATTCTATCCTTTCCTACAAGGACTTAGAAGTTCTCAAATTAAAATACCAAATTCCTTCTGAGTACAAACTAGAGGTGGCCTCTCTGGGCGAAAGAATAGCTCTTCCTCATCCAGGCTAGATTGGTCTGTATGAGGAAGTCCTAAAGGTCAGAGTTCGACTGTCCTTTCACTATCTCGTAGTAAAATTTTTTAAATTATATAGAATAAGTTTCTGTAGTGTCGCACCGAACACGTGGCACCAGATCATAGGCTTCTTCACTCATTGCCTTCTCCTCGGGGTCGAGCCGACCTCCCATCTTCTTTGGGCCTCCTTCACATTGAACGAGCATCCCACAGAGAATGGATGGTAGTATGTTTCTCCTCGATGGAGATGTCATCTCTTCCGAGGTGCTCCTTCTTCAATTCACAACTGGAAGGAGCATTTTTTCTTCATCTTGATCGAGCAACCTTGGGACTTCTGCACGTCATAGGGTTGACCTTATAGGTCGGCGATTAGGACTCCAATTTTATTTGATGTCGAGGAGGAGGTATTAAAGTGGATCTTCAGTCATACTCCTTCACTAACTGAGTTTCTTACTGAGGACACTTTGTTCAGGATTGGGTTAAGTTAAGCCAACCCAAAGAGTGAGTTGCTTTTCATAATCTTCTTTAGCTCACCATTTTTTGTATTTTTACTGACTTCGTATGTCATGTAGAAATAGACCCCAAGGACGTCGAGACTCTTCATCGGGCAATGAAGAGAAAGAAGATAAACACGGCCGCAGCTCTAAAGTGCGGCCGCATCGAGGCTATTTTTGCTCAGCCCGTTATCGGGGGCTCCTCGAGGCCAAGTGAAACTTCGAGGAATCGTCGGCACTAGTGAGGACAGTGGTGCCACTGCAATCAGCTACTTCAGGGGGGCCTGCCCCTCAAGCCTCTGCATCTTCATCGCAAAGGAGTTCGGACAAGTCCAAAATTTTTGTGAAGATGTCTTCACGATCGGCTGATGTACAGGTCGGGTCTTCTGCTCCAATGGGAGCATCTTCAGATGTTGAGGCCCAGGATATTAGGATGAATATAAATAATTTTTGAGTTGCCCAGTCCTTGATCCAGTTGATCCTCCTACTGACCGACATCGAAGCCTTCAATGCTGAAGGCAGTGCATTCCATATGCATGATGCATATGACTCTATACTTCGGGTAAGTGATGATCTTCCCATGCTGCTCGATTATTATCGATCTTGATATTTGATACTAAATTTTTTTTTAGCTCACCCATCATGTAGACTACTATACCGAGGCGATGCGTGAAGCTCAGTGCATCTCAAGGGAGGTCGAGGAAAAGGCTGGCTAGGCTAGCAGAAGGGTGGATGACACCCAACTGGCAAAGCTTTAGGCCAAAGAGAAGGATTAGTCACTAAAGGAGGAAATAAAGCGATTAGAATCCGAGCTCTCTAAAGCTTAGATCGAGTCTAAAGCTCGACTATCGATCAAGAAGAAAAAGTACAAGGATGAGTTGAAGGCCACCAAGATCGTTGTGGTTGAGGCCTTCAAATCTTCAACTGAGTTCCATGGCATCAAAGTGGACTTTGGAGTTGCCTCGTATGCACAGACTATCATCGACCTCAAAGAAAAGGTCAAGAAGATGGCTTTGGATTTCAACCTCAGTCTATTGGAGTTTGACGAGGAGGAGGAGGTCGGTGAGGACGGAGATAAAGGTCTGTGGGTCGAAGATCTCTTCAACCCAGAGTAGGAGGACAGGAGAGTCGAGGAAGCAATTTCAACCGCACCTTCAACTGTTATCATTCTTTTTGACCAAGCCGAGGTCAAAGATCCATTTGGCCCCCAGGCTTGAAGCTTTTTGCTTTCACTTTTATTTTATATCCCAGCTCGGGCATGTTCGAGTTTCTTTGATCGGTACCATTTCGTAACCTTGATTATTGCTGAGATATTTTGTAACGGATCGATCTTTATTTGTAAAAATTTTTTTCTTTCAATGAAAATGTTTTCTTTACTTGACCAATCATTGGAATCAATTACCAATCTTCATTAAGTTCTTTGGGATCGCAATTGTCAGTCGTAGGCAATTCTCCCAATGATGAGTAAAAATCATTTTGTTGGAAAACACATTCTGTTCCTCGACCGCAGTCGGGGATAGTCTGTTTAAGTTGATGGCGAACATGTTACATTCTTTGACTGAAATCGAGGATTGCATATTGTGTTGGAGAACACATTCCATTCCTCGACCATAGCTGAGAACCATGCGTTATACTGATGGAGAACATGTTATGTTCCTTGACCATAGATGAGGACCGCATGTTGTATTGATGGAGAACACATTCTATTTCTCAGCCTTAGCCGAGAATCGCGTGTTATGCTGATGGAGAACACATTTCATTCCTCGACTGTAGTCGAGGACCACATGTTGTGTTGATGGAGAACATATTCCATTCTTCGGTTGTAGCCGAGGACCGCATGTTATGCTGATGGAGAACATATTTCGTTCCTCGATCGTAGTAGAGGATCGCATGCTGTGTTGATGGACAACACATTCCATTCCTCAACCGTAGCTGAGGACCATGTGTTGTATTGATGGAGAACAAGTTTCGTTCCTCGATCGTAGCCGAGGACCACATATAATGCTAATGGAGAACACATTCCATTTCTTGGCTGTAGTCGAGGACTGTGTGTTATGTTGATGGAGAACATGTTTCGTTTCTCGACCGTAGTCGAAAATCACATATTTTGTTGATAGAGAACACGTTCTGTTCTTCGACTGTAGTCAAGGATCGCATGTTATGCTAATGGAGAACACATTCTATTTCTCGACCGTAGCTGAGGACCACATGTTATGCTAATAGAGAACACGTTCCATTCCTCGATTATAGCCGAGGACCGTATGTTATATTGATTGAGAATACATTATGTTTCTCGATCGTACTTGAGAACCACATGTTGTGTTGATGGAGGACACGTTCTGTTCTTCGATCGTAGTCGAGAACTGTGTGTTTCAAACATCTGTATGGCGAACATATCATATTCTGCTCGTGGGCAAAGAACATATATTTTTCAAAAGAACATATAGTTCAATAAAATAAAAAAAATAATTTATTATTTGATTCAAAAATAATGAATCATTACAGTTCAAAGGTGGTACATACATAAATTGTCTGCGATCCAAGTCCTGAGGATTGGAGTTCCATCTAGCCGCCTAAGTTGGTAAACTCCTGATCGGATTATTTCAACAATGCAGTAAGGACATTCCCAATTCAGCATAAGCTTCGACCACTCCATCAGATGAGAGACTTTAGCTCAACGAAGGACTAACTATCCTACCAAGAAAGACTTTTCTTGAACTCGAGAGTTGTAATATCGAGCTATCCTCTATTGATGGTTAGCCATTCGAATTTACGTCCGCTCACATGTTTCTTCTAGTAAGTCCAGATTTGCTTTTAGCCCAAAGGAGTTATCGTCTATATCAAATTCTTCCACCCGTAGCATTGGCAAGCCGATCTAAAGTGGTATCATGACTTTAGTGCCGAAGGCCAGTCTGAAAGAGGTTTCTCCTGTTGGAAGCCACTGAGTCGTTTGATATGCCCATAGCACAGGTATAGCTCTTCAACCTACAATCTCTTTGCTTGACCGAGCCAAGCTTTTAATCCCTACAGTAAAATCCTGTTCGTTACCTCAGTTTCATCATTACTCTGAGGATGAGCTACAGAAGTCAGCCTATAGTTGATGCCCAATCCATTGCAGAACCCTTTGAATTTCAGATTATCAAACTGTTGTCCATTGTTGGTGATAATCGCTCATGACAGACCGAATTGACATATGATTGATTTTCACATGAAGTCACAAACTTTCGTCGAAGTGATAGTCGCTAGTACTTTCGCTTCCACCCACTTGGTGAAATAGTCAATTGTAATGAGTAGAAATTTCTTCTGTGCTGCTGTCATTGGAAAGGATCCAAGGATGTCCATTCTCCATTGAGTGAAAGATCAAGAGGTTATAATTGGAGCCAAAGGGGTAGAGGGTCAGTATTGAATATTTGAAGTCCTCTGATATTGGTCACACCTGTTCACCAGGTCGTCAACATCTTTCTACATGGTTAGTCAGAAATATCCCTATCGTAGCACTTTATGAGCAAAGACCTTACCTCCCAAGTGACTACCACAGATCTTCTCATGAACTTCTCGTAGAGCGTACTCAGTTTCTCAAGGATGGAGACACCGAAGCAGAGGTAGGGTAAATGATCTTTTATACCACTTTCTGTCGTAGATGAGGTATTGGGTAGCAAGATATTTCAACTTCTTAACTTCATCTCGATCAGTAGGCAACATTCCATCTTGTAAATAACATAATATGGGATCTATCCATCTCGACTTAGGATCAGTTTGCATCACTTCATGCTCCTCGATGCTCGACTTTTCAAGAGTTTTGAGATATGAGGTCCTCTTTAGGTCAGCTGCACCTACTATTGCTAGCTTCGAAAGTAGGTCGGCCTATATATTTTTCGCCCCTAGTATCTGCAAGATATTCATTGTACCGAAGCTGGAGGTAAGATTTTGACCTTCTGAAAGTACTTCATCATGTTTGAGGATCTATCTACATGAAGAATCCAACATTCGTCGGTTGATGAGATGATCTCCCCAGCATTCTGTTTCTCATCTGGGATAGTGCATTCTAGGATAAAATCAACCAATACCTGAGCTTTGATGGACGGTCGAGGTAGGTACTTAATATTGAATTCACTTAGCTTAATGCCCCATTTGGCTAATCACCCTGAGGTCTCTAATCGATGGAGTATTGATTTTATGGGCTGATCAGTGAGGATGGCAATAGTATGAGGTTGGAAGTATGGTCACAACTTCTTGGACGATATCACGAGAGCATAGGCCACTTTCTCAAGCTTCGTATATCTTGTCTCAACACATGGAGTATCCGACTAACATAGTAAATCAGCTTTTGTACCTTAGCTTCCTGACAGAGAAGGACATAACTGATTGCAGTAGGACAGACGATAAGGTACAAGAACAACACTTCTCCAAGTTCAGCTTGCTAAGAAGTGGAGGTGAGTCAAGATATTTTTTTAGATCTTCGAAGGCGGTTTGGCACTCCTTCGACCATTAAAAATTTTTCGCCTGTTTGAGAGCTTAAAAGAAAGGTAAGCTCCTTTCAGTCGACCTAGAAAGAAACCTATTCAAAGTCGCAATCCTTCCAGTTAGATGCTGTACTTCTTTAATCATCTCTGACGGCTTCATTTTCTGGAGAGCTCGAATCTTCTCTGGATTTGTCTCAATTTCTCATTCAGACATCATAAAATCAAAGAATTTATTAGTGGTGACAACGAATGCACACTTACTGGGATTAAGCTTCATTCGAAATCATCGCAGTGCTGTGAACGATTCCTCAAGGTCGACAATATGATGTTCAGCAATCTGACTTTTGACGAGCATGTCATTGACATATACCTCTATGTTCCGACCTATTTGTGCCTTGAATATTTTATTGACAAGTCGTTGGTAGGTTGCCCCTGTATTTTTTAGATCGAATGGCATAACCTTGTAGCGAAAAAGATCTTGGTCAGTAATAAAGACAGGTTTCTCCTCATCCTCAAGGGCCATTCAGATTTGATTGTATCCAGTGAATGCATCCATAAATGAGAGGAGCTGATATCCCGAGATCGCATCCACCAGTTGATCAATACGAGGTAGAGGGTAACTGTCCTTAGGACATGCCTTATTGAGATTGGTGTAGTCAATGCATGCACACCATTTTTCATTTGATTTTGGGACGAGGACGATATTGGCTAACCACTCTAGATAATATACTTCTCGTATTAATCTGACTTTTAAAAGTTTGTCCATCTCTTTTTGTATGGCCTTCTGTCGATCAGGGGCAAAAGGACGTTTCTTCTGCCTGATCGGACGATACTTTTGATCCACATTGAGCCGATGTACCATGATCTCTGGATCCACTCCTGGTATATCTGAAGTCGACCAAGCAAATATATCGACATTTATCCATAGAAAAGAGATGAGATGTAGATGATCTTCTACACATAAGTTTGAGCTAATTTGGACCACTTTACTCAAATCTTCACCAATGGGTATTGATATCAGGTCGTCTATTGGTTGTCCTCTTTGTTTAGTTTTCTCATCTCGTACATCTAGCTCATCCGTCGATTGTTCCACAGGTGTTGTTCCTTGCAGGGTTGCCATATAACATTCTTTCGCGAGTGACTGATTTTTTTGAAGCTCACCGACCCCTTCTAGAGTAAGAAACTTCACCATCAGATGATAGATCGATACTATAGCTTTAAGTGCATTGAGTCCAGATCGACCTAATATAATATTGTACACAGATGGAATTTTTACGACAAAGTAGTTTATTTGTGCAACTGCTTGTTTTGGAGCTCGTCCAGCTATGGTAATTAACAGGATGGTGCCTTCCACTGGGACTACAGTACCCAAGAATCTGACCAGTGAGGTAATTCTTTTCATCAATAGTTCAGAATCCAAGTTCATATGAATAAAAGCATCATAAAACAAAATATCAACTGAACTTTCATTATCAACTAGAACTCGATGTACATCATAATTAACAATATTAAAGAAACAACGACAGGGTCATCATAGGGACATTTTATTCTATCCAGGTCGGCATCTGAGAAAGTGACTTCTTAACCGACCTTTAGCTTCTTTGCCTCCTTACCTTTAACTCGACTAGGACTTGGGGTGTGTCATTCGAGCTATCCTCCAGAGATCATATGAATCTCTCCTGCAACTGGTTGATCTCTACAGGGATTTTCTTATCGAGGAGGTTCATCACATGGGTTTCTCGAGATCTGTCATTTGTCAACATATCGATGAAGGCATCCATGCCAGATTAATGCCTCAATCTTCTCCTAAGTTGCTGGCACTCTTCAGTGTCATGTCCATGATCACGGTGATATCTGTAGTACTTTCTTGGATCTCTCTTGTGTGTTGGGATAACCATCTTTCTTAGAGGAGGTAGGTCTTCTTGTCGGCCTATTTCCATTAGGATCTGAGATCGAGGAGTATTCAGTGGAGTGAAATAATGAAATCTCTGAGGAGGGGACTTAGATCGGCGAGGCGGTGCAGGAGATCTAGGTCGGTTGTTACGAGGTGGAGTTCGAGAATGATGAGGTTTAAGTTCAGGATGTTGATACTGCACTCATTGGGAATCTTTCTTTTTCTCTTATCCGGAGCTTTGATGAGATGTCCGAGCAAAATTTTTTCCTTGCTGATCTCAAGCTTCATCGGCCTGAGTATAATTCTCAGCTCGCTCCAATATTTTAAAAAAATCTTTTGGATAATTTAAATTGAGGGAGCAAAGGATGTCATTCTGCTGAAGTCCAGTTTTGAACGTAGTCATCACCACGGACTGATCTAGATTTCATATTGAACCGGCTTATATAATTTCTAAGGGATTCATTCTTCTTCTGCTTAATACTGACTAGAAAATTTGAATTACGTCGTTGTCGGTGACTGCTAATGAAGTGTGCAACAAAGAGTCAGCTCAATTAGTGGATGAATCTACGGAGCCCGACTGTAGGTTGGAGTACTAGTGACGAGCTGCTTTCCTCAAAGTAGAAAGAAAAACTCGATAAAGAGTTGCATCGTTGGTCTTTTGTAAAAGCATCAAAGTATGAAAATTCTCCAAATAATTCATCGGATCAGCTGTTCCATCGTAGGGTTCCATTTGAGGTATTTTAAATCGAGGTGGAAAAGATTCATCCATCAACCTCTGAGTGAAAGGTGGGTCGACATTGAATCTCAGGTCATCTTCTGATTGCTTCGGTGTCCAAAGTGCATCTAGCTATTATTGCATTTCCCAAAGTTTCTTTTCCATCTCATCTTCCCTAGTTTGTCGGCACCGAGGAGAAGCATGGCCTGGGATCAAATCCCTTCTCGAGATAGGGGTAGAAGACCTATGACGGCGACGAGGAGGACTTGAAGATCGGCTATGATGACTAGTCCTTGCCCTTGGGCTGTGAGGGAGCCGATTTGGCGATCTTCCTCGTGCTAGCTGTACGTCTTCTTCAACGAGGGGAGGCTCCGTGTTTTGTTGTATCCCTGGCACTATAGCTGACAGGGTACATACTTGTTGAACGAGGCTATTATATTGGTCGTGGGAAATGGCCGATGCCGAGGGTGCTACTGGTGCTGCTAGTGAAATGGGTGGAGGATTCTCCTGTGCCGGTGGTATTTCATTGGTCGGTGGAGCATTGTTGGCCTGTCGACTATTGGAACACTACAACGCATTTGATGTTCCTCTGTGCATCCTCATGGTGATTGACGAATGGTGATGGGCTTCCTCTCCTCTCGAAATAGGACCTCAGGACTAGCTTTAAAGTAAAATCTCAAGACTAGTTGAAGAGGACCATTCCTCTAGCGCCAAATGCTACTGCCGATCTCCCAGCCTGAGGTCGGATGCTGAAGTAGTCACGACCGATGTTGATCTTTTACTATAGCTTTACTTGAACACCTACAAAACAAGTCCACACCGGGGGGTTGGCTCTGGTGTAGACCCTCTGATGCTCAAGTCAAAGAGATGAAGAACGATGAGAGGAGAGAATTAGAAGTTGATTGATTGCATACCTTAGAGGGTCCTAGAGTCTTTATTTATAGGAGAAGAGTTTGAGATGTATTTAACTCGAAATCCTAGTGATTTTTAGATTTGTCGGACAGATAGATTCATAGAAAGATTTTTCTTTTATGGGAGATCTAATCGCAAAGAAATCCTACCTTATTTGGACTTTCCAGATTTGGAGAGGAAGAGTCTGTGACAGATGTAATAATTCAGCAAAGACGGTCCCAGTAGATCTTTCTCGGCAACGGTCGATCTAGTAAGTCTTTCTCAACAAAAACTGACCTGGTAGGTCACCATGATCGAGGAATGTAGGATCTTGCTATCTGAAGTTGATTGACTTGAAGTGAGTTGGCTGTTGAGGTGAAAAGGAATCAGACTAAGGAAGAAGACTTACCACTAATCCAATAAATTATACTAGGTAATCACTATATCTGTCCAATCTAGCAAATACTATCTCGTATAGCTTAGCTATAACTTGCTCGACGATGACAAGATTATTTAGATCGAGACCGAGGTATAGATCTATAACAAAAAATAAATCTAAATAAATATTATCTATGTCGCTTCTATCCGTAGCTAGAGTTGGCAAAATATGACCCACCCCGCCAACCAAACCCATATTTGACCTGCTATAAATAGGTTTGGATTTAGGTTAAATGGATTTGGATCATAAACGCATCGATCCATTTAATCTATTTAATAATTAGGTCGGATTTGGGTTTTACATATCTGACCTGTTTAATCTGTTTAATCTATTTAATATTCAGATCGGGTTGAGTCAGATAACTCATTTAACCTGTTTAACCTATTTCTGATCTATTTAATCCAATTTATTTGACATGTTTAATCCATTTAAAACTCGTTTAATCCATTTAAAATCTATTTAATCTATTTCTGACTCATTTAATCTAATCTGTTTAATCTGTTTAACTCATTTAATTTAATTTAATATATTTAATAAATAAATTAAATAGATCGAATCGAATTATCTGTTTAATAAATAAATTAAATTTAAATTAATTATTTTTAATTTATTTTATATTAATTTAACTCATTTATGATTCGATCCAACCTAATTGTCAATCCTATCCGTAGCCGGGCATATTGCTAACGTCTGGCGCCCTAACGTTGGCAACTAAGGTTTGAATTCGGGCCGCACCACATCCAATGGTAGCGACCAGCGAAGAGCAAGAACAGGTTTCAGGTGTCGGTGTCCCGTCAAGCAACATTCATTTCCGGTCGCGAAAATAGCTGGTGTGGTGGTGCTAATGCTGCCGCAGGAGGTATGGGGGGAGCAGTAGCAGCAGCCACCGCCCTCTTCGCTCGCCTCCCTTTCCGTCGCTACCGCTCCTCTATCCTCGTCCCCAATCCCACTCCTCCTATTAGCGGCTGCGGCGGCGACGGATCCATAGGCCCTATCTTCCTCTTCTTCACCGGTTCCGTCCCTTACTTTTCCCCTTCCTCTTTTTATTTCTCCTCCATTGCTTCCTCCTACCCAGCTGATTCTGGTGAAAGCGTCGAGACTGAAACCCTAAACAACGGCCTCGGCCTACCTTACCCGTCCCAAGATGAAGGAGGAGCCTCCTCCCCCACGGACGCCACCGATGTGTTCCGGCGGTGGGGGTGCACCAAGTCCGAGGTGTCCCAGATACTGAGCCGCCGCCCCGCCCTCCGCCGCGTGAGCCTCCCGGCTCTCCAGTCCAATCTCCAGGTACTGCGTGGCCTTGGCGTCCTTGGCCCCGACCTCGTCGGCATCATCACCTGCCGCCCACGCTTCCTCTTCGGCAGCCTCGCCCTCGGCCTCGACGCCCGCCTCGACTTCCTCCGCACCCTCTTCCCCTCCGACGCCGCCCTCCGCCGTGCTGTCGTCCGCAACCCATCCCTCCTCACCTACGACGTCGACCGCACCATGCGCCCCTGCGTCCAGCTCTACGAGGCCCTCGGCGTCGCCCGCCGCGATCTTGGCCGCCTCCTCGTCTCCCGCCCCACCATCATCCCCCGGTCCTCCCTCGACGACGAGAAGCTCGACCTCGTTCACCGAACCCGCCTCCCCACCACCGCCGCCATGTACAAGTACGCCCTCTCCATCGTCGCCGTCTCCCGCCTCGAGACCCTCCGCGCCAAACTCGCCAACCTCGAGAAGTTCGGCTTCTCGCCTGACGAGGTGATGGGGCTTTTCGCCCGCACCCCCAACGTGCTCACCCTCTCCGTCGACAAGGTCCAGCGGAACATGACCTACATCATGGGGACCATGAAGCTCCCGGCCCGCGTCGTCCTTGACCAGCCCTTTCTCCTGTTCTGCAACCTCGACAAGGTGCTCAGGCCTCGGTACCTGGTCGGCCTGAAGCTGCAGGAGATGGGCCTTGAGCCCCGGATCAAGGGGCCCGCCCTCGTCCAGGCGATGAGGATGAAGGAGCCGCGCTTCCTCAAGGTGTTCGTGCGGTGCCACCAGGAGGACGTCGCTGGGGCCCTTATGGAGTACTATGCCAGCGTCAAGGGGTCGGGACGGTTGGCAGAGTCGTCACGCTCGGTCAAGCACAAAGGCTTCCCCTTCTAATTATAAGGATATCAAAGCTGCTCCGATCAGATGTGGTAAGCATCTTATCGCTTGTTCGTTTTCATTCTTTTAGTTAGCTTGTTGGCTGAATCAAGCACACCATGCTTCTAAAACAATTAGGTATTCAGAATTCTTTCATTGCAGTGGAGCTAGAAGAGTGGTCCTCGACTCTTTTGCTCTGTGGTCATGTCAGTGCAGCAGGAAGAAGCTGGCGATAGAGACATACGCAGCTGGCTGTTTAAGTTATTCTGTCATAATCTGAGAACTGCAAAGGGCATGCATTGTAATCCTTCCCCCCCTCCTCTCTAATTTTACTGGAGCCTTGCTTCGTTAATTCATCAAGTAGACCATATCAGGGTTTGTAAACTGCCATCTTGTTTGAAAATTAAGAATGGAAGTCAGTTCCAAGAGGCCCTGTTGAAATTATCCTAGCAACCCTAGTATCTGGCTGGATCTTTTTGATTTTCGAATATATATTTGACTATTCTGTCTTTATTGCCAAATTCTATATGTGGATGTTAGATATGGTCTCAAGTTCTTATGCATGTTGAGAAGGGTCAGCATAGAACTGTGTCATAGACCCTAGATTTGCAAGTTGTATACATATTGAAAAATAAACACCCCAACGTGTATCACCAACTATATGAAACTATGCAAAGTGGAATTTTGGATGCACACATATCAGCACATAAATAACCATGTATCAAGAGACACTTTTTTTTAACAAGTACCCAAGTCCTAGGTTGCATTTGATTGCAGAAGAGTATAATACAGGATTGTTTTTTCTATTCCCATGTAGAATTGTAATTCCTAGAATAAGGAACAAGCTTGAAAAGAAAGATATTGTGATATCAATTTCGCCCATTACTTAGGAATAACCAATCCTCTCTGCCCCTACTCAAGGGGGGAAAGGTTAAATCGTGGGGTTGTTTATCTCAATTTTTTGATATGCGCTAGGGTGGGTCATGATTGAGCCAGTATTATGCATAACAATTGTGGCAGATTTCTAAGTGCGTCTGTCTAATATGACCTGATACATGTTGATGCAGATCTGTATTAATAGATGATGTTGTGTGATATTTTATATAGCACTATTTAACTTATACTGTAACTAGGACATAATATAGATATACGATGCCCATATGATTTTAGATTGTAATAAGACAAGTCAGCCACTTACTATTGGCACTTCTACCTTTTGGCCTCTAGTAGGTTATACCCTGTTACCAATACCAAGAGACACGGTGATGAGTAAATTGTAGCATTCTATTTCTGATGTCAGACGTTGGAGAAGTAGAGGAGATAATAGAAGAGCAATCGCAGAAGATCATACTTCTTAACTTAAAGATGATAATTAAATTCCAAATAACTTGTCCATTTCATTTTGAAAGTACAACTACATTAGGCATAGGCATGGGATATCCATGCTTCTTTGCAATTAAGAAGATAATTAATTCATCCTTGACATGAAAGGGATGAATGTACAACATATCAAAAGACATAAAAAACTAATAAAAGACAACACATAAGACATTTATTGTACACTTAATTACTTGTAATTAAGGTTTTTTGGATTGGTACTGAAGCTCTTACTAGCCAGCAATCAGTTCAATATGGTACGGTCCATACTGTACCATACTGAAGCATATCGAAATAAGGGGAGAGAAGGGAGAGGAAGGAGGGTGGGGGAGAGGATGAAGGAGAGGGAGGGAGAGGGGGGGCTCAGTTGACCTAACTTTGATAGATCTGGATAGGCTTCAAGGTCTTTGCAACGAAGTAGAGAGGTCGGAGAGAAGTTGAATTTGGAGGAGGGTTTCGACAGGGTTCATGGACTTTGTGACAAGGAGGAGAGGCCAAATAAAGAGGAGGGCTTTGAGAGCTTCATGATAAAGAAGGGAGGCCAAATCCGATGATGAGGGCTTTGAGTAAACCTTGACAAAGAGAGGTATCGAAGGAGGTGAGATAGGGAAAGAGAGAGAGGGGAGGTGAGGATTCGAACTGTTGGGAGAGCTGGGTGGGAGAGGGAGGGTGACCTTGTTGATTCGAGCCTCTGATCTTACCGATAATCGACTAATATGATTTGGTATGCCCAAATCAGCCAGTTCGGCATGGCTTGTCAGACCTTGTCATTAATAGCATGATGAATGCATGGGTTTAATTAGAGAAGTGCAAATCCAACTTAAGGGACACACTTTCTTGTATGTTTTTATATGTTCTACTTTTTCTTTTCTGGACATATATATTCTTATTTGAGATTGCTGCTGCTTAAATATCTGCTCTTTAAATGGCTTTGAGTGCTGAATCAAGCCTCTTTATTCTAATGTTTGTAACTTGGACTCTTAATATTGTATCGGAGTCTAAAAATTTGAACTTATATCTAATCATTAACCTTATTTTTTATTGTTTCCCTTCCATGTTGATGCTCTTACCTTTTTCTTCTCTTCTTAGTTGCAAAAGTAGAAAGTTTCATGGTCTTATCAATCTTGAAGTAATATTCTTACACTATATATGTCACTTTTTAAGGCACGAAAATGACAAGATTGGGATCCCTTGTCAGCTCATGTTCATCCAAAATTTTGAAGGCTAAATGTTGTCCTATGATAATGCGGAACCAATCTTGGATAATCAAAAAAAGCCTATAAAGGTTATCTGAAATTTATTATAGATTTGTTTAAAATGTTCTGCAGCCATATTAAAGGGAGGAGGATAAGAAAGGAAAAGGACAAAAACTTTTCTTTAAGATATGGGCTTAACTTTCTCCTACATGCATATTTGATAATTGCTTAAACTGAAGAAAGCCAAACATATGTTGATCCTACCTTTTGTACTGAACTTATGAACAAAGAAACAATGTAGTCAAAGGCACTCTAGATTTTTGCCTAGGTGTGTGGGCTAGGCAAGGCAACACCTAAGCACCTCAACAATCCCCAACAGAGGCAAATTTGGTAAGGCGATGCCTAGGCGAGCGCTTGGGACAAAACAAGGGGTGACCACCAAGCACCTCTTCGATGTCCAACAATATTCTTCCTGTCCTCTTTTATCATTCTTTAAAGATCTCTTAGATTTATTTGGATATCGATTTTGGTCTATGGGAGCCCTAATTAAAGGCCACTCTAGGATGTTCAGTGGCTTATTTTTATTGACTTTTGTTTATAACCTGTTATAAAAAGTGGCATTTTGATATGATGTTTCAAAAGATGTACAATATGACATCTAATGTTCAAGATGGTTATGACTTAGAATGTTGAGATCTAAATAGCTAATCTGATAATATTTGCTTTCTTCAGATCTTGTTATCTAGAAACTTCATTTTTAAGCTGTCTAGAAGTGTCGGCACCTTTGGACACTTAAATATGGCAAGACACGACTAAATGTAGCTGGATGTTCCACTTTGAAGTGTCCTATTGATGTGGGCAAAAAGTGTCCAACATTTAGAGACTTTTTTTTTTTTTTTTTGTGTGCCATGTAAGAGACTCTTAGTATTCGTGTTGGCTGCTTTCAATGAAGTGTCTTTAAGGTTTTCTAAACACTTCGAGAAACGTTCTTAAGTTTTTCTAGACACCTCAAGCAAAGGTTCTTATGTTTGTAATATAAAATTAATTTTTAATATAAAGCTATCATAGTTATGTGAACACTTTAAACAAAATGTCCTATATTTTAAATTTATATGTATCACAAGTAGTTATCGATTTAAGTAACCTAACACATCATAAATGAATTTAGAAAACAAATTAAAAAACTTGCGAAGCCATTGGTATTATGTTAATTTATTTGTTAGATAGCATCTAAAATTTTAAGTTCTTTTTTTTTTGGAATAATTATCAAAAGACATGAACACACAACAAAAATACATACATACACGAAAAGACCCATAAACTACAAACACACACATATATGTAGAGAGAGAGAGAGATGGAATTTGCATCTCTCGAGAAAAGAATGTATCTACTCACCTCGACTCCAAAATCAATAATGAGACATCCAAATCAAATATCTACATTGTTGATCATGATCTATATCACTAAAAATGCCTATAAACAAAATCATGTATTTTGGTGGTCTCTTAACTATGCATTTTATGGACATAGAATTGAACTATTAAAATGATATGAGACTGTTTTGTTATGATGTAAATATCAAAATCGGTTGACTTGTATGGATGCATGCATGCATGCATGTATGCACATATATCAAAATCAGTCGACTTGTATACATCAAAATCAGTCAACTTGTATGCCGGTTGACTTGTATGTATACATCCTCTAGACCCATAATTTTGTGAACAATGCTGGATGGAGTTTGTTGATTGTAGCACACGGACATACATACTTCTATTCATAGCATACATGCATGCATGCATGCTATGTGTCTATGTATGTATGGATGTATGTATATTAACATGTGTAGATCATGATCAATAATGTAGATTCTCAATTTATATACTTTTTTCATGTATTTTAGCATGCTACCACAATGATTTTTTTTTTTTTTTTTTTTGTCATGCTTAGGTTAAAGACCACCAAAACACATCATATTTTGATTTCTAGACATTTTTAGTAGCATAAATCATGATCAACAATTTGGATTTTTGATTTGGATGCCCCATTATTGCTTTTGGAGTTGATATCCTCTCCTCTCAAGAGGAGAGTCTATCTCAGGTTGTGTACATACATATGTATATGTGTTGTACTTGTGCATAGATTTTGGGAGGTTGTTGTGTTAGATGCTCAGGGACACTTACACACTTGGCATCTGTGCCAAGTTCTAGGTAACAATGGTTGAGATGAGGACCTTTTGGTGTCTCATGCCTCAGGCAATGTGTTAAAGGCACCTTTGGCTTTTGACAACCTTGTAAAAAAAATTGATTTTTTTTTTTTTAGAAAAAAGATGTGCCTCATCCCATTCTCACATTTTCAGACTTGTTAACTCGGTGAAAACAAGCTTGTTTAGTACATATAATATGGTTAAAACTTATGCTTGGATCTTAAGTTATACAGCTTAAAGCTATTGTTGTAATATAATCTAAACATAGGATAGACAATCTAATTTAAGTTATGAACCATAAAACTCAAATTATTAAACTAGATAACCCGAGTTTTGATTGTGATAAGGACTAAGAATTGTCCGTGGCTGTGTGCAAGATTGATCCTTGCTTTTGTTAATGTTATAAAAATAACTAAAGGATATACCAAGCCTAGAAGGCTTTCTTTTTTTTTAAAAAAAGGCTTTTCTTTTTGCAACATAACCCACATTTCTGAATTTAGTGACAGAAATCTGGCCTTCGAGTTATCTATGTGATACATCTGTGAATGGAAGTCTTTATTGATTGCATATTTTGCATGAAAAATCTAAACCATGCATTTGGCTATCTATTAGTAGACTGCGTCTCTCTCTCACACACACAAAGGAAGAAGCTATTTTATTCTTGTTCATATTGGCCTTTGTGTGTAGTGTTATTTAGCATGCAAATAGTATGATTTTGTAGAAAGTATATTGGGGAAGGTAGCAATCAAGAATTATATTCGACTATAGACATCTATTGTTTCCTATTTTGTTAACTAGAGCTCGTAGACGAGTCACATAGAATAGTACAAATTTTAATGATGGTTATAAAAGGTGAAAAAGAAATAGGAAGTGCTTTTTCTGTGGGATATGTAGCCATAATATATGTTAGGACTCACATTCAATGTCTTTTTTTCCCTTTTGGGCTCAAGTATCGATGTTTGTTAAGTTTCTATTTACAGGCATTATTTATCAAATAAATGATTAGAGGCAGACTGTGATGCAAATCCACTTATCGTAATATAGCTATGGATTTTAAATGAGGTCAGGATTATACTCTTGAACTTGTGCAGGGGATAAAGTTTATAGCTAAATTGGATTATAAATGGGGTCGGGATTATACTGTCGAACAAAGTTTCATGTTCCAACATTATTTTACTGAATATATCTCGGGTAAGTGCTGATTTTGCATGCCATAATTGTATATTTTCTGCACTACTGGTTTGATTTTATCATAGTTGGCTAGTTTTTACTCATCTTAATTTGCTCCATTCATTGTTCATTACATATTTGTGTTGTATAAAAGGACACTCTTACACGAATCTATGACTCCAACTCCACCTGAATAAGGGATTCATCCTCCTGCTTAGCATTTCACATTCACTTTCATGTTTTTCTTTGCTGGTGTTTCTTTTTCCTTTTATATAATGGAGGCTAGTAAAGGTACTCTTTTTTTTTTTTCTTTTTTTTTCCTTTGACCTATCTATGATGGGGTGGAGTTATCTAATTGAATCATATATAAAGCCCAGTGTCTGGTGTATCAAATCTTGACCACTCGCCCTAAATTAATTTACCATTTTTCTGCATGTGATGGGATCATGGTCTCCTTACCCAATTATGGTTCCGGCAACCTGGGTTCCTGTGAGGGGTGGACTAGGGACAGACCTAACCCTTGCTCTTTTTCCTCCCCCCCCCCCCAACAAAGTGACTGCTCTAGGACTTAAACCCACAGTATCATGATTGTCAGCAAGAGCTTTTTTTTTTCTTCCCAATCCTGGTGCCACATTATTCACATTGCATGTGAAGGAATCATGGTCATCCATAAACCAGTCACCTGAATCACACATATCAAGTGCTAGTTTATTTAAAGGCAATAGTAACCTTATAGTCTTTTTTCGTTTATTTTTGCAAAATCAGCTTCAGTTTGCACAAAGAAGATTGTTCATTGATACACTATTTATCAATATCATGGAAAAGAGCACTAGCAACAGTTGAAGCTTTTTGTTCCAATAGTTAAGCTGAGATGATGATCTACAGTTGAGCTGAACTCCTCTGAGGCTAGAGTGTTGAGCTTCTGTTGTTCACTTTTATGTCATGTTTATCAGCACTAGATCTTGAGCATGCTTACTACTTCATAAGTGGTCCAATCAAGATTTTTTGTACCATGCCGAACCGGCCGGTACACCCTGTACCGTATCGGACCGGCGGAGAACCGGCACGGTTCGGCCGATGAAATCGGTGTACCGGAGGAGGGAGAAAGAGAGGGAAAGTGAGAAAGAGAGAGAGAGGAGGATGAGAGGGAGGGAAACAACCACCGAAGGCCAACTGTGGCCGACGGAGGGCTTCCGCGCCTGATTATCGTCCGATGGGGCTTTTACAAGAGCGAGAGAGAGAGAGAGAGTTCAGAGGGGGGGAGCGACGAAGGCCGGCGGAAGGGCCGTCGGTGTTTGTTGGATAGCCGTTGTGGCCATCGGACGGCGAAAGTGGGCACGTGAAGCCACGGCTGCGGAATGGGGGCAACAGCCCCTGTTCATCGCTCTTTTTTAAAAATGAAGGTGAATAGTGAAGCCGGCAATCAATTTGCCGGCTTCACTTTGAAATTTTTTTTTAAAAAGGTAACAGTGAAGCCGGCAATTAGTGAAGCCGGCAAACTAATTGCCGGCTTCAACTATTTCGATCTTTTTTAAAAAAATAGCCGTGAAACAGGGGCGTCGCCTCTATTTTATGCCCACGGTGCCGCGCACATGGACTGTGCCATCCGGTGGCTATGGCGGCCAGTCGGAGGCTGTCCGGCGGCCCCTCTAACTCCTCCCTCCTTTTCTTTCTTCCTCCCTCTCTCTCTCTATTTCTCTCTCTTTCTCTTTTTTCTTCTTCCGGTTCAGGTCCTATGCCTTCATCAGTTCACATCGGTTCGGTACGGTACGGAATCATACCATACCGTACCGTCGGCCGACCGATATGGCTACCAGTACTGGTTTCGGAAACCTTAGGTCCAATCATGGAAACCTAGAGTAATGTGATTTATGAATTGGTTCTTCTTGCCGATAACTTGGATAAGTCTCCGATAAAACTATTATATCTTGGGAATAAGATTCTACCGTTGAACCCCTATTTTAATTTGCTCGTTTTTTCTGGAGGGTATTTCACTCAACCCCATACTCACAGCTTGATAAAGCATAACTAAATTATTTAATGTTTCCTTTTTGTTCGTGCAATCTTATATCTTGTATTTTGTAGATAATGTTGTGACTTGTGATGGTGCATATGACAGTTTCTCTCTTCGTGTATCAAGGAGAAGGTTAGGCACCCATGGTCGAATTGATTGGTCATATCCTTGCCGTTATCGACGTTGGTGAGCAGGTAATTGCTTGCTGATATCACGATTTTTTTAAGAGAATATAATGTTTTGGAGGTGGAGAATGAAGTAGCGCTTATTTGATGTTCTTGTGCAGGTGTGGGAAAGCTAGGTTCTGCCAGATATGCATATTCTCAAGCTGCTTTATCCTTTAATGCAGGATCCCAGTCATGAGCAACCGGTTATCATACCACTTTATGCATCTCTAACTCATCTTCTCCAGTTAGTGGCAAAACTGTAAGCAGCATCAGAAACACCAACTTCCTAGCAAAGAGTTCAGTTCTTGTAGTCCAAGGCAGGAGTAATGGGAAAGGTAGCAGTTCTAGGCTGATTGAAGTTCTTAGATGATTTGATAAGAGAGAGCAAAAAACTCTCCCCCCTCTGTTATATTTTTGTTTAATCTTTCGAACGAAGACAGTCCAAAATATTTGGTTTTTCTTTTTTTTTTTTTGGTATATATATGGGCGGTCACACCACTCTGACATGAGAACAGTTCAGACAGTCAGAGTATAAAATTTCCTGCAGGGCTGGTGGGATTTGTCAAGCTCAGTCTCCAGAGTGTTTTGCAACAAATGATGCTATTCGATTTGTCACATTGTTTGCTTTTCGATAAACATGCAACACTACCATTATAGTTGGGAGGTGAAGCACAGTTCAAATGTTAGAGAAGAGTAGATAGGTTTTCAGTTGCCTCGTATTGTCACGGAGTTATCCAATGATGGTGGCAGAGTTATTCAAAACAAAAAATTTTTCCACTTGCAGCTCAAAAATAATATCCATTCAGCTCAGCTTTCAAAACTAAAAGCTGTCCAGAATACTTAGTTCAATGGAATGGTTTGATGGTTTCACGTAAAAACTGGCTGTATTCCTTCGTGATGATGTTGGGGTAATTGAAGCTTTCAGTTACTGCATGTAAATCAATGTACCTTTAGTCTCTACATTATCTTTGATATTATTGTTCTGCCGTGCATAAAACAAGATATATTATACTATTAAAGCAAGTCATGAATAACGAGCACAGGAATGGGGTTTTTTTAGTTGTTTCAGAATATGCATGGCTATAGAAAACATATAAGGTCTGTGGAGGTGCAGTCCAAACAACGAGAAATTATTACCTCGATCATTCGCAGGCAGACCACCCAAATCCCAAGGTGGATAACATGCCACATTAACCTTTGTATTTCACGAATTCCCGATTACATGTTATCTATGTGCGTGTGCTCCGAGATTTGCGTGGATCTACTTAGGCGTGGTCCAGGCAATAATTTCTCCCAAACAAGACTGGATCCAGCTTAGCCCAGGAAGGTGTCATGACAACTCAGAGTTCCAAAGTGGGGAACCAGAGCAAACCAGTCAGGCATCCACTGGAGGGAGCTACTTTTGGTCGTGGCTGCAGCCAGCGCTAATGCCCCGTGGCCCTATCTGTGCGTGCGATTGGCAGGACGCGATGCTTGGTAGCTGTAGTCTCAGAGGTTTTGTCCCACTATTTGTGTTGATCTAGGTGCCTATGATCGGCACAATGCAGCATTGAGTGATAGGTTGAGCGGCTCGTTCTAGCCCAGAAAGTTTTAGATGAATTTGGATCTGAGTTTTAAGTTCCATTGGTCGGACCTTGTCTGAAATTTAAGTCCATCTATTAAATAGATTTGATTAGGATTTGCATTGGGTTAGTCCGAGCCTAACTTGAGCTTGAAATTATATAATATGTAAATTTTTAAATTTCATGGGACAAAGATGTTCTGATTTCTTCATGGAATGAAATGTCTCACTATCTCAACTTGTTGGGATAGTAGTTTTGATCGTATATTCCACTACATATCCTCTATTTTTGTCCGCTTCTTCTTTCTTTTCTTTTTCTCTTTTTTTTTTTTTCTCTCATTCCTTCCTTTCTTTCTTTCTTTTTTCTTTTTTCTTCTTCTTTCTCTTTGTTTCCTTCCTCCTTTCTTTTTTTTCTTTTTTTCCCCATTCATTTTTTTCATTCATTTTTCTCATTTTTATTTCTTCTTTCCTTTCTTTCCTTTTTCTTCCTCTATCTGTGCGAATAGATTTTGGAGTTCCCACTCCATCTTATTCTCATTTTACCATAGAAATGGGACATGACGATAGGGATGCCTCCTACTCCATCGAGATAATATATATATATATATATATATATATATATATATATATATATATATATATATATATATATATATATATATATATATATATATATATAGGCAGATTTGAGTAAGATCAACCGAATTTGGATGCAGATCTAATCAAACTAAAATTAAATAATAGGAATTTTACATCGATGATCTAAACTATTGGATGTAATATACTACATCAAAACTACTTGTATACAAAAAGTCATATACTTTGAAAATCCCTAGTCTATGCATTATGCATTATGTATATGTGTGTGTATAGCCACGACCCATCCGATGCCCTGTTTACTTGATTAAGGAGATGGTGACTAGGGTTTGGAGTTTCATCCTTCGGAAGGTGGCATTCTAATGCTATCAACATGGGCCATCACTCCATCCTTCAATCTCCTCCATTGCAATCGCCTTCTCTAACCTAACTGTTCCTTAATGTAGAAGCCCAAGTTCTTTCTGGCTTCATTTGCAAAACTATCGATAAAGTTCATAACACAGCTATAAATGCTTACGTGAAGGACAGAACCCAATAAGTATTGTCATAGTAGCCATCAACCTAAAAGCATTTGAAGGGAATGTAGCCTAATATAACGAAGACAGTGATGATGCCTGTTATGGGAGGTGGTACTTTTAGTCCCATATCAATTGTAAGTTAAGGGAGATTCTGACTTATATGAGATTAGAGCCTTCTCTCCCCCTAACGAGATGCCTTTTACATAAAACAAAATCATGCAACAACTAATATACGCCAAAACGGACAATATCTCATTAAGACAAGCATAGAGACTGACCCATCCGATCTATTTAAGCCATTCAAATATTTGACCGCAATATTAGCATCGTCTATGGAATCCACCTCCCGCCGACGCACATAGAGTTCTCCTTGATTGAGAAGGCTACTGTTGTGGAAGAATGGCACCTTTAGTCCCACATCGGTTGTGAGTCAAGGGATACTCTAGTTTATGTAGGATTGGAGTCTTTTTTCTCCCTAGTGAGATGCTGTTTACATAGGACAAAATTATGCAGCAGGCCAAAGTGAAAATATTTTGCCAAGACGGGCGTAGAGACTAATCCATTCAAGCCATCCCAGCCCTTGACACAACAATACCAATGCTAAAATATGGGAGACCTATCTCATTGGCATTCGAACCTCCTAGAGATAGAGCGATGGGGTTTGAAGAGGATAAGGAAGAGAGGATGTGAGTCATTCGGTGGGGTGATCTTAGCTGATGGGTGCGTGGTAGTGGGTGATGATTAGGTGTGTGAGGAGAAAAGAGGGGTAGGGAGAGTTGAGATCCAGGAGCTCATTGACGGCTCAGCCCCTTCTTTCCCACCCGCTCCATCGAAAGGTTCCACTCCGTTGTCTGTCTTCTCCCCATGGGCTCTCTTGTCTTTTTCTCATGCAGCCCATTTGGTCAAAAAAACTTTCAGATCCAACCCAAAGTCCGAAGCTATCAGATCCAAAAAGTAAGCTCCAAGAACAGATTGGCTGATCTATCTATCTATCATCTATCTATCTATCTATCTATATATATATATATATATATATATATATATATATATATATATATATATATATATAATTAGAGGCATCTGTGTTGGCAGAGCCTCCAAATCTGCCACATGTACAAAAAAAAAAAAGAAAGCTATAGATCATGGAGAGTGTTCAATGTTCAAGTCACCTTCTAAATTATTTAGAGTAGATTGGGCTAAACCTGATTCTATATGGAGTTAACCAAAAGCAATACATTTCATAGGCAAAGAATTATGAATTTTTATTTGAGGTCTAGATGCTAGTATTCATTTGAGAGAGATCGAGATAATTTGATATATATTATGGATGAAAGAATCTAGTTTTAAAATGCCACATTTTTTTTTTATATCAAGATTTTGTAAAGCAAGCACTCTGAGAGGTAAACTACTTGGGAAGTCAAAGATGATATAATGGATGTATACTTTGAAGTTATACCTCAAGGAAGTTAATTTCGAAGATAAAATTATTTTAAGAAAGTTATACTCCAAGCAAGTTAATTTCAAGGATAAAATTATTTTAAAAGAGGAGAATGTAATGGCCTAGATTTTTTTTAATCTTTCTACATGAATCTTAAAGTAAAAAAAATGAAAAAAAAAATTTGAAGAGGACTGCCGATGACAATCGGCCTCCTCTCCCAAGTTCGATAAAGAAAAAGATTCTAAGGCTCGTCGGAGCTCTAAATTCAATCTATAAAAGGACTACCATCTTCCCTTAGATAGCTCACTCCCAATCCCCAATCAAACGTCGGCAAAACCCATGAAATTTTTCTTAATTTCCGTCGACCATTCCTTGGCAAACCACCGTCAATTTCTCATTGGCAATGAGGTAGTGATGTTTGAGGTCTCTTCTCTTCCCTTCCTCGATCCCTAGGCTTCCTTATCACCTAGTATTGATCGGCAATTCCTCGGATTTTTGGTGGATGGAGCCTATCCTATTTTCTTTCTTTCTCTTTTCCTTTCACCGAGCAGGCTGCCATCATCGGATGTGGCCATCTGATTAGTCAACAACTGAAGCCCCCATCTATTTGATGGGAGTATAAGTAAAGTCCCCACCTATTCGATGGAAGTACAAGAAAAGCTTCCACCTCTTCAGTGGGAGTGCAAGTGAAGTCCCACCTATTTGGTGAGGGTGCAAGAGATACTCCCACCTATTCAATGGGAGTGTAAATGAAACCTCTATCTATTCAATGAGAGTGCAAGAGAAGATCCCACATCTTCGGTGGGAGTGCAAACAAGGCCCCCACCCATTTGATGGAAATACAGAAAGCCCCCATGATATTACAAATACCCAATGTCAAAGATCTAAGCTCTGTTGTTTACATATTTGTTGGATTGTGATTGTATCATAAACTCCCTACATGTGTCCCCCACGTTTACTTGACAATAAGACAGAAGCTACTCACTAGAGGATTGTACCCTAGATCATGTCAGGATACATCGCTCTCCCGACCTCAAGTGGTAACAACATTGGTTTCAAGGCCATCGATCATGAATCCGACCTCTGTGAAAGTCATTAAACTCCTAACCTAGCTACTCCACACATCCCCCAATAAAGAATGCCTCGGATTATTCTAGTGAGGCTCAGAGGGAGAAAGCCAACAATCTAAAATAAACTAGAGAACAAACTCTAAAAGCATCTGTGAGACCATTGCTAATAAAGTCGAAGTCAAGGCTTATCCAAGGATAAGGCAAGACTGAACCTAAGCTTGAAATAAGACAATCTGCGAGAATAAGGCCCAGAGACCCTTTTAAAAGTCTGAAGGCCCTTATGATGGGAAGATTCTGGACAGAGCATTTTCACCGACCCAACCTAACTAGCACAAAATAGCCAAATACAATCAAAAAATGAAACTACAATAAACCAGATGTATGCAGCATAAGTTCTACCATAGTTCAAACATTGAATATATGATGATTACAAGATAAAGCATCGCAGCAAAGACGATCATACAAACATGAGGAAAAATAAAAAAAGGAAAAATGGGAGCTAACATTTGCCTTGCTTCGTTATTAGCGTGGTGGTTTCTCCACTTACAGCTAATGGAGTCCTCATCGATCCAGTCAGGAAGCAACATGGCACCAGCAGCGACGGATAGAGCCAGTACCAATTGGCCATTGAGGATCTAGGGACAAGATCTCCAGGCGGTGAAGACCACGATCTGCATCGAAGAGCAATCACATGGCCCACTGGCCATCTCTCTTGGAAGCACATCCTCCACATAAACGTCGTGAGAGGCCATCATCGAAGTCATACTTGATCTGGGTATGGCACTGGGACAGTCCCTCAAGGCTGCAAATCCGCTCTTCCCATGAGTAGGACGGCTATTTTCAATACCTCCCAATCCAAACTAAAGTCCATTAGATGACTCCTATTTCTTAGATGACAAGTAGCGAGCACGATCAGAAAGGATGGCACTTCTGTCTATAGAGAGCATTTTTGTTGCACACCTACGGCAAAATGCACCACCCCACCACTCCATAGCACTCGAGATGTGGAGCTCTTCTCAAATATCCTTTCCTTATAAAGAAGGCTAAATTCAAGCATCTCACGATCACCTTTATCAACTAGCATAATCTAATGATCAAGGGGCAGTTACAAGCACCACCCTGGTTCACGTGCACTTAGCATGGATATATATGAAGCGGCCGTATTGTTTTGTCTTACTTTTCCCAAGCCTTAGAGCAAGTACTCAACACGAGTATGAAAACATAAACATGTCCCAAAAAGTCACAAGCAAAGCCTTTAGTCAAAGTGGCACTCTGTACTTTTGATTGAAACCTATGCAATTGTCTCCTGTCTGACATCCAAATATAGAGAAAAACATGTTGGCCAAATATTCAATTCGAATCAATGTGTACCCTCATCAATTTTTTTTAGCATTCGATCTGAAAATAAGGATAAAATTGAAACCTTCATTGAGTTAAAAGATTGAGATCTATTCAAAATTTGACTAAAATGGAGCTACTGATCCTAATTAAATCATCGTCGAACTCCATAAGGCTAGTCTTTGAGATTTAAATCTTCTTAAAGCTGAGCATTGATCAGCAAAAATTTGACAAGTGTTTCAAAAAAAGAATTGTGAGAGACCAAACGAATATAGGGTGAGTCTCAAATAAAATATTTCATTTCAAAAGAATTATAGCAAGTATAATTGGTGTGGACACTAGCCACCGTGGTTCATTATGGCTCGAATGTTGATAGAATCTTTTTATTTTCAGTCTTGTAATTTTTTTATTTTGAGTCCTATAGTTTTTATTTTGAGTCCTATAATGAGATTATAATTGAGTCCTTAAATTAGGTTTGTATCGTAATTGAGTCCTAATTCAAGTCAGTCATTTGAAGAGTCTCATGATCAATTACTTGGAGGCATACCATTTGAAGACACACAACCAGATGAGTGTTGCTTTCTCACGTGTGCATGCCCTCTTCATGGTGATTTCAGATCTCCATGGCTTCTTCATGCGGAAAGTCCATCGCCCTCCTCATCGCATGCTATCAGATTATCACCTTCTCAACAGCCTCCTCAAAAATCGCAATCCATCTCCATCGCTAATATCCTCCTCAACATTACTCTGTTTAGGTTGTTAGGTTCTTCTTTTAAAAAGAAAAATAATGGTCTTGCAATCGACGATTGATTGGAGAAAAAAAAAATTTGTTTCCTCATCTCACGAGTTCTCTTCTTCCTCCCCCCCTCCGTCTTCCTTCTTCTTTCCCTCTCTTCCTTCTCTTCTTATAAGTCTTGCTCAGTTGAAGAATGAAGTATCCAACCGATCTGCAGGATCCCAACGCATCAATCTGCAAGATCCCAACACATCAATCCTCCTTTCCAATGCCTGCATCCTCCCTACGCCGTCATCTATCATTCATGGATTCATTTTTTGCAACTATATTCCCATCATCCTTTGATAAGATATACTCCTTTCAGGATTCTTGATTTTGTAATTCATTATTATAAGCAATTCTTCGCATGCTCGGATCGAATCTCTTTATTTTTTGGACAATGAAAAGAATTACCAACAACCACGCCTGATTCAATGTCCAAATACTCCCTCATCCAGAAGTCTTCATCGACATGTTTGGAGATCTCTTGCTTCTAAATGAATCTCTGAGTAGATCATTATTGTAGAAGGTTAATCTTTATTAATTAGATCTAAATTTTTTTAATTGTGATCTGATGCCCTAGTCATAGATGGTTTCTAAATCATCTACGATCTTTTTCTAGATTTAGGAGACTGAACTATCCGCATGCATAACAGTAACTTCTTTTCGATTTTAACATAATCACCTTCGTTATCATTGTTTGCTAGTTATCTGCTACATTGTTATTAATCTTATTTGTTTGCATCCTCTAGAACTAGCCTTGTCCCACATCAGTTTTGGTATCAGAGCATGGTTAGATTAGGGCTAAAGTTTTACATTTAGATAGTTTTCTATATCAAAACCTGCAAACTAGCACCCTACATAGTCCTCAGTGGAACTGTGATTCCCAATTTTAGAGACCTCAAAAAATTTTTAAATTTTTTGTGTAGGTTTTAGACTTGATTGTTAAGTGAGACTTTAAATTTTATAAAAATTTAAAGCCAACTGATCCTCGAAGACCCTTCTGAAAATTCTTATATGTCCTAATTTCTATACCTAAAAACTGTTCAGAAAACTATTTGTGTATCCTTGGAAGAAATAAATTTTTCCATCTATAGGAGAATCAGAAATTCATAAAATTTAATGATTTGAAAACTAGATTTGATAAGAAAAATTTCTACGAGTAGAAATCTAAAAAGTAGATCTAGAATTGATTTCAGATTTATTTGTCAATTGAAAGTTAGCACACAAGATTCTATAACCTTTTCTGTTTTGCGCAACCTAGAGAAAAATAGAGCCTCACACCTCTTGAAACATCCAAAAACTCCAAGACTTGGTTTTCTAGCATCCTTACGTGATAAGGAATCTAATTATGCTTTGAAGATCGTAAAAACTATCCTCTGAACCCTATAGCAGAATTTCAATCAGAGGGTTCTGCAATCCAAAACAGAATTTTTGAGAGTCTGAAATTTTTCTACACTTAAAAATTTTTATGTTTGTTTGAACTTCATATTTTCGCAACTTAGTTTCAATTCTAGTTTGATAACTTAGTTGTTACTATTTATTTCATTTTAAAATTAATGTTTGCATTTTGTTTGCATCTATAAGCTATTCTAAGGGCACTCCTATCATAAGATAAGAAAAAAAATTTATCACCTTTTCTTGGCCCTAAACCACCACCCTCATGTGCATTGACCCAAACCTGAGCTAAAATCAATTAGACATTAAAAGATTAGGGTCAAAACAAGTCAAGTTCAATTGCTACGATGAGTCTTAGCGCGAGTTCGATCTGCAATTGACTCCGTAAGCTGATGTCTAAGGCTAGAGGTACACGACAAATACCTAAGTGAATTATGGTTACTTAATTAGGACCTCACGAGAGTGAGAAAAATCTCTCACAAATTCCACCTCTTATTTGGCTAGCCCAAGAATTTGAGTGTTGGTCTACTTGTGCTTTGATCGATTCATAGTGATTCAAGCTTTTAGGTCTAGAAAACCCTTAGAGTCAGTTATACTAGAGTTGGTTGTACTACATGTCTACTAGGTCTGGAGCTAGATATCATCTAGAAAATCTAAAGTCAAATTACAAAATAGATTTTGATTTTGCCGTAGCATTTAAAGACATTATTGAGAGGCTAAATGCTATAGGTGAATTAGTCCAGGATTTGAATGCGAGAGTAGGGACCCTAGAAGAAAAAAGGATGAATGGTATGGAAGAATGTATTAGGAATACCCCTCCCCCAGTTGACTATCCTAGAGAGCGACGTGACCATCCTGATTTTGATAGAGGTCGCAATTAAGTGATCCGACCCCATCACGATCATAATGACTAGAATGAGAGAATACTTCGGAGTGTCAAGGTCGAAGCCCCAAGCTTTGTGGGCCATTTGGACCCTAACAAGTATCTTGACTGGAAAGCGGACATGAACCATTATTTTGAATGGTACGATATGTCTGAGGAGAGAAAAATCAGATTCGCTAAAATGAAGCTTCTAGGTTAAGCCAAATTATATTAGCAAAATGTAGAGCGATTAACCATGCATAGAAGACAGGAGCCCATAAGTACTTGAGATGAGATGAAAGATAAACTTCATAAAAAATATCTCCCTACCTCCTATCAACAGCATCTCGTGGACCAATGGCAAGGGTTGACCCAAGGTAGCAAGTCTGTTACTGAGTGCATCACCAAATTTGATGAATATCTTATGCGATGTAGTGTTAGCGAAGATCCATCTATCATCTTATCATGATTTAGAGCTAGTTTAAGGGATGACATATAGAGAACTGTTTATGCGCGAGGTCAATAGCCTAGAATAAGCCTATCAATTAGCCCAAGATTATGAGAGATTTCAAAGGTTGCCGGTAACCCGACAACTTGAGTAACATAAACTTGATATTCTTGGTCCTAGACCCGACTTTAATCAGACCCCTAGATCCGGCTATAGTCAAAACTCAACCAATCATATCCTACCAGTTGGTTCCCCACTAAGAAAGGATGATAAAGGCAAAGGAGCCTTTATGAAAAATTCGAGAGGTAATAATTTAGGAGTCCGATGCTTTAAGTACAATAGATTAGGTCACATCTCTAGTCAGTGCCCAACTCGAGCTCTATACATTAAAAAGTCTAAAGAAGAGAACCTTAAAAATTCTCTAGGAGATAAAGAAGTATACATAGCAAACACTGAGTTAGCCGAAGCTTATGAAAAATCTAATACTTTGGAAGAAGTTGACCCTGAAGAGAGATTAGGTGTAGTAAGGTGCATTTTAGCTCAGCCAAAAGAAAGTGAAGATTAACGTAGAACTATCATTTTTTACACCTTCATAGGTCAAGAAAGTAAAGTGTATAAGATCACCATTGATAGTGGTAGTTGCATCAACGCTATTTCATCTGATGCTGTATCAAAACTTGGTCGGACGTCTGTAGATCATCCGAAACTATACAAGGTCATCTGGATAGATGCATCGTCCATCCCAGTTAGGTACCGTTGTCTAGTTCCTATTAAATTTCAATCTTACCAAGAGAAAGTGTGATGTGATGTTATACCCATGGATGTAGGAACATAATCCTAGGAAGGCCTTGGTTGTTCGATCAAGATGCAATATTCCATGGTCGATCCAACTCTTGTACGTTTATGAATAGAGGCAAAAAAATTATGATATATCCTTCACCCCCTAGGAGTGTAAAGAAGAATGGCCCTTTAAAGTCCAAAGAAGAGAAGCAAAACAAAAGCTTACATTTAATCAATGCAAAAGAATTTGAAAAAGATTTGAGAGAAAATTCTTTTATTTGGATTCTAGCTATTAAGAGAGTTAGCACGAAGGACACAAATTATCACCCCCAAGAGATAGCAAGCCTCTTTGAAAGCTTTAAGGATGTCTTCCCTAAGGATCTTCCAGATCACTTGCCACCCATGAGGAATATCCAATATGCAATAGACCTTGTTCTGAGAGCTACCTTACCCAATTTGCTCCACTATCGCCTTAATCCCATAGAGCACGCTGAGCTGAAACATCAAGTAAAAGAACTCCTTAGAAAGAGATTTGTTAGAGAAAGTTTAAGTCCTTGTGCGGTACCTGCACTCTTGACTTCCAAGAAGGATGAAACTTAGAGAATGTGTGTAGACAGTCGGGCAATTAACATGATAATGATAAGGTATCAATTTTTGATTTTCCGACTTGATGACATGCTAGACATGATAGCTAGATCTACTATTTTCTCCAAGGTTGACTTAAAGAGTGGATACCATCAGGTTAGAATTAGACCCGGAGATGAGTGGAAGACCACTTTCAAAATGAAAGATGGTCTTTATGAATGGTTGGTCATGCCATTTGATTTGTCTAATGCCCCTAGCACATTTATGAAATTCATGACTCAAGTGCTACGATCATTTATGGGTACATTTGTGATCGTCTACTTTGATGATATTCTCATTTATAGCAAAACTAAGGAAGATCACTTAGAACATCTCCGTCAAGTATTTCAAACTCTTAGAACCGAAAGCCTATTTGCAAATTCAAGAAATGTGATTTCGTGACCACATGCGTCATTTTCTTAGGTTTTGTTGTGACCCCCGATGATATGTCTATGGATCCTGAAAAGGTTCGTGCAATTAGAGAATGACTTGTACCCCAAAACATTCACGATGTCAGAAGTTTTCACAGTTTAGCAAGATTTTATCGAAGATTCATTAAGGGGTTTAGTATGATTGTGGCTCCCATTACGGATTGTATAAAAAAAGAAACCTTCGAATGGATCAAGACTACTGATCGAGCTTTTCATAAAATTAAGGATCGTATGACCAGCACTCCTGTGTTACGCCTGTCGGATTTCTCTAAGATTTTTGAAGTTGCCTGTGATGCATCCGGGATAGAAATTGAAATCCTTAGTCAAGAGGGACACCCTGTGGCTTTCTTTAGTGAAAAGTTAAATAACACTAAGCGCAGGTATTCCACCTATGATAAAAAATTCAATGCAGTGGTCCAAGTTCTTAGATTTTGGAGGTACTACTTGCTTGCACAAGAATTTATCCTATATTCTGATCATGAAGCTCTTAGGTTTCTCAACTTCCAGAGAAAGTTAAACTCTAGATATGAAAAATAGATTGAGTTCCTTTAGTCTTATACCTTTGTGTTGAAACACCATGTCGGTGTTGATAACCGTGCTACTAATGCACTCTCTCGAAAGATCGATATTTTATCGGTAGTAGTCATTGATAAGGACCAAACTGCTAATGCACTCCGTCAAAGAGTAGACCTTTTATTGATAGTGAGTGTTAAGATCATCGACTTTGAGGAATTGAAAGAGGATTACGATGACTGTCTGGACTTTGAAAAAATTATGTCTTCACTCCGACAAAGACCATCTAGAGAAATTAGTGAATATACCTTTTAGGATATATATCTTTTCAAAAATAATAAGTTGTGTATCCCACGTACCTCTGTCCATGATTTTTTGGTATGGGAATTGCATGCGGGAGGTTTGTCTGGTCATTTCGGTAGGATAAAAACTATAGAGGCCATAAAACATCAATTTTATTGGTTGAGTTTGAAAAGAGATGTAGCCAAATTGTTGCCCAATGTCGAATCTGTGTTATAGTTCAACAGTGTAGACAAAATATTGGCTTATATACCCCACTACCTATTTCTGATTGTCCATGAAAAGATGTAAGCATGGATGTTGTTTTAGGATTGCCACATACAGTCAAAAAGAATGACTATTTGTGTGGTAGTGGATCGATTTTCGAAAATGGCTCATTTTCTTTCCTATTCTAAGTCCTCCGATGCCTCTAAAATTGCTCATCTTTACTTTAATGAAGTTGTCCGATTGTATGGATTACCTGAATCGATTATGTCTGATAGGGATGTTAGATTTGTTAGTTATTTTTGGAAGACTTTGTAGCACTTAATGAGAATAAAATTAAAATTTTCATCAGCATATCAACCCCAGATTGATGGTCACATCGAAATGGTAAATAGAAGTTTAGAAAATTTGCATCGATATTTAGTTGATGAGAATATGAGAAATTGAGACTTGCTGTTATCTAAAGCCAAATTTGCATATAATAGTTCCATTAATAGCACTATTGGCATGAGTCCCTTCGAGGTTGTGTATGGTCATCATTTTAGAAAATCGGTTAACCTCATTCCTATACCCTTGCATACTAGAACATCTAAAATAGCAGAATCAATCGCACAACACATTAGGAATCTACACAAAAAAATTATAGAAAAAATTAATATTAGCAATTAAATTTATAAACAATTAGCAGATTCACACCGACGAGTCCATGATTTTACTGAAGGTGATTATATTATAATTCAGGTTAGACCAGAATGATTTTCTTTAAGAACCATCAAAAAATTACATGCACGTGGAGCAGACCCCTTTAAGATCTTAAAGAAAATTAGATCAAATACATATATTATAGATTTACCACCTAATTATGGCATCAGCTCTACTTTTAATGTTTCAGATCTGGTTAAATATAAAGAATCAATAATGATATCTAGTGATCCATTTGATCCTAACCCATCCATTAAGAGAGAACCCCAATCCGAGTATCCACAGCCAAAATTTTTTGTAAAACACGATCGTATTGAAAGAATTCTACATGAGCAAATAATTTTCACTAGAAGAAAAGGATATCAATAGTACCTGATTCGTTAGCAAAGCCGATCTGAGTTCGAAGACACATGGATAACTTGAGAAGAACTGTAAAGAATTGATCCTGATATACTTGAGCACTATCAAAACTGAGGTGGCCTTTATTCAATGGAGTTGAATTCTCTCCAACCAGAGAGAATTGATGTGGATACTAGCCACCGTGATTCGTTATGGCTCGAATGTTGATAGAGTATTTTTTATTTTTAGTCCTATAATCCTTTTATTTTGAGTCCTGTAGTTTTTATTTTGAGTCCTATAATGAGATTATAATTGAGTCCTTAAATTAGATTTGCATCGTAATTGAGTCATAATTCGAGTCAGTCATTTAAGGAGTCTCATGATCAACCACTTGAAGGCATACCATTTGAAGACACGACTAGATGAGTGTTGCCCTCTCACATGTGCGCACCCTCTTCACAGTGATTTCAAATCTCCATGGCTTCTGCATGAGGAAAGCCCATCGCCCTCCTCATTGCACGCCATCAGATTATCGCCTTCTCAATGCCCTCCTCAAAACTCGCAATCTATCTTCATCGCTTATACTCTCCTCAACATTACTCTATTGAGGTTGTTAGATTTTTTTTTTTAAAAAATAATGGTCTTGTAATCGACGATTGATTGGAGAAAAAAAATTCTGCTTTCTCATCTCATGAGTTTTTTTCTTCCTCCCCCCCCCTCTTTGTCTTCCTTCTTCTTTTCCTCTCTTCTTTCTCTTCCCATAAGTCTTGCTCCATTGAAGAATGAAGTATCCAACCGATTTGTAGGATTCCAACGCATCGACTTGCAGGATTCCAACATATCAACTCTTCTTCCCAATGCCTACATCCTCCCTACGCCATCATCTATCATTCATGAATCTATTTTCTGCAACTATATTCCCATCATCCTTTGATAAGATCTACTCTTTTGAGGATTATTGATTTTATAATTCATTATTACAGGCAATTCTTCACATGCTCGAATCGAATTTCTTTATTTTTTGGATAACAAAAAGAATTACCAACAACCGTGGCCTGATTCAACATCCGAATCCTCCCTTATCTAGAAGTCTTCATCGACGTGTTTATGAGATCTCTTGCTTCTAAATGAATCTTTGAGTAGATCATTATTGTAGAAAGTTAATTCTATATTTTTTTATTAATTAAATCTAAATTCTTTTAATTATGATCTGATGTCCTAATCATGGATAGTTTCTCAATCATTTACAGTCTTTTTCTACATCTAGGAGACTGAACTATCTGCATGTATAATAGTAATCTCTTCTCGATTTTAATATAATCACCTTCGTTATCATTATTTGTTGGTTATCTACTACATTGTTATTAATCTTGTTTGCTTGCATCCTCTAGAACTAGCCTTGTCCCACATCAATAATTATACCTAAGAATGGATAAAAAAAAATTGCGAAGTCGGAATCCTTTGTGGTAGACCTCTAGAACTGGGGGCAAGCACTATAGCCAAGCTCTCTCGCTCTTCAGATCCGATCTCCGTAATATCAAGAAGGCTAATATCCACCTCGAGATAAAGCTTGAAGATTTATGCCTCACACTCCCCAAACCCAGCTCTGAAGCTTCGCGAGATGCACTAGCAACCCGAGCAGCTACCTCTCTCTAAACAACTTTGAGCAAAGCCCCCTTGTTCTTAACCTTGCCTTCGATAACCCTCCTAGCGGCCTCACTCTTCGCAAGCTTAATTCGGAGCTCTGCCATCTTCGATCTCTCTTTCACGATCATTTTCAGGAGATCGGCATTGGCCCACTCGAACAAGATGAAATCAAATCAAAATTTAGTCGACAGTCATCATTCTTTTTCCATTGTTCGATCACAATCGACAACCTTTAGCTGCTCTGAATGGAGTTCACCTTCAAGCTACCTTACTCAGGCGATCGATCTCCATCGGGCTTTGCTTGTATTTTTAGCAATCGCATCTTTTTCTTCAACTAATTTGCACTTTCGAGTGATGTAATCACGTAGATTTAGTCGAGAACCTTTGTGAATATGGCTCACCTCAGTCAAAAAGTCTTTGCATTTCTTCATCATTGTTAGCAGCTCTTGTTCAGCCTTGGTTGGAAACTTCTTTGCCCTAGCATGTGCCTTCCGTAGTACCCCAATCTGTGGCTGGAGCGATAATACCAACATTATGGTTTAATAATCAATCCATTGCCTACGACGGCTTGACTGAAAGAAGGCATCAAATATCAAGAGAAGTAGCTTGCACAAAAAAAGGAGGGACGCTCATAACAAGGAAAAAAAGAACTTTTTTTTTTCAATAATTTAAAAAGATGTTTACATTGCTTTCAAGCTAAAGAAATACAAAGAAAGCCCTAAACTTCCCTAACCTCGGTCTAAGCTTCGATAGGAGGTCCTAAAGCCCCTTCGATCGGCTGCATTTCAGCTGGAGTTGGGGGTTCAATGTGCATCATCGCTTCAGGCTCCAGCACCCCTTCAGCCTCAGAGGGAATGGGTGCCGGACCCCCTTTGATTTCTGCTTCCATCGCTGCCCCTAGAAATATCAAGTTAAGATTGGGGAAGTGCTCCACAACCTTCACTCGACAGTCTCTTTTTCCTGCAATGTATGCTTCGAGGCTGAAGTCCACTTTGATTTTGAAGTGCTTCACGGACTCCCGAAAGACCTCTATGGCTAGTGACCTAGCTTTGGCGATCCGACTCTCCATCCTCTTCTCAACCTCTGGGACTTTGGCTTGAGTCGCTTGATGTCTCTTCTTTTTCGTGGCCAAGTCAGCCTCTGCCCTTGTCCTTTTTTCCTCTGTCTTGACTTTGTCCGCTGTTGCCCAGATATGGAGCTCAAGAGGGGGGGTGAATTGGATCTTTTTAAAATTTTTGAGATTAGTGCACTCAAGTAATATGCTATACTTGTTAAGTGGAGTGAATTGATTAGCTATGAAAATAAAATCAATTACAAATGATAGGTAAGCAAGTATACAGTATAAAGAATAAGTAAAGAGATGCAAGCACAACAAACACAAGAGATTTATATAGGTTCAGTGTCAACCCTGCACCTACATCCACTCTCCAAGTTTCTACTTGAGAATTTAATCCACTAAATGGATTTCAAGATACAAAACGTCAGACAACCCCGATCTTTGCTATGCAAGCAAGAATACTTATTTTTTGGATGTAAGCCAACTGTCAACACTTCGATTTCATGTTCCGATCAACCTATCCGAGTTTTGGAGCCTCTCAAAACTCAAAATCCAAAATACAATAGCAAAAAAAATAATGTATAGGAATTTCAGACAACAACCCCTTAAATGAGAATAATAAATGCAATAAAAATACAATACTTAAGGGGAAGAAGTCTTTGCTGAACATCCTCAATAGATTGGCACACTTGAATGCAGCTGGAGAGTGATTGATGAGCTGATTGAATACTTCTTTCCTCTCTTTTAGAGAATTTTTGAACTTTCACGGACGTGAGCTTTGAATGCTTGAAAACTTATGATTTTTTACTTCAAAAGAGTATTTATAATCATCATTTATACTTAAAAATATCTTAGTGTCGATTTAGAACCGTTGGAGAGTATTTAATATGTATTAAATGTATCAAAAATAGACTAAAAATTAGTCGTTACACAGCTCGTCCAGAATAGGACGTCCCATGGGGCACCCCACTAGCAATGGGATGTCCCATGGGATGCCCCAATTGGCCAAACAAAAAATGAGTTTTCTATTCTGGTCTCAGGGTCTCTGGGGTCAACCCACATGGGTCATCCCACTGCATAGGTCGTCCCACTACGTGCCATAAGTCAAAATAGTGCGTGCTGGCTATCCAATGAAAGAGGATGACCCAGATGGGTCGTCCCATTTTGTGTCAATCTAATTTTTCATATATTTAAGGTTCGAAACTCATCAGAATACTTCCAAATACTTTCAAATCAATTCAACACTTTCAAAAGGCTTCAAAAATTTCTTCAACTTGCAGAAATTTTAACTTTGACACACTTGATGGAGCTTTTCAAACTCAATATTTTGGGCTACCTGAAATATCACAAAAATATTCTCCAAGGATAAGAAACTCATTAGTAATCTCCTCAAATAGTTTGTGATCATCAAAATCAATTTTTGGAGCAACATCCGCCTTTGTCCTCTCCAACTCCTCCCTCAGACCTTCAGCTGACCTGACCTGAGCTTGGGCTTCAACCTTTGCAGCCTCTAGCCTCCTTTGTACCTCGACAAGTTTCTGCTCTGCTTCTCTCGCTAAATTAATAAAGGCTGCAACATGATACTCTAACTAGATCAATGAAATCAAGTCAGTAGAAATATAAAAAAATAAAAAGTTTCAGAGGAACTTACTCAAACGAAGGAAGACACAGATTCCTTCTACCATACCCTAAGACTTTGCTGTTCGATCTTTGAAACATCGGGCTGGTGCAGCATCTCCTCCAAAGCCCTTCGAGCAGTCTTATAGTCTTCGATAATGACATTATCAGGGATCCTGACCGAACACTCCCACTGATCTGTTGGGTCAGGAGAATGGGCCGAGGTCCCCCCATCTTGGGGGACAGGAAGGGCCTCCGAACCAGGGGCAGCAACCTCTGGAGTAGATATTGGAGGAACATAGGTGGAGGAGAGGGCACCGAAGATGCACTCCTAGCGCTCACTCCAGTGGGTTGTGGCTTCTTAACGACCCTTATGGTAATTGGAAGGCCTCCCTTTCTCTTTTGTTGCTGCATGCCTCCCTTCCGAAGTACCTCGAGTTCTTACTGGGTGTCCCCTTTTTGGAGTGCTTTTAGCCCTTCCGACCTCATCCCTACATTATCTTGATCAGTAAATTAAAGACTAAATGAAAAAGAAAAGGTAGGGCTAGCCAAATTGACCTCCGGGATCAGCTAAATGAAGAAAAAATTCATTCGATCTGATCGGAACACTAGGGTGCATCTGAAAAAAAATTTTATTCTATTAATTTATAATCTTTATAAATTATCTAAATTGTAGTAGAATAGAGAACAAATATTGAAGATTTTTTGAATCCAAAGCTTCTCGAGGTTTAAACGTACAGACCCTCTACTTCGCGTGCACGTCAAACTCCATAGGGAAGCAGGATGATTTCCTTAGCATCAATCTTTAGAAAGAAAGTGAGAAGAGGTTGAGATCAAATCTCCAGGGTATGGATGCTTAGGATGAAGCTCTTCATGCCTAAAGGAATAGCACCCAAAACCTCACACCATAAAAGAAGGATGCCTCCTTATTTCTTGGCGCACACCTCTCTTAACTAACTCATGGTGATTTAGTTTTTTTTCCTTTTTGCACAAAAGAACTAAGACCAGCATAACCACTGGTGTTAAGGTGCTGCCCCTTTTATATTTGATGTCCCATAAATTAGATCAAAGTCCTAAAGTGGTTAGGATTCCTAACCATATCCAGAGATGAAATTGCATGAGAAAGGATGCCTCATATTCGTGTGAAACTCTTCATGCATGCAAACAATGAAGGGCGAAAACATTTAGCACCTCTTTCCTTTTTTGGTCGGCCATCTGAGAGAGAGAGTCCTTGGTGACTTGGACTCTTTGAATCTAATCCATTCTGGATCTAAATTGAGTCTAATTCGAACCTGATTCGAATCGGATTCGAACCAAACTCGAAGAGACTGTCAAATCCAATCTAATTAAGATTTCGATCCAAGTCTAACTTAAATTTTTAATCCAATTAATCTTTAGTTAAATCAGATCTAATCTGAAATTAATTAAGACATAAACTCAATCTCTCATAAATTTTTTGGATCATTGATCAGATCATTTCATTTTCAGAATTAAATCTGTACCTCATGTCCAGTGCTAGCTAGACATAGATAACTCTTTAATCTCATATGACCTCTAACTTAAGTCTCAATTAAGCTAATCTATGTGTTCAATTAAGTCACATACTTTTAAATTGAATACATAGACATAGATTAATTCTTTTCTATTTTGCTTGACTTTGTGCATGACTCTATAGGTTTGAACACTAAGCCAGTAGCACAAAAAACTATTTTCTATACTAATCGAAGTTATCATCTAGCAATGATTTTCGACATCCAGCTAGGTTGAATATTTATCAGACAACACTCAAGAATCTAAGAATATGGTTAACGCATAATTTATCTCTTTGATCCTGAATGCTCAGGATAACTTAGGGTTTAACTATCAATCCTAGATTAGTCATCCACATTGTATTTCAATCTTTTTCAAATCTTGTGACCTATCACATAGATTGCCCTGGCTGAAATCTTACTCAATTAAAATACAGTGATGCATCAACTCCTGAAATGTGGAGGGGTTAATCCTATCTTGATCCACACATCGACTACTATAAGTCTTGACTGTATCCAGCAATCTTTCGTTATTGAATTAGAAATTTAGGTAAACCAGCATCAAAGTACAGTGAGTTGCTTGCAAGTCATCATGATAATCTCAAGTCAGAGGGATACTTATATCTATATTTTTTGCGAAATACTCTTGATAGCAGAGTGCTCTACAGGTGGATCACTTGTTCAATGATGATGTACTCCTACATCTCACTTGTATGTCATACCAGTATCTCTACACTCTTTAGTTACGAGGATAACCAACTAATATGGCATACAATAATCTATACTTGATAAATGTCATCATCCTTTAATGACATATCATTTGGTCGCGAACATGTTTAAAAACTATTCGATAAATCCTCCTTTATCGATTGTCATATAGTTTTAAGGACTTCATCACAATATTAGAGTTCAATCAAGAAAGATATACATCTTGTGATGAATAATATCAAATAATATTTATTAATTAATAATTTATAATTCAAAATACAAAGAGCATAATCATCCAAATGATTGATTTTAAGATTTATTTTCTAACAACTCTCACTTGGACTAAAGCCAATCGGTACAGTATCTTATATCCATCTTTTATTTGTATTCTTCGAACTTTTTGATTTCAAAGGCTTTTGCAAATGGATCGGTCAAGTTTTTCTTTTCATCAATCTTCTGAAGGTCGACGTCATCTCGATTCATAATCTTTTATACAAGATGATAGCGATGCAGAGTGTGTTTGGTTCTCTGAAGGGACTTCTATTCATTAGCCTGAGCTATGGCTTCAATACTGTCACAACATAAGGACTAGACCATCGATGAAGGGTGCCACTCCAAGTTTATTAATGAACTTTCATAACCAAACTACTTTCTTTGCAGCATTGAATACTGCAATGTACTTCACTTCGTATCGGCTACAGTATGTTGCTTGAATCTTTTCCAGTAGATCACTCCTTCATTTAGGATAAACATATAATCTGACATATTTTTACCATCATCATGATCTGACTGAAATTAGAATTAATATATCACACAAATTTCAAGTCAGTGTCTCCATAACTTAGCCATTGGTCTTTTTAGTATTTCTCAAATACTTAAAGATTGTCTCTACAATCTTTCAATGATTCTTATCCGGATCAGACTGGTGTCTACTCACTACCTCTAGTGAGTATACCACATCCGATATCGTACATATCATGACGTACATAATAGATCTCACTATCGAAGTATATGTGACTCTATTCATATGCTCTCTCTCTTGAGGAGTTGTTGGATAGTCCTTCTTAGAGAGAATAATTTCATAGTCTATCAGAAGATAGTCTTTCTTAAAATTCTTCATGCTAAATCATTTCAGTATGGTATCTATGTATGTGGATCCAAGTAGTCTCTTAGATCTATCTCTATAGATCTTCATCCTTAGGATGTAGGATGCTTCTTCCAAATTCTTCATAGAGAACTGTGATGATAGCCACAACTTTATACTTTATAAAGCAGAAATATTATTTTTCATTAATAATATGTCATCTACATATAGTATAAGAAAGATGACTATAGAATCATTAGCCTACTTATATATATAGGGTTCTTTTTCATTCCTAATGAAGCCATATATTTTGATCTTATCAAAATGTATGTTCTAACTCTGAGAGCATTATCACAGGAGAAAATATCTCATCATAGTCAATACCATAATATTGACGATATCTCTTGACAACCAAACAAACTTTATAGGTCTCCATCTTCCCATCTATGCTTCTTTTCTTTTATCAAAATTCATCTACACTCTATGAATTTTATCCCTTCGGATGGATCAACAAGTGTCCATATACTATTGATCTCCATGCACTCTATCTCGAATTTCATGACATCAAGCCACTTGTCAGAGTCGGATCTCTGCATGGCATCCATGTAACCGATCAGATCCTTGTCGTTTTGATCTAGTTCAACAGGATCACCATCTCAAATCAAAAAATCATAGTATCTGTCCGACTGATGCGGTACTCTATCAGATCTCCTTAAAGATGCCTTAACAATGAACTCTGGATTTAATCTAATCAAATTCGGTTCTATTGGTTCAATTGTTTGTGTCAATACTTCTATCTATCGAACTTCTTGAAATTCAATCTTTATGTCTTCAGTTCCTTCCATAAGGAACTTCTTTTCTAAAAAGAATGTCCTATTGCTGACGAACATCTTTTGTTCTTCAACATGATAGAAGTAGTATGCTCAAGACTCCTTAGGGTACCATACAAATAAGCTATTATCGGACTGGTATCCAAGCTTATCAATCTATAACCATTTTACATAAATCGAACAACCCCAAATCCTAAAGTAAGAGGGTATCGATTTACGCCCAGTCTATATCTCATATGGAGTTTTTGTGATCGATTTGCTGGAAACGTTGTTCAGAACATAGCATGCATTCTCAAGAGCATAACCTCAAAAAAGATTGACAGACTTGCAAATCCCATTATGGACTAAACTATATCTAACAGAATTTGATTTCTCCTTTCAGGAGGTGTCCATTGCGAGAAAATCTCATTCTCTTCTTGATATATCAAAAAAACTCATTTGAAATGTATTTACCTCCTCGATCTGACCAAAGAGTTTTAATACTCTTTTCAGTCTATTTTTTTATTTTACTAAGAAATCATTTGAATATTTCTGATGATTCGAATTTATGCTTCATAAGATAGACGTACCCATATCTCGATAGGTCATCAATAAATATAATAAAGTAATAATACCATCTTCTGATGTCTATGTTCATTGGTCCACATACTCACTATGTACTAGACCTAGAACATCACTGGCTTGTTCATCTTTTCTAGTAAGGGTGACCTGATCATCTTTTTAAGAAGACAGGATTCACAGGTCGACAATGATTCACAATCATCAATGTCGAGGATTTTCTCTTTAGTTGACCTATTTATCCTGTTCTCATTTATATGATCGAGTTTATATTTCAAAAGTAGGGATCTGTGATATCATCTATTCTAGGATGTTTGTTCGATGTATACATTATACTAACAGACCGTGATAAAATGTAAATACCACCTTTCAATTATCCACACATAATTATGACACCATTCATAATGATATCACAAAAAAAAATTTTATTGAAAAATTATAACCATCCTTGACCAAAAGACCTATGAAAATAATATTCATAAGGAAAGATAGATAATAATGACAATCATCTAAAACAATGATATTTAAATTGAGAACAAGCTGAACTTTTTCCATAGTTAGAATTGGAACAGCTCTTCCATCTCCAATATTTAGGAATCATTCGTTCTTCTCAAATTTTCTACTAATCTGAAATCCCTGTAATGAATTACAAATATGAATTAGACTTCTGATATCCAACACCCAGATAGTAGTATCATAGACAAAGAATCTATAAGGTGTTATCATATAAGTACTTTATCCAATAATTTTTTACTGATTTCTTTTTCTAGACCTATTCGGATCAAGAAAAGTTAGATATAGAGAATAATTTCTCTTTCAATACCCTAGCTTCTTGCAAAAAAAGTATTCTGCCTGACTCTAGTCTGTCTTAGACTGGTTAGTTCGATTGGACTTGGAAGCCCTAGTAGGTACCATTGCACCATACCTGTCTTTCCTCTCTCAAAGGACCGATGTCCTGTTAACAACAAATCCTCAAGTATGCCAAAAGACTTGTTTAACATTTGAAGCATTTTGTTTGGCAGAGCATTATTAAATTTACAACTAAATTCATTACTCATAGCAGTCCTCATTATGCAACGAACTGTCGTACAGTTATTGGGCCACTTCTGATAAGTGTCTCTAACCATCACATCAGCATTGCGAACTAGTACTTGAGATGCTGGATTCATAATCGCATATAGGATCTTCTTGTGCTCGAGAACTATTCTCAACTTTTGATACCAATTATCAAAATTTGATTCTATAAGCTTGTCACTATCCAATAGTGAACAGAGCGACAAATTGCTAGCCATCATTGAAAGAAAAATAAAGACCTATTAGTATATGAATTATTTAATCCTAAAGACTTGGACTTTATTGTAAAGGTTCTCCTATTATTTTATATGAATTGATAGCCTTTACCTCTAATTCAAAAAATTACTTTAATCCCTTAGTGGGTACTAGAATCCACACAGACTACATATGGGCTCGAGTAAAGCTCTAGCTAACCCATGTGCATTTATGGATAGATTTTTAATCAATTATTTTTTTAAATAATTTTTAATAATGATTTAGCCTCAGATTCTTTTTCAGTAGGCTATGGTCTCTACTGAAAGTTTTGGTTAGGTCCAACCATTAACATGAACATACTCAATGAATCTAACCAATGAATGACCAGACTCGAGTAAAGCTCTGGATAATCCAATCATTCATAAAATAGTACAATAGAGTCATCATATAATGAATGATAATTCTAATATCCAGATGAACTCCAGGCATAGAGCACCTGCAATGTTTACCTAGACTATTGGATCCATTATTATCCACCTTAATGGGAGGCTATGATCTAGTCATCTCCATAACTAGCTTATTTTAAGGACCTAATAATTTAAAATTTTTGATTTAATGATTTAAGAATGTATTGATCGATGAGTCTTAAATTCTCTCACTGACCTCATCAAGTCACGAAAAGGACTAGACAAGTCGGTCCATTAGTCTAGTGAGTTTAAATCCTTTCATTGACTTCATCAAGTCATGAAGAGGATTAGAGACAAGCTAATCCAAGAGTATCTAATCAGTCGAACTGATTTAATGATTTGAGAATGAGAGAAAAAATTGACCAACAGTCAAAAATCCTTCACTGACTTCACTAAGTCATTAAATTAGACTAGAGACAAGTCTGATCCAGAGGCACCTAAATCAGTCACACTGATTTATCTTAATGACATGGATCGGCTCGAATCAATTAGTGATCTAATCAAAATATAATCTAGTAAATTGATCAGGTAAGTGAGATCAGTGGGAGGGTCTGCCTCGACTTGCCTTAGACACCAATGAAATGGTCAGATAAGCAGACTGTTAATTAAAAATCAATGATGGTACTGTCAAGCAATATTATCAAACTTATCTTAGACACCAATTAGTCGATTAATTTCGATTCAGTCAGCAAAAGACTCAAGCTAAACTATTAAGCCATGATCTGATCTATTTGGTATGGTAAAAAATATAGATTTGATCAAACTACAACTATTAATGTTGATCTTAAAAAAATTTTGATCTAATCTAACTTAACTTTTGATTAGATTTAATATATTTCTTTAATTGATCCATATTTATTTCTAACCTTAGGTCTAACCTAGTTAGAAGACCTGATCCAAGCTAACCCACAGCCCAAATGATTTATGAGGTATCTTAAAATCTTTAATTCTCAAATCTAGATCACTTAATTTTAAATTGTGTGAAATATGTGTTTCAGTTTATAAAACTATTCTACTAGAATTTCAAGTATAGCATACATCTAAAATCTAATTTTCAAATCTATATTTAATAATTAAATATGCATAAATTTGATCTAAATATCATATATATATTACATACATTATAATGACTTTTAGATCACTAACGATTACATCATATGCAATATTCAATTCAGATCATAAAATTAATTTTTATATCTGAATTTATCTTATTTAAAATTATAATGAATCATAAATTATTTTAGATCTAATCTAAACATATTCATGATCAAAATAATTTTAAAATTTTTTTCATTATTCTTCTTCATGAGATTTGATCACAGTAACACCCCTATACATCATAAGAGAATCTATCGAATGGACAAAAGAGAGATTCAATCCCTACTTTTTCTTATGATCGGATGTCTGATGATCATCTTAATTCGAGTACTGGGCTACTAAGATTACAAATCTAATTTTTAAAATTAATTACATCTACATGTATATTATCTAACAATCTACATGTGCAACATACAAAAAAATTCTGACATGCACTTATGAATATGATCATATCATTCATATTCTGTATCTAATCTAAATAGATCAATGTATTATATACATATTTTAAATTTGAAACTAAATTTATATAGCTTATAAAATATTCAATTCAAATCTAAAATCATATAGAAAAATAATTCAAACACACACATGAATGCATAAAAATAAAATTTTGGTTAGATTCAATTTGATGTTATATAAAATTTTACTTAAAATCAGATCTGAAAATCTATCAAAACAGATTCAATTCAGATCATGATTAAGTCTAAATGTTAATCCAAAATAAAATAATAAAATTTTTATTAAAATATATTTAAAATAAATTTTAATTTGATTATTAATTCAGTAAAAATCTGTATCAAGAAAATTTTGTTATAATAGATTTATAACAACCTTCAATCAACTATTGATTAGATTCTTGAAATCTGATCAAAACCATATCAAATAATTTTTAAATAATAGGTCTAATTTAGATTTATTATCTATCATAAAAATTTGATTATATATAATATATAAAAATATCAAAAAAATTAATCTATGCATCCATATATCTGCCTAACTCTAATACTAGTTGAAGAAAAAATTCGTCCGATCTGATCGGATTGTCATGATGCATCTGAAAATTTTTTTATTTTATTAATTTATAATCTTTATAAATTATTTGAATCACAGCAAAATAGGGAACAAATATTAAGAATTTCTTAAATCCACAATCTCGCGAGGTCTGAATGTATAGATCTTCTACTTTGTATGCACGTCAGGCTCTGTAGGAAAGTGGGATGATTTTCTTGGCATCAATCTTTGGAAGGAAAGTGAGGAGACGTTGAGATCAAATCTCTAGGAGATGGATGCCTAGGATGAAGCTCTTCATGCCTAGAGGAATAGCATCCAAAACCTCACACCATAAAAGGAGGATGCCTCCTTATTTCTTTGCGCACACCTCTCTTAACTAACTCACGGTGATTTAGTTTTTTTTTTTCCTTTTTGCACAAAAGAATTAAGACCAGCATAATCACTAGTGTTAAGGTGCTGGCCCTTTTATATTTGACATCCCACAAATCAGATCAAAGTCCTAAAGTGGTTAGGATTCCAAACCATATCCAAAGATGAAACCGCATGAGAAAGGATGCCTCATATTCGCATGAAACTCTTCACACGTGCAAACAATGAAGGGCGGAAACATTTAGCACCTCTTTCCTTCCTTGATTGGCCGTTTGAGAGAAGGAGTCCCTGGTGACTTAGACTCTTTGTATCTAATCCATTCTGCGTCTAAACTGAGTCCAATTCGAACATGATTCAAATTGGATTCGAACTAAACTCGAAAAAGCTATCAAATCCAATCTAATTAGGATTTTGATCTGAGTCTAATTTAAATTTTTTACCCAATTAATTTTTAATTAAATCAGATCTAATCTAAAATTAATTAAGATATAAATTTAATCTCTCATAAATCTCTTGGATCATTGATCGGATCATTATCATCTTCGAAATTAAATATGTACCCTCATGTCCACTGCTAGCTAGACATAGATAACTCTTTAATTCCATATGATCTCTAACTTAATTCTCAATTAAGCTGATCTATTTGTTCAATCAAGTCACATACTTTCAAATTGAATACATAGACATGGGTCAATTCTTTCTTACTTTGCTTGACTTTGTGCGTAGCTCTATAAGTTCGAACACTAAGTTGATAGCACAAAAAAATATTTTTTATACTAATCGAAGTTACCATCTAGCAATGATTTCTGACGTCCAGATAGATCAAATATTTGCAAGGCAATACTCAAAAACTTAAGAATATGGTTACCGTATAACTCATCTCTTTGATCCTGAATGCTCAAGACAACCTAAGATTTAACTGTCAACCCTAGATTAGTCATTCACATTATATTTCAATCTTTTTTAAATCTTGTGACCTATCACATAGATTGACCTGGTGGAGGTCTTACTCAATTGAAATATAGTGATACATCAACTCTTAAAATATGGAGGGGTCAATCCTATCTTGATCCACACACCAACTACCACAAGTACTTGACTGTGTCAAAAACTTTTTTATCACTGAATTAGAAATTTAAATAGTCCGACACCAAAGTATAATGAGTTGCTTACAAGTCATTGTGGTGATCTCAAATCAAAGAGATACTTATGTCTATATTCTTCATGAGCTGCTCTTGACAGCAGAGCACTTCGCAGGTAAGTCACTTGTTCAGTGATAATGTACTCCTACATCTCACATATATGCTATACCAATATTTTCACACTTCTTGGTTATGAGGACAACCAACCTATATGGCACATAATGACCTATACTCGATAAACGTCATCATCTTTTAATGACGTATCATTTGGTCACGAATATATTTAAGAACTATTCGATAAATTTTTTTTTATCACTTATCATATAGTTCTAAGGATTTCATCATAATATTAGAGTTCAATCAAGAAAGATATACAACTTATGATGAATAATATCAAATAATATTTATTAATTCATAATTCATAATTCAAAATATAAAAGATACAATAGTCTAAACGATTGACTTTAGGATATATTTTTTAACACTAAACTCGGCCCAGCATGGAAGAGGGCCTGCTATGATATCTAATCTTTCATAGGAGGGATCTTGTGCTCCTGCAGTAGCACGGAGCTACGAAGATCCTTCCCTCCCAACTTCAGCATCTAGAACACAGCATCTCTTGGCCGACCCCAACTCAATAAAACTAATGACTCAAGAGAAGGATCCGTAATAAAAAAAAATCACTCTTTCCACCCATGAACGGAGGAAGGAGCCCCCTTTATCAAGATAGGGGTACCCTTTGGATGAGAGATGTACTACCAATCTGCAATATGCCTCTTTAGAATAAAGAAAGATAAAAAAAGAGGGATGGATTGGTGAACCCTGGCCAGGGAACAACCGACCACTAATCCAATGATAAAATAAAAAGAGTTAGGGACTAAGGAGCAAAGGGAAAGATTAAAAAAATAAAAAATTTCTACAACAAAAAGGTGCACAGGTAATCGGAGTCCTGTTTGGAACGACTCTTCGTAGAGACCGATCCGTCTGATGGAAGGATTACCAATCCTACCACTCACCTTTGAAAGCTCCAGATCAAATGAAACTGGAATCCTGTAATGAGTTCGAATCAAATCCAAATCTTTTGAACTTAACACGGACCTAATGGTATCGGGCATGAAGGTCGATTCCACCTCACATCCGACACCTTCCCCTTCAGTACTCCCCCCGATGCCAAGGAATGGTCCAAAGACCAACTCCCAATAGAGCCCTCGGTACTGACATTGCCAATCAAACAGGAAGACAAGAAGTCAAAGAAAAGGAAGGAGAATGAAAGGGGAAGCAATCGAAGAAGAAAAGAAAATAATGAGGAAAAGGGCAGGCCCACCTGTCATTCAGAAGGAAAGAAAGAAAGAAAGAAAAATGGCTGTTAGAGAAGATGGCTAGCGACCTGGAGAAATAGAAACGAAGAACCTTCGGGTGTAGCGCTCAAAGAGAGATTCAAAGTATTAGGGGGAGAAATTGATGCTGTAAGTCTCTTTTCACAGCAATAAAGATCAAGCGTGGCCCCAAGCCTAAGACCCCAGTACCCAGTGGATGGAAGATGATTGGCGCCTTCCCATTGGCCAGCACCAATCAAGAAATGGCTCATAATGAAGAGTTTCCAAAACAAGATGCCGCCATTCAAATCACGTGAAAATCGACTCTCTCTCTTTCCTAGCTATTAATAGCTAGATAATATAGTAACCTCATTTTCAAAAAGATACCCTCCTAACTCCAAATGGGCATATACCCTCTATCACCTCTTATACTCCCATCCTCCGAATCCTTTAAGTCTCGGATTCGAAAGTAGGGGGTATATGTTGGGGGTAATACATTGGTCACTACAAGCTAATAGAAGTGGGGGTCTTTGATCCTATCTAATGTGATGTATCCTGAGTACTGTCTGAATTCTATTAATGACTGGCTTGGAAGTTTGCCAATCAGGCATTCCTTCGACGAACTTCCAAAGAAATGCCTATAAGAGAAAAAGACTGAGATAATACTAAGATTATTGGGGGGAGGTATCCCACTATAGCCGGAGCTCACCTTCGCCAACTAGTTGGAGGAATCGATCCCCCTAAGGGTTCGACATTGCTTTATCTGCTTCGGTCTCCACAGCAAACACATCACCAAGAGATACGAACCCTTGGCCGCCTATTTCGAAGAACAATCAAGGATCGGACGAATAATCTCCGCCCAGAGCTCAGGTTGAGGAACACCAAACGATTTTCCATGTGGATATGTTGGGCTCCATTATCTAGTTGCATTACTCTGCCTATCAGTTGCATCACCATCCCTTCCACAGCTGTGCATTGAGAAAATTTATGACCACTGTCAAAGATACTTAAACACCTCACACGATCTCATGTGATGGGACACGGACATAATGACCCCTTGTCCTCTCACCCTTGACTTTAATCCTCCATTTTTTGGAGAATAGACCCTTGCCAAAATTGCGGCACCGACCCTCGACTTGATCATGGGTTCCGACACCTTGTCGATCCATACGTTAGCTGATCTTTCTCAAGCTAGCGCTCGGGCATCAAGCATTGAGCCAAGAAAGGTCCGACTATCTCCGAAGATTTTGAGTCAATCCTTACGCCTAATCAGTCTTTGGATCATATGCTATTACAACTTATCGTATATCAGGAGGCTGATCTTTTTTCGAGCCCCACATAGTGGGCTAAACCGATCCTTAGGTCGCATCGAGCCCTACTTGTCCGACCCCCTGCTGACCTTAGATGGTCCACTTTGAAGGATCTTCTAGCCTTCTTCTTGACCCTCGACCTTTATCGTAGTCAACCAATGGATAGACTGGTTTGGATGAACCGATCGATCCCATTGGTCAATAGCATCCGACGACGAGGACATTCGTAGGCTCTTGGGCTTCGACGTGCTGGACGACAATCGTCCATCTAAAATACGGGTCAAGATGCGCCAATTATGATTTTTGTCTGCATGAGTCAAGTCAAGGTGCATCCTTTTATGCCATTATCCCACATGTGTCCCACAAGCTGGATAAACTCACATCACTTGGTCTCCTCTGGTTGACTATGTGCCGCACAGCTCCACGTGATGGGATAATTGGAATGATTTTCTGACCCTCCTCACTTGACTTTAGTTCTTCTATATTAATGAAAGAGCAGAAAGGACTCTCGAGGAACGTACGAATAATGAGCCATTTGGGCATCAGGCTCGAGATCAAGGGAAGCTCAGTTTTAGCGTTATCCCTGGAGATTCTAAGCTAATCCTTACTCCAAACCAAATCTTGGGTTATTCACTATTGTAACCTATCACTCTGAGGGTGGCCCCTATCATACTGACCCTCCAAATAGGATCTTCCTAAAACATCCTCTGATACCTACATTCCTACCCATAAGCGGGTTCGGACCAACTGGCCGACCCTCCTGGCCGGCGCTCTCCATCTAATAGTAAGGACCTCTTGGCCTCCAGACTTCGATGTTAGAAGAGGGATCGGACATCGGACAATAAAATAGTCTCAAGGATTAATTATGATTCTTGTCCAAACATGTCAAATCAGGATATATTATCGTCATTTCACTCACTGCCCATGCGCCTACCAAGCCCATGTCACATCACCTTTTTTGCCAACTGTGCGTCAGTTAAAGGTCCACTTGCCAACTGACATAATCTGTATGGTCCATCACGTTGCCAATCCCCTTATAAGTAGCGGTAAAGAGGAGACCTCCAGGTATGAGTGTGTGTGCCCATCATACTTATGCCCTCTTGAGATTTTTTCTCCTTCTCTGTTGCACCAAATTTCTGACTTAATCGTCGGAGGGTTCTCGCCAGAGCCAACTCCGATCGGGATTTTTTTTGCAGGAACGCCGCTCCAGTAACCTCCAACCTACTCCAGCTGTATCTATACGTGGTCGGAAATCTTCCGCAACAAAATCTATATATGATTCAAATCAATATCTTATTTATGTGTTATATGAATGCCTTCTTTTATTTTGATTTTATTGGAATGATGATTGAAATACTATTTATTTTGCTTTGATAGAAATGTTGATCGCAGCACAATAGATAAAGAATTCCATGATGAATCACTATCTGTAATAGGAAGATCCATAAAATATCTTTTGATCTTTTTTTTTTTTTTTCATAAGAATTAGAATTTTCCTCCAACTATTTGGATCGTATTTTTTTACTATTTTAATCTTCATAATCGATTCCTTTGTTTTTTAATATAAAAGATCCTAAATTAGTTTCTTCCCATAAATCTAGATCATGAGGAAAAAAAGATTATCCATCTGTCATTTCAATAAAGATCCACTTCAATTTTATATTTTTTTTTATTTTTTGAAAGGCGATAGGAAATAGAGTCTGTGGAGCAGATGAAGATTAGATTTGAGCAGTTCAAAAATAAAAATGCACAGTAAGTAAAATTGACTTATGAAATTGCCCTTCATGACTTTTATTGAAATCCGATAACATAATATCATTTTTAGTAATTTATATATTTATCAATCTATATGATTAATAAATAAAAAAAATGAAAGTATAGGAGAACATCACCTTACTGATATGGTAAGTTAAGTGTGCAATGACATTTTAGGATTTAATTAACAACCATTATTGCTGTTAATGTTTATTTTTTTTTTAAATATTTATATTTTTAAAATATTATTCTATACGAAACAAACGCACACAATAGCTCTCCCGTATATTAAACTACTCAATCAATTGTATCAGTCCTCCCATATTATATAAAAAATATATATATATATTTTAATATTATGGTAAAGCTCTACAGCATCACCTTTTTATATTTTATAATTTCCTCATGTTTAGGAATGTTACATCTATATCATCCAATGATTGGTATAATTTTGAGATAGTATAATTATCAAATATATGTTAATACCATTGAATTAAGGTAAGAACATAGAGACTTGTTATAATATTTAATTTTTAATACTATGGATGATCTAAAAATAATAATATTAAAAAAAAAACCTATGGATCATATATATTTTATTAATATAAAAAATAATAATTAATTATAAAAATTATTAAAAAGGTGATGCCAGTTTTAATTATACTTGAAGCTAGCGTCACTCTTTGTGCCTGCTTTTGGCGGGATGCGGCGCTGACGGCTCGCAGAGATGCCGCAAGAAGCATAAGCCATGGGGTTCGCACTGGCTGCGAAAGCAGCAGCAGCAGCAGCAGCAGAGGCGGCCACCGTCCCTTTACCACTCGTCGCCCCCAGGCGGCACCACTTCCAGCTCCACCTCCGCCTCCTTCCGTCCAACAACAGCACCGTGGCTACCCCGACAGCCGCAACATCGTCAAGAACAACGACAACATCGAGGTGGCGGCGGAGGCAATCACCAACACAACCTCCCGCCCAAGCTCTGCCGCCGCTGCTGCAACGCCCCCAAAAGCTATCCACCATGAATAAACCACAGCCCCACCTTCCTATCTCTATCTCCACCACCCCCGAAACAGACCCACCTGCACCTGATACCAGCAGCATTAGCACTGATGGGGAGGATGCAGAACAAGGTGTCGTCCCGGAGACCTGTACCGCCACCGACGTCCTGCACCTCATGGACGGCCTGCAACTCCCCATCGAGGCGGACCTGTACCTGTCCCTCGTCAGGGAGTGCACCCACTCCAGGGACGCCTTCCAAGGCGCCCAGGTCCACGCCCACATCCAGCGGAGCCGCCCCCGCCTCCTCCGCCGCGCGGCCGGCCTTCCCCTCGCCAACCGCCTGCTGCTCATGTACGCCACCTGCGGTCAGGCGGACAGCGCCCGCCATATGTTCGACCGAATGCCCTTCCGAGACCCCATGTCGTGGGCCGCTATGCTGGCCACCCTCGCCCACCACGGTGGCCACCGGGAAGCACTGCAGCTGTTCGCGGAGATGCGCAAGTCGGCGGTGGAGGCCGGCGGTCGCTACTTGGACGCCCTCGTCCTTGTCACGACGCTCAGGTCATGCGTTAGAGCGAGGGAGCTGGGACTCGCTCGGCAGGTGCATGGGCTAGCCCTCAAGGTGCTGGGAGAAAGCGGTGCTATTGGGTGCGGAGGGATAGGCAGCTCCCTGCTTCAGTGCTACAGCATGCTCGGATGCCATCAAAGCGCCCGGAGGGTCTTTGAAAGGATGAGGATCGGTTCGCGGGGTGCCGCGGCGTGGACGTGCATGATCACCGGATGCTGCGGAGTGGGGCGGTTCGAGGAGGCTTTGTACGTCTTCAGGGAGATGGGAAGAGCGGGGCACAGGAGGAACTCCCATGTCGTCTCGAGCATTCTCGCGGCATGTGCGAGGATAGGGGATAGTGGCTGGGGCGGGAGGCAAGTCCACGCCAGCGCCGTCAAGCTCGGGGTGGACGCGGATCGGTACGTGGGGAGCAGCCTGGTGGACATGTATGCCAAGCATGGGCTCTTGAAAGACGCGAGGAGGGCATTCGAAACGATCGCTGGCTCCGGAGACCCCGTGTGCTGGAATGCGATGCTTGCCGGCTATGCACGCGGAGGATGCTGCTCCGAGGCAATTAGCTTGCTTTACCAGATGCGGGCAGCGGGAGTCAGGCCCAAGGAATTGATAGTCAACCAAGTAAGGATGGCTTGTAGCACCTGATTTTTGCAACCGTCCGGGAAAACTGTACAAATTAAACGAAGCGAGCACCATTCTAGTTTCCCATCTCAAAACCATGAACACATATGCACGTTACGACGCTTATTTTCGTAGTTTTCACTCCTGTGCTGATACGCAGGCCCTGCCGTACAGAGCTGCAGATAAGTGCTTTAGATACCATCATCCGCAACGAAGGTCTTCGACAAGAAACAAAGGAACAATGTCAAAGTATTTGTTCATTGGTAGTGACGATCCAAATACAAGTCGCACTTGGACAGACGGCTGTAAAAGATTTCACCGACCCAACCTAGCAATAAACTGATGGATGTTATCACAAGTATATACTAACGGGAGCTCACATCGATTTGAAATAATCAGCGCTCACATGTTTCAGCATGCTATATGAAAAAGCTCACTCCAACTCGAGCACAACACACAACTTCCTTGTTTGATTGCGGAAAGCATCAGTTTTGCTAAAGAATTAACCAACATTAAACATCATCTTTTGTTTGTCTCATCAACTGCAGGAACCTTGGCAGGGTAATTAGAAAGATCTGTGTCAATCAACACTGAGAGATCATAAGGCTGTGATGCAGAAGCAGCACTCTCCTTGAGCAATGAAGATTTGATTGCTTCCAGGTCCGTCTGGTCTGGTGACGTGCTTGATATGACAGGACTATTGGTGCCAGATGTGGAGACGCTGGACAGCTGTATCTCATCTAATCTGCCCCCATACATGTGTTTGTTCTTTCTAACAGCATCCATCTCCTGCCCGGTTGGCACGAAGGTGCGCGATCGATACTTCCGTGCTCCCTCATCGCCCTCATTACTGCTGTAGAGCACATAATCATGATAGGTTGGGGCAAACTGCATCAAGATAAAAATCATGCTGAGACAACAACAAAAGCTGCATATCTTTATACAATTCAAACTCTGGACACTTTCACCAAAGTAAACAAAGACAAATTCCATTAACGACACAAAGTCAAATAGTTTTTTAGGCAGATCACCTGGTGAACGGTGTCATGGTAAAAGTCGTTGAATTTCAAAGCATGAGAAAGGCTTCCACTCAGACCACCGGATCCACCAATATTGGCACCTGCATATTCCTTGTAGGGGAAGGCGTATAGGTGGCCCACTGCTGCTGCAAGCATCTCAACGCATATAATGAAGTTTTGAAAATCAGCAGCTTTTTCCGCATTTACTATAAACCCAGACTTGGCAGCCAGAAAAACCAAGACACCCTACATAGAACGTGGGTCAATATCTTTCATAAAAAAGGTATAGTTATGCTCGTGTAAGAAGGAAAAAAAAAATCACATATTTATCCCCACACAAGTAACCTACATACCACCATGCGCGTTTCCCTCAACTATCCGAACAGACAATATGAACAAGAGGGCCCCACACTACCTAAACGAGAACAGAATTAATCTTAAGAACAAATACCTGCCAATATGTGAGGAAAACAACAGATTTGATTATGATAAACTTTGGGACCGGGTTGAATGGCCGAAGCAGATCTCTGCATGCCACATAGAACAAGGCAAGAGCATACAATGCCATCGAATATGATATAGTGTACATAATTGTGATATAAAGATAGGCTTGATCCACACTAAAATTTCCATCCTCGTATTTTCCTTTTGCATAGAGTATGAAGGTAATCACGACTAAAATAGGCTTCAGGATCACAAACTGCAAACCACCTTGCTTGCATCTCCGTATAAAACGCCTGTTGGACCACAATCAGTTAACTGATGTATGATTCAGAAAGAAATAGATGCAACTAAATTCATCAAACTCAAGTATTTTAACAAATCTAAACAAAGGGAATTTTTTCATAAATAGCATGAACAGTCACCAGAAAAAAAGAAAAATAAAAGAAAAAAACTTCACGCACCCATCAAGAGGAATAGCAGGAAAACAGCATGTCATCAGGCACCATGATGGCTTCAGAACTCGGCCACTTAAGCTCAACACTACAGCACCTGGACCTCCCACCCATGCCAAGCAGAGTGAAAGGAAATTATAAATGACCCAAGCTTCATAGCTGAAATAGTTAATGAATTTTCACATCAGTTTCTACACAATATCCTAAAAGAGTACAAGATTCCTCGCATTGCTCTCACAATTACTGCTTTTTCAAAAACAAAGAAAATGAGAAAAAACCTACGAGTATAGAATAAGTGGGACCAAAATGCAAGTGAAACTCCAGAAAGTAAAGCCACGAGAGACAAAACGTTGGTCCTTTTTATGAGAAACAAGGAGAAAAAAAGGTAGGATGGCCATTTTGCAAGATGACTTTTTTCAATAGCACTAAAGAAGTATCAGGCAACAATAGGAACTTAGATACACAAATGACAGCAATATACAGTCCTTTTACTTCAGCATCAGGAACCAGAAGTCTATCACAATAGATGGAGAGAGCAAGAAACGGACCCAATGTGTGTTCAGAAGAGCTCAGCCTTAAGAAATTGATGAGAGTATATGTTTGTTGAAGCTGCACTTTTGATAATATAATAAATAAAAAGTGTTAACATTCATGGTATTTAATATGATAAACAGATACATCAACATGGAATTCTCCTCGTGCCTCAAAAAGCAACCAATTAGTTTGCATGAAAAGACCTGAAGAAAAGGCAGCGTCCGCTAATTTAGTTGAGAACATGTCATAATAAGGCTTGAAAAGATAATTAGCATCTTGTGACTATCACAAGGACACTACAAACAGAGGATACATCATCAAGTTTATACCTAATGTCCACTAATACTAAAAAAAATATACGTACCAACGGTTATATTAAAACGAGGAACAGAAAGATGTTCCAAGATTTAAGCAAACCGTGCTGAACCAGCCAGTTCGAGACATACCAAACCAAACTGATCAATTACTAGCACAATTCAAGCCATCGAACCAATGATGCTCTCGCACCCCCATTCAAATCACCTCCCCTCAGCTTTGCTCGATGTCAAAACCCTAAACCCTTGTCCTTATTGAGTTTATGATAGTGTTGTATGATGATGACGACAAGGAGGTCCCTGGCCAGGTCCCCATTGCTAGATCTGGATCCCTCGAAACTCCCCCACGATGGTTCGAACCCCTCCTTTCTCACTCTTTCTCCCTCCCTCCCCCTCCCTCCTTTGTTCCCTCCCCCCTCTCTCTTCCTCTCTGTCCTTCTCCCCCTAACCCTCCCTCTCTAGCTCCATGCCCCAGAATGGCATGGTACAGATCTGTACCATACTGAACCAGCCGCCGGTTGGTACGACCTCCAATTCCGGTTCGGAGGGTCTTGAAGATGCCAATATGGAAATATCTTTGTGCCATCCAATAGTTTGCCAAATAACTTGCAAGAAAAGCTATGAAAATCGGCAGCCCATATTAATTGGATGATCCATGTCTAATATCCACTCTGTACTGAAAATATTTTTAAGCTATTACATTGTGTATACATATAATTCACTTCTATGTATTAAATTCATATAAAAAGGGTTACCTACTCTTTAGATTTTGCCCATAATCAACAACAATATGTTTAATTTGGCTTCAAAAACAAAATTTCTTTACATAAAATTCTAGTTGCATGTAAAGATGATTTGAAATTCTTATTTAAATGTTCATAACATGTCCATTTTCCACCATAAAGCAACCAAAGTACTCTAAGAGAAAATTAAACAGGTAACCCCAACATATTCCCATGTCACACACATCGTTGCACCATGTTAGCATCTTAACATGCTTATGCATGCCAAAGCCAATAGAGTACAGCAGAGCACATTCATGATTCTGCAAACCTTGCAGCGACTAATAAATCTCCTTAAATAACAATATTGTAACTCTTCAGAATACTCAAGTATTTATGCAACCTTAATTAACAAATCAGTCCTTCAAAGAATCAGAAAGATAAGACATTAAACCAAGGTTCCACTTGACCAAGGGACCAGTGATAAAATGAATACCATGCAACTGACTTTCAAAAAGGCTTGGTTTGTCACCAATTATGGTCCTCACAATTCATCAAAAATCGGCATATTGATTTGGACGACCCAACTTTCAAGTGAATTGACATTACCCAATAAAGCAGGACAGCAGATAAGTAACAGTCAACATTGAAGAATAGAAAACTATGGATTTGGTACAAATTATTAGCATAATGTCTAATTCCCAAAAACATGACAAAGGTATTAAAAATATCCAAGGACTGAAGGAATCAGGATGCAAGAGAAATAAAGGATATCAAGGGGGTGTGGGAGATGATCTATCAGAAGGTGAGTTGCCATGACTAGAAAACTTGATTTTGCAGTAAACGATGATAGACAGCAACCAATCAATCAGCAGCAACTTTAGAACTAATGTCAAATAACTTAAGATTGATAGCAGTTAGTACAAGTTTGAGCAGTAAGGAGAAATTACAGATTTTATTCATTTATCTCCAAGTTTTAGAAACAAAAACTAGTTGCATTGAAGTAAAGCAGCAGTAAGATAGAGAGAGAGCAGCTGGATTACAGAAGAATTGAAACAAAAAGAGAGAGGAAAAAAGAAAAACACACCCATGTACACAGAGAAAAATTGGCCAAAATTGGTTGGTTTCCTCTTTCCTATTCCATTTTGGGAAAAACAAGAAAAGAAAAAGAAAAAGAAAAAGTAAAACCGAGATAAATCACTCTAATGCTTGATCAGAAGCCTTGAAACATTTTCCACTCTTTAAATGTTCTACTGACAAAAGGGAAAAAAAAAAAAAAAAAAAAGCTGAAAGGGCATGTTACTACAGCATGGGCAGTAAATGTTACGCGATGCAAACAGAAACAATAAGCTTCCTGTTGGGCCAACTCTAAATCATTTGATGCTATCAATGCTTATGTATGCCCCATTAGTGCTAGCAGTTGACTAAAGTAAGCCCTGGGATACCTCCACTGTTCCCTATTTGATATCCTAATTGGAGCATCATGTGAACAATGATCCGGATGATGCCAGAGATGATTATCACACTTGGTCCATCCCCGATAAACCTTAACAAGCAATCTTCCAATGACATCAAAAAATTCTCCAAGCCTGTTGGTAGCTGCTCTCCTGATGCACACCCATGGAAACAAAAATGCAGCATTTACTCACTCTCAAACACATAACTTCATATAATTGGATGTTATTTGCTGCCTTCCTCTAAGCAAAAACTATATGACAAGCATGATCCACTCCCAGAGGTCAGCAAAAGCTCATAGAAATAAATGCTAAATTGTTGACCAAAGATAAATTATGTTTTGCTTGTCCCAACACATTGGCATCAAATCTCTTTTATTTTTTAAGAGAAAAAGGTGAATCGCAACAAGGATCTATTAGACAAATGATCTTGCCACATCTAGACAGAATGGGCATGCATCCCAAAGCTTTTACTTTATCCTCTTGTAGCACCAGTAGCTATGTTCCCACAATCCCAACTTTAGTCTCCATATATGAGCCCTCCCTCCCCTCACCTCCCACCCCAAAACTAGTCCAACCTCAAGGGAAGAAAAAAGGAACAAAACAATGACAAGACAATGATAACCATGTTGGCTCCATCTTACTGCACCCAATTATTCCTAAAATTGCTGGTTAATTGTGGAAGTGTGCAAACTACCTCTCCTTAAAATAGACTTGGTTCTACTAGTCTTATCACACTTCCTCCTTTATTCTAAAATTTTACTTGTCATTACTTCATTCACCACCAACGCTAACTCTAACTATTAACTTTCCCCACATGTAATGAGTTCTAAACATCATAGTTCTTGCAGACAGTATAACTAAGCAATTCTGATTGTGCTCATAATAAACAAGAAAATTCTGTTTGCCCACAGATTCTATATATTCTTAAGCATAACACTATAGATCAATTACTACAATGCCCAATAAACTTGGTCAAATGCATATATACATACATATATATACATATACATATGTATGTACATATATACATACATACATATGCATGCATGCATGCATGCATGCATGCATACATATATATATATATATAAAACAAACCATATAAACTACTTTTCAGGTAAACAAATTCCCTCTTTGCAATCTAAGATCGGGGATATTAAGCATTCATCAAAAATGAGAATAAATGGGTCGTTTTCCATGCCTCTAAGCCTGATATAGTCTAATGTGGTCCAGATGCAAAAAAAAAAAAAAAAAAAGAAAAAAAAAAAAAGGAGAAATGAAAAGAAACAGCATTCCTCAGAGGAACACCAATTAGGCAAAAACAGAACGAAAATGTAAAAAAGTTTATTGATGGTCAGCAAGATTACTATCAGAACCTAACTTTATGCCATGCAATGTCTTCTGTATTGCATGGCAAACAATTCTTCAGTTATGGAATCACCATGATGTATTACAGTATCTACTGTTCAATCCATGTGGATATCATTTCCCAATTCCCCTTATGAGGTGAAAAAGCATTCCCTCAGAAGAAAATTAACCGTCAGCAGGTATTACTCAGAGGCCCTAAATTCTACAAAGTACATTGTGCAATGGACAAGAAGCAATTTCCTGTTACAGTCTTACCGAGATGTATAACTATTTATTTTGTCATCCCACTTAGTCAATCTAACTTCTAATAAATCTCAATGGATAAGAATTAAGTGTTAAAAACTTAATTTGTCAGCAGGTATTACTCAGAGGCTCTAAATTCTGCAAAGTACATCGTGCAATGGACAATAAGCAATTTCCTGTTACAGTCTTACCGAGATGTATAACTATTTATGTTGTCATCCCACTTCGTCAATCTTACTTCTAAGAAATCTCAATGGATGAGAATTAAGTGTTAAAAACTTAATTTGAATAAGGAAAAACTTAGAATAAGAAAATAAAAAGAAAAATGACTTGTTCATAAATTTGTGTATGATGAGCTTGCAAAAAATTTTCAGCATGAGCCTGGATAATCAAGTCACTTACACTTCACGGATCGAATTAAAGTAAATTGAGCTCTTATTCAGGACAAGGGACAGGAAAGACATCAACGCATAAACCTGCCAAAAGAGATAATATGATCAAAACCACATAAGCAGTATAGTGAATAAAATACATAGATTATACTAGTCTCTGATGTATAAGCATATGCATTAGCAGTAAATCTTTCCCATTAGTTTGAAGAAGGTTTTAAATCCCATGGGACAAAGGTATTCTAGTTTCTCCATAGAACGAGACACCTCATTGTTGCTGCTAATCTCCGGCGAGTTGGTCGGCTAAAAGCCGAGATGTTGCACCCTACTGCGTGATAGCAGGAAACTTGCAAAGACAAGTCCACTTGTCGGAAGTTGTCCGACGAGGGACCTTCCGATGCTTAAGTTAGCCAGAGAAAGGGAACAGTTGAAAAGACCAAAATGTGAGAGCCAAAAATTTTATGATTAGAAAAACTTACCTAGTCCCCCTGCTTATCACTTTATATAGGGTGGAGAGTACCATTACTGTGTAACTTCTACCCCCTAGAATTCAGGATGTGAGGATTACTGCATTTACTGAGCGGTTATCTCATTAACCGTATTAAAACCAAGTAACGGATCATTAGTGGGCGAATATTACGTCCCACGACCACGGATAGTTAATACCTACGCCGAATAACTACGTCGACCCCTATTCTTTTGAGATCAAGATAGTCAGCAAAGCACCGAAGAAGTCGTCAGTTGAACCTTGACAGCATGTCGAACTTAGTCGACCAAATCCTAACTTAGTCTTATTTCATCGGTCTAATCTAAGTCGGCTCAATCGGTCAAGTTGTACACTTAGTACGGAGACGAGGACAAACGTTAGTCAGATAAGCGACGAGGATCTACCCTAATACTTGCACCCCAACTTCCGAGTCCGATGCTATAGCATGATCAGACGAGAGGAGTTAATCAATGTACGAATATGAATTGCTTTCTCCGACGAACTTCACTTATTATCATCTCGAAAAATGGTGCCCAACCATTTTATCGTTTCACGAAGCGGACAGCCATTTTGTTGTTTCATAAGATGTGCGGAGGCCCTATTGTTTCACAAGATGTGCAGCATGTAATGCGGCGAATCATTCAAAGCAGACTTCCATAATGATTACGGAAGATCGGATGGCAGAATAATGATTCTCGAGTAGTCCGAATCAGCCACATGTCAAATGATCATTTGCTCAGTCGATCTTTATATGGATTCGGCTTATCTGACGAGATCACAACGGTGGTGCGTTGAAGAGCCGAGAGAATAATCGATCGAGATTGCGGCCACGTGTCAAAATCTTCGAGGATGATAGAATTTTCTGCGTTAATCATGGCCGTTGGGTATACTTATAAATAGGGGGTCTTTTCCTCCTCCGGTTCTCTTCTAGTTTCAAGATTTGCATCTCCAGCCCCATCCTTGCTCTCTGCTTTAGCTGCATTAGTGTTCATCTTCTTTGGAGCATTCTAAGCTTCACCGTCGTCAGCTTCTTCATCATCATGGTTTTCTTCATTGTCGTCAGTTTCTTCATCATCATCATTAGAATCTTAAGGTTGAGTTTTTCTTCCCTTCTTTTTCTTTTTCGGTTTCTTAAGAGTTTTCTTAGGAATGGCTTCATTTGGGAGAGAGTCTGGAGACGAGAACGTTGTGAGGGATCGAGGTTCTTGGACTCCAACTGTCCGTAAGGAGACTAAGGATGTTCCTCGGGATGATCCCGAGGACGTTACTTCTTGACAGGGCCACCCAAGTCCTCATGAGTTGGATGATCAACCAATGTCGAGAATCTTTCTGGACCTCTTTACGAGAGGTCCGAGTTGTCTGAAACCGATGTTCAGCGGCTAAGAGATCATTATCACATCTCTAGTCAGTATCGAATGTTGTCATCCGACAAAGATGGTCCGATCGTTCGCCCTTTAGACGGCTATATTGCCATCTATGAGTTTCTTCACTCGGAACTCCGATTTCCTTTGCATCCTTTTTTCGCTGATGTCTTTGACTTGTACGATATAGTTCTCGCTCAATTTGCCCCTAATTCCATTAGAATTCTTTCTTTTTTTGTTGTTCTTTGCCACCTTCTCCATTTTGAGCCAAGGATCTCCCTTTTTCGTGCTCTTTTTGTCTTGAAGAAATATCCTCGAAAAAAGGGATGGTAGTTCTTCAAGCCCCGATATCATCGTCAGTTCATTACCGGACTTTCCTCTTCGATTCACGGATGAAAGAACAAATTCTTTTATGTTGCCGCCGACCATCCGTGGGGTTTTAGTTGGATCTGGACTACTCCCAACCTTTCTCCAAGCAAGAATGCAGTAGTCCTTGAAGAAGATCAAGAGCATTACGACTTACCATTCGACGTCCAAGTTCCCACTCAATGGGAGCTCCTCGACAAGCAGTCATTGTATGATGCCAGAATAAGCCCAACCAACCACTTAGGTAGATTTCATTTCGCAAATTTTTTGAAGTCTTCCTGTCAATTTTCTTTTCATTCGTGGACTAACTTTCTTCACTGGCTTGTAGGTATGAGGATTTCGACAGAATCCATTCACCGCGCCATCAAGAAGAGATCGGATTCTGGACCTGACGGACCTTCTCGAGGACCGTCAAAGAAATCCCAAGAAGGATCCTCCTCTCGAATCCCAAGGAGCATACAGCCGCCATCGTTGCCCCATATTCCTCCGCCAGAACAGACTTCGCCTCCACCACCGACACCAATAATGTCTGCTGAACAAGACGATGATGTTGTCGTCATCAGCAAGGCCCCGACGAGGCTTATCAGTGCAGTCCAAACCCTGCCGGTGATGGGTGAGTCGGATGCTGGCCGAACGGCGATGCACAGAGACATCGACCGAGGGAAGGCTCCAATGCCCCCCACATTCACCGTTGAGCTTGGCCCTTCGGATTTTTCTGAAGGGGCATACATCACACTCGGAATGCACATAAAGGCTACTGATATGGCGCTCCGAGATCATCGACTCGTTGGAAAGTTGATGAAAATGATGATGCTTCCTACCAACTGAGAAGAAAGGAAGACCCGCCCAGTCGAAGAGATCATCATCATTGATGTCGGTGAGTTTGTCCATCTTTCCAGTATTTGATTATCATTTCTTTTGCCGAACTGTTGACTTAGCAAATTCTCTTTTTGCAGCTGGCACATGACGCAACAATTTTGTTTGAAGGATTGACCGCCTTTGGATGGCTCAACCATCAACTAGAAGACAAGGCCTAGATCGCCAATGCTCGGGCTGAGATTGCTGAGGAACTTCTCCACGCTGCCGAGGAATAGGAGAAGAAATATCAAGAGAGGATTGCCTTGCTACAGACAAGTTGGCTCCTTCTCGGATGCAGAGTCAACCCAACCATCTGAGCCATTCGATCCCTTGACTCTTGACCGCAACACTCACTATCCCATCTCATCTCGACAGCAATCTCAATCATGCATTTCGATAGATATCCTCAGTCTCTCCTCTTTCTTTCTTTTCTTTCTTTCCTTCTCCCTTTCTTTCTTTCTTTCCTGCTCCCTTTCTTTCTTTCCTTTTTCTTTCTTTTCTTCTTCCTTCCTTTCTTTTTTTTTCCATTTTTCTTATTCTTTCCTCTCACTTTTTCCTTTTCATCTTTCCTTTCACTTCTCATTTTGCATCTTTCCTTTCTTGCCTTCTTTCCTCTTTTGTCTTCTTTCCCCACGTAGATGGATTTCAAAGTCCCAAACATATCTTGGTCTTATTTTCTCACAGAATGGGATTGGATGGCTAAGATACCCCCCCATCCCACCAGGACACAAAATCTTGAATTTGAATTCAACTATATGAATCCAGGGTTTCAATCTCAATACCCAACTCCATCTTGGCTTGATCTAAGGGCATTACAGAATCAAACAGGATGGTACAATTGGGATGGATAGAAACAATCATTAACAACAAGAACAAAAAAGAAAAGAGTAAAAAAACATATCCAAAACCATCCATGTGCATCCTAAGTGTCGGGAAACAATTGGGATATTCAATGAATTGAGACAATCGGGACTTCCCAATTAAGACAATCCATCTCATGTATAATTTTCTTGAAAAGTTAAAGAACCACCAAGATGCGTAGGTACCATCCAGAACAATAGTACAATACTAGCAAGACATATCATAACATCGAGACATGAATCCTTGTATGAAGACTTCTTCATTGGTTGTCTATATCAATGGGATAACCTTTCTACCATCTCCATCCAAGTTTTCTTATGCCCCACACCCTTGACTTCCAATCCTTCCACTTAAGAACCAAGCCGCTCTAATTGATGGATGCCCAAACCAAATAAAGTGGACAATATATGCTGAGAGGGTGGGGGAAGAACGAGAGAAAAAAAGAGCACATTAAACAAAGATCCAAGCAACTTATTGCAAAACAACAAATCATTGCCTACTTTATATGTGAGCTTGCAACAGAAAAAGGTGTTTATAAAGTAAAGACATTGCTGTGCAAAGCATACCAAAGCATGCAAGGAAAGCATGTGCAGGAGAACAAGAGCAAGCACGCATGCATAAGCACATTATATATATAAATATCTTGGAGGAAAAGAAAATACAAGCACATAAAACTAAATCCGTTTACAAATTTTGCACATGGATGGAAAACCATAAATTTTAATCTCCGATCACTATAAGTGTGCAAAAGGCACTAAAAGACCAATAAATAAGCAAAATATTGTTTTTTGCATATGAAACCACAAACTTCCTCCATGAATGTTGCATATGGAAGAAAACATATATTTTGAATGTATAAGTACGATTAAAGCATACAAAAGTGCTCATATGGCCAATAAGTAAACAAAGATGGTTTTAACATGCATGCCTCTTTGAATATGATTTCTAGAAGATCCATCTAAAAGTAATAAGTTGTCATTCCTGAAATGTAACCCAATAAACCAAAAAATGTGAGACTATACCCATACCATCAAGTTTCATATGCCACTATAGATATAACCAAAATTAGCTCCCAAGGAAAATTGACTTAAGAATTAATCAGTTGTGCCCTTTGATATTGTATATTGGATGGTTATAGCTGCAATGACGTTCAAGTATTTTTACATATTAACAGACAAGTTCTAATGGTGTAATACAACCCTAAAACCTGAGGATAAAAGCATAAACTTCTAGCCTGGAGGGTCTATGTGTTGGAATTCGTGTGTTGGGGCATACAAGTGTGTTTTAAAATTTTATTTTCTAAACACCACAGAGAAAGAGAAGTTAAAACACATTTTAATCCATATGATGCATGCATAAAACACAAACCACAAGGATCTACTTCATATGCTGAAATTGTACATATACTAAAATTTAACTTGTGATCAAATCACATACCTGTTTCGCAATTCTTTTCTTCAAATCTGGATCTGGAAGAGAAGAGGCTCTCTCTTAGCCGCACAAATATCCGGTCTCTACGAATATCCACTCGGGATCAGCCTAGAACAGCTCTCTTCAAGTTGAATTTTCTTCTTTAAGAAAATTCAGCCTGCTGAATCTGAACGAAGCCTGGATCGCAATCAACTCTTTGATCTCTTTCCTTGATCTTTTTCTTCTCCTCTTCTCTTGCCTTTCTACCCTTGCTTGTGCTGCTACCATGCACCAGGAACCAGCACCAAGTGGACGTCCGACAGCCTTGGGTGTGGAGAAGAAGTGGGACGCCCAAAGAGCAAGGACATGTGGACATCCAAAGGGAGAGGAAGAGAGGGCGTGGGGCTTCTCTTTGTAGCATGGGGCTTGCTGATTGGGATGCTCTAGAGATCTTAGGGGAGGTCCCTTTAAATAGGCAAAAAGATTGAATCCTATTCAATCTCATAATACAAGTCCTACTTGCATTAGATTTTTCCTAATAACTTAAGTTATTCAACTTCCATTAGGAATCCTTTTAGGCGCCAACTCTTGGAGCCCTTGCACCCATATAAACACACCCCAAAGTGCACCCAAGGGATGTCCCATATAGGATCCATAAGTCCTCTGATCATAGGACACGCCCAACTTGATCAAATCAAGTGGCGCCCCATAATAACTATCAAGAAATATTAATTAGTGACTTGCATCCTTAATTCATTTGATCCAAAACCTTAGACACCCAACAATTGGAGTACAATGAATCTAATTCATTTAGGTTATTAGCAAGTAATTAAATTTGAATTATCTTATCAAATAAGAAATCCAAACGTAAAGAAAAAATTAGATCCAACCATGTACTAGCAAGGTTATCTTGAACTCAATCGGATTTCTCTAAATCCAATTGACATTTCATAAGCTCAATTGCTTATTCCAGACCTAATCCTTTTGTTGTGTGACCCCATAGGTTCAATTCTATCTGGTAGTGTGATATACAATGATCTCTATCAAAGTATCATTGAAACTCTTTTCAATAGATCGGAATAATTCCACTCTAACTCATCAAGGATTGTCGATCTAGAACAATCCTAGTGAGCTCTCACAATCCATCAGTGACACCTAGTAGTATGTATTGGCAACCCAGTAGAACCAAAATGAACTTTCAGGTGTATTTAATGTGTAGTTCAGTCCCTCTATCGTGAGTCCCGACTAGATGACAGATCATGGATAAATCATCAAATCTCAACATCAGTTATATGATAGATTCGATTAGCTCAAGTCCAATTGTGATTTCTATGAAAACTCCTTTCCATCTATCATACTACTGTAGCCACAGATTCTCGAACTTAGCCTCTCAAATCTCATAGAACTACTCTTCTCTATCAAAATCGATAGATCCCATCTTGATGCATACCCTACTCTTACAATGGATCAACTATCGCCAACATCCACTACAAGGGCTCATTGAGACCCATGTTTATATGTCAATCAAACTCCAGCAACCTCACTGCGAGCAGTAATGCCATCTCAGGTCAAAAGACCAATCACACAACTACAGCATCGAGACAATCACTAACGAATGAATAAAAATCTAAGTGATCTCTCATATGGTCACGCTCAGTACTAGTTGTTCTCTAATAACTACCCGCACTCGTCATTCAGTATCTCTACACTGTAGACTAAAGACTCATCTATTTCGAAGGAAGCGATCTGTGCACCGGTCTATCCGAATCGATCATCGTCCTCATGATGATCCTATGATCGAAAGCATTTAGAAATTAAATATATATCTCTAATTCTCAATACTTTGAGAATATGCATCGAAAATTAATTTCATGAATGATTCAAGGACACATCACACTTGAATGAAAAATAAACTTATCATTTTATTGATCAAATCAATGTATTAAATACAAAATTATGTCATAGATTTATTACAATATGTCAGCCATATTGACTTCTAGGACATACATCTAACAATCTCCCACTTGGACTAAAGCCAATTGACCACAAATCTAAACCCCATCTTCTCAAGGTGGACTTTTATTTTCGATTGACTCAACTTCTTTGTCAACAGGTCTGCCACGTTGTCCGCGGAGTCTACTCTTCGCACCTCGATAAGTTTCTTTTCGAGGTAGTTGCGTATAATGTGTTATCGCCGCTCGATGTGCTTTGATTTCTGATGAGACCTCGACTCTTTAGCAAGTGCTATGGCTCCATTGTTGTCGCAGTAAAATGGTATGGCATCCGATGTCATAACCCCAAATTTCGTGATAAACTTCTTGAACTAGAAGCCTTCCTTTGCAGCATCCGAAGCAGCGACATACTCAGCCTCTATGATCGAATCCGCTATGATGGGTTGCTTAGAACTCTTCTAACTAACTGTGCCACCATTACAAACGAACACATATCCTGACGTAGACTTTTTATCATCAGGATCAGACATGAAGTCTGAATCAGTATATCCCTCGACACGCAATTCAGAACCTCCTCCAAAGATCAAGAATAAATACTTAGTCCTTCTTAAGTACTTAAGGATGTTCTTCACAGCTATCCAGTGCTCCTCGTCTGGATTCAACTGATACCTGCTCGTGACACTCACAACAGGAGCAATATTAGATCGAGTACACAGCATGGCATACATGAGGCTTCCTATGATCGAGACATAAGGAATCTTACTCATATGCTGAACTTCCTCAGATGGGTCGAACACATGATCTTGAAAAGATTAATACTATGTCTAAGAGGTAAAAATTCTCTTTTAGAGTTTTCCATGCTGAAACTCTTCAGCACTTTATGTATAGCTTTTGTGACAAGCTTAGCATTCGTTTAGCTCTATCCCTATAGACCTTTATTTCAAGAATATAAGATGCTTCTCCTAGATCTTTTATGGAGAATTCCTTGGACAACCATCTTTTGACCATGGTTAGCATGGGAATATCATTCCCAATGAAGATATCATCCATGTACAATACGAGGAATGTTATTGCACTCCCACTGACCCTTTTGTATATACATGATTCCTCTTCATTTTTTATGAAATTAAACGATTTGATCGTATCATCAAAATGATAATTCCAACTTCGAAAAGCTTGCTTTAATCCGCATATGGACTTTTGCAGCTTGCAGACTGTGATCACCGTCACCAGATGTGAATCCCATAGGCTACTCCATATAGATATCTTCCTCAAGATATCTATTCAAAAAAGCAGTTTTCACATCCAATCTGCCAGATTTCATAATCATAATAAACTGCAACAGCAAGCTATGTGCGGATGGATTTCAGCATTACTACGGACAAGAAGATTTTCTGATAGTCAATACCCTCGCGCTGACTGTAATCTTTTGTCATAAGCCTAGCTTTATAGATCTTTACCTTACCATCGGCATCTATTTTCTTTTTGTAGATCCATTTACACCCAATGGGTACAATACCCTCAGATGGATCCACTAAGATCCAAATTTGGTTCGATTATATGGAGTCAATTTCTGTCTTCATAGCATCTAATCATTTCTCGAAATCGATGTCAAACATCGCTTCATCAAAGGTATTAGGATCATCACCATGACCCTTATCTCCCATAAAGAATATTTTCTTTATTTTCTCCGTAAGCATATTCATGTACCTTTCAGGAGGTCGGAAGACCCTACTAGATCTACGAGGTGGTAGAGAAACGTCAACTACTGGCTCATGAATAATGGATTCCTGAGGATCTATAGCTCTTTGCTCTTCAGAGACCTCTTCGAGCTCAACCTTCCACTGCCACCATCCTGGATAAACTGTTTTTCTAAAAAAATGACGTTCTGACTCACATCACATTGTGATCTTGTGAAAAGTAGTAGTATCCCATGAATTCTTTAGAATACCCAATAAAACGAGCTATAATAGATCTATCCTCTACTTATCCACCATCTATCTCTTGACATAGGCCGGACATCTCCAAGTCTTAAGATAACTTAGACTCGACTTCTTACCACACCATATCTCATATGGTGTGGTAGGAACAGACTTTGATAAAACCCTATTCAACAGGTGAATGACAATTAATAAGGAATGTCCCCAAAGATATAAAGGTAGATCAGTAAAGCTCATCATGGACCTGACCATATCTACTAGGATCCTGTTCCTCCTTTTGGATACCTTGTTGAGCTGAGATGTTTCGGGACGAGTCTATTGAGAGACTATGCCATTGTCCTTAAGATATGCAAAAAAATTTTCGACTAAGGTATTCACCTCCTCGATCAGATCGAAGAACCTTAATAGGTTTACCAGTTTGTTTTTCTACTTTATGTCTGAATTTCTTGAACTTTTCAAAGACTTCAGATTTGTGTTTTATGAGATACACATACCCATACCTAGACAGATCATCAGTAAAAGTAATGAAGTAACTATAACCACCCCTATCCTGCACATCAAATGGCCCACACACGTCGGTGTGTACCAGGACAAGTAACTCAGTGGTCCATATCCTACAAAGGGTAACTTAGACCATTTTTCTTCGAAGGCAAGATTCGCAAGCTAGATACAACTCTAGGTTAAGAGAGCCAAGAATCACATCCCTTTCCAGTTTGTTTATCCTGTCCTCTCCAATATGGCCTAGTCTATGATGCCACAAGTATTTCTGATTAATTTCATCTCTGAGTCTCTTTTGATCTACGGCACTCACTATTTGCTTGTTTAAATTCACATTCGCATCAACATACAAGTGATATAGACTGTCAATTAAAAGACCTCATGCAACTAATTTATTTCGTAAATAAATAGAACAAAATTTTTTATTAAAACTAATTTCAAAACCTTTCTGTGTTAGCATAGACACGGAAATCAAATTCCGACTAGCTACAGGAATAAAAGAACAATCCTTTAAATCTAATCTAAAATCAGACGGTAATCGAAGAAGATAAGTGCCCACGACCTCTGCAGCAACTTTTGCTCCATTGCCGACCCGAAAGATCATATCACCTTCTCTCAATCTCTTACTTTCTATTAGACCCTACATTAAGGTACATATATAAGTACTCGAGCCAGAGTATAATATCCAACTAGAAGTAGAAACCGTAATGTGAGCTTCAATTACGAGCATACCTTCTGAAAGTTTATCATCCTTTTTGATCTTTAAGCTCTCCAAGTAGAGTGGACAGTTCCTCCTCCAGTGGCCTTCAGCATCACAGTGGAAACACTTTTCCTTTGCCTCAGCCTTCTTAGGAACTTCCTTCCTTGGCTTGTTCTTTTTCTTCTGCTTCTTAGCGGATTTATTCTTTTTTTTCCCAGTAAACTTTCTCTTGGAAGAAGTCTACTCCACAACGAGAACAGTGCCCCTTGAACTCTTCAAGGTTCCTTCCGTAGTGACCAACATGTTGACCAGTTCGGATATAGTGCAATCGAGTTTGTTCATATAAAAATTTACAATAAATCAACTATATGAACTCGTAAGGGATTGAAGGATCAAATCTATCTGCAATTCCTTTTGCATATCAAGCCCGAGCTTCCCAACTCCTCTATGTCCTTGATTACTGTCATACAGTGCTCATGGACAAACTGCCCTTCGCACATCTTCAAATTGAAATCTCTTGGACACTCCGAAGCGCACAGTACGGCTCTACTCACCATACAACTCTTGCAGGTGAGTTATCATAGCTCTGAAATTGGGCATATGTTCATGCTGGCTTTGCAACTCGTTTGACATTGATGCCAGCATATAGCACTTGATCCGACTGTCTTTATTCGTCCATTTTTCAAAAGCAGCCCTTTGCTCAGTAGTAAGACGGTTTGGTAATACTATGGGTTCCTGATCGAGTACATAACTTAATTTTTCTGAGATCAGGACAATCCTGAGATTTCTGAGTTAGTCTTTGTAATTAGTTTCGATCAAACGATTGGTTTCAAGGATGCGGGCTAGAGGATTTGAGGCTGACATTGTTTAACTGCGAGTAGAGATTCAAGTTAGATTTTTGTACTTAAATGTTATATTTGCTTCTAAAGACTTTAAGATGCAAACAATGACTCCCACTAATTTTTCGGATCCTTTCACTCTCCGGATGGAAAACGAAAATCCTAATACAACAAAAGATTCCTAGTGGGTGCTGCAGTCCCACCGATGTCATGCACCTCATCTAACAGTTGTTGATCATACGCATACTGATGCGTAGACAATTCTTTGCCCAGATGCTTCTCTAAGCATGTTGCAGCGACTTAATCTCTAAGTTATATATAGGCTCACCTAACAGTTATTGCCCACGCTCCTTAGTTAAGTCCGACCCACTATTCACAAACAGGTATAAGACCGTCATTGGGTCCCTCACCTAACAGTTATTGGGCCCAATCCCATCCTTACCCTGGAGCAACTCTTTGCTAATAGAGTGGTTGCGTGTTCTCAAACTGAACCAGTGTGACCAGCCGAGAACAATCAACGCCGATAGCACGTCTACATATCTACAACGATGGAAGACCTATGGACTTAATATTTATGGAGAGGTTTAGATTTAGGTCTCATCTAATCAGTCATCATATGATCGATCTAATTGTCATGAACTAAACCAAACCGCTAAGCAACCTTGTTCAAGACCCAATCTTCCAAATTGGCCAGGTAAGTGAAGATCGGTGGAGATCTCCCTGTTGCTTTCCTTAGATACTAATAAATTGATCAGATAAGCTAACGGAACCAATTAAATAACCACGTCTCAATTACTTGCCTTAGACACCAATAGATCAATTGGTCCAAACATGTTAACTCAAGCGAATCAGGCTCAAACCATCGAGCCAAATTAGATCTTTAGGTTAATCGATTCTACATATGGGACTCAATCAATTTGATCAACAACAATTGCATGATCATATAACTTAATTAATCTAACCCTAATCAATACTTGACTCGGTTTCATCAATTACTTAATCAAATTAAACCCATATGAATCAAATCAAAAATCTTAAATGCAATCCTATTACATGACCTAATTTTTTATTTTTCCATAACCAAAACTCTCATGCACAAACATAAATTTCAAATTTCAAAATCAAATTTTAGATCTAAATTCTTTGCATGAAAGTATGTTTTAAATCATGAAAATAATTTTCAGATTTAGCATACAAACATATATCTCATACATGCATGTAAAATTTATATCTAAATAAAAATTCAGATCAATACATGATATCATATATCTCATATACTAATCATGAATCATATTAAAAATAATTTTATGACCTAAATATGCAATCATATATCTCATATATGAATCATGAATCAGGTCATATAAAATTTCAGGTTTATGCATGCATCTACATATTATGTGAACATGAATTAGAAATCGTTCTAGATCAAAATTCAAATCTATGCATGCTTTCACATATCAACTATATGTTGTAAAATCAAACTCAAAATTAAATTTCTGACTCAAAAAATTCATCTATACATCTCATGTATCAAGAAAAAATCAGATTTTGAAACTCTTTTTAAAATATGTATGACAATTTTATGCATATGAAATCCATGGCTCTGATACCACTATTGGAATTCGTGTGTTGGGGCATATGCAAGTGTGTTTCAAAATTTTATTTTCTAAACATCACAGCAAAAGAGAAGATTAAAATACCTTTTAATCCATATGACGCATACATAAAACACAAACCACAAAAATCTACTTCGTATGCTAAAATTGTACATATGCTGAAATTTAACTTGTGATCAAATCACATACTTGTTTCACAATTTCTTTCTTCAAATCTAGATCTGAAAGAGAAGAGACTCTCTCTTAGCCGCACAAGTATCCAACCTCTATGGGTATCCACTCGGGATCAGCCTAGAACAGCCCTCTTCAAGTTAAATTTTTTTCTCTAAGAAAATTCAAACTGTTGAATCTGAACGAAACCTGGATCGCGATCAACTCTTTGATCTCTTTTCTTGATCTTCTTCCCCTCTTCTCTTGCCTTTCTACCCTTGCTTGTGCTGCTACCATGCACCAAGAACCAGTATCAAGTAGACGTCCCACAGCCTTAGGCGTGAAGTGGGATGCCCAAAGAGCAAGGACGTGTGGACGTCCAAAGGGAGGAGAGAAAGGAAGAGGAAGAGAGGGCATGGGGCTTCTCTTTATGGCGTGAGGCTTGCTGGTTGGGATACTCTAGAGACCTTAGGAGAGGTCTGTTTAAATAAACAAAAGGATTGAATCATATTCAATCTCGTAATACAAATCCTACTTGCATTAGGTTTCCTAATAACTTAAGTTAGTCAACTTCCATTAGGAATCCTTTTAGGCACCAACTCTTGGAGCCCTTGCACCCACATAAACACACCCCAAAGTGCACCCAAGGGACGTCCCATATGGGATCCATAAGCCCTCTAATCATGGGACACGCCCAACTTGATCAAATCAAGTTGCGCCCCATAATAACTATCAAGAAATATTAATTAGTGACTTGCACCTTTAATTCATTTGATCCAAAACCTTAGACACCCAATAATTGGAGTCCAATAAATCTAATTTATTTAGGTTATTAACAGATAATTAAGTTTGAATTATCTTATCAAATAAGAAATCCAAACGTAAAGAGAAAATTGGATCCAACTATGTGCTAGCAAGGTTACCTTGAACCCAATCGGATTTCTCTTGATCCAATTGACACTTCATAAGCTCAATTGCTTATTCCAGACCTAATCTCTTTGTTGTGTGACCCCATAGATTCAATTCTATCTGGTAATGAGATATACAATGATCTCTATCAAAATATCATTGAAACTCTTTTCAATGGATCGGAATAATTTCACTCTAACTCATCAAAGATTGTCGATCCAGAACAACCCTAATAAGCTCTCACAATCCATCAGTGACACCTAGCAGTATGTAGTGACAATCCAGTAAAATCGAAATAAACCTCTAGATGTAGTTAACGTGTGATTCAGTCCCGATGTAGTTAACGTGTGATTCAGTCCCTCTATCGTGAATTCCGACTAGATGACAAGTTATGGATAAATCGTCAGACCTCAACATTAGTCATATGATAGATTTGATTAGCTCAAGTCCAATTTTGATTTTTATGAAAACTCTTTTCTATCTATCACACTACTGTGGCCACAAATTCTCGGACTTAGCCTCTCAAATCTTATAGGACTACTCTCTATCAAGATCGATAAATCTCATCTTGATGTATACCCTACTCCTACAGTGGACCAACTGTTGCCAACGTCTACTATAAGAGCTCATTGAGACCCATGTTTATGTGTCAATCAAACTCCAGCAGCCTCACTACGAGCAGTAGTGCCATCTCAGATCAAAAGACCAGTCACACAATTACAGTATCGAGACAATCACTGACAAATGAATAGAAATCCAAGTGATCTCTCGTATGGTCACGTTCAATACTAGCTGTTCTCTAACAACTATCTGCACTCGTCGTCATGTCTCTACACTATAAACTAGAGACTTATCTATCCCAAAGGAAGCGATCTGTGCGCCGATCTATCCGGATCGATCACCGTTCTCATGATAATCCTATGATCGAGAGCATTTAAGAATGAAATACATGTCTCTAATTCTCAATATCTTGAGAATATATATCAAAAATTAATTTTATGAACGATTCAAAGACACATCATACTTAAATGAAAAATAAACTTGTCCTTTTATTAATCAAATCAATGTATTAAGTATAAAATTGTACCCTAGATTTATTACAATGTGTCAGCCATATTAGCTTCTAGGACATACATCTAACACTATGTACTAATTGCAAGTCAAGAAGTAAATACACCAAACACTATATTTGTAGGAGATGATATGCCGTAAACAACGCTTTACTTTCAAAGTTGAAGGAATCGACACAAATCACATAAAGAAGAACAACATAGAATAATGATCCAATGGAAGATTTATAGTGGACCTGTGATGGCCCGGCCCGAGTAAAGAATCCCAGAATCAGCCAAAGCTCAAACGAAAAAAAAAAAAAAAACAGAGGAGAAGAACTCCCGAAGGGAGTCTTCTTCCTCCTTTCGCCGGCTCCCAATCGGAGTCGGAAAGAGCCCCCCTCCGGCTCTATTTAAGGAGGAGAACCCTCCTCTCTCCCTTCCACCAAAGATCCGAGATCCAGTCGGCGGCAATCGCTGGAAAACCATCGCGGAGACCCGTCCCTGTGTCCGTCCAATTGCTCGTCGGAAAAGCCTTGCCGGCGTCAGAGGTAAGCCTCCTCCCCTTCCTCTCTTCTCCCCTTTCCTTCCCATGTCTGTGTGCACGCTCACCGGCGACCGGAGTCACCGAATTTTGTTGCAGAAGAAACTTTTATTTTTGCCATTTTTCTTTGATTTCCGACGCCGGTGGTCACCGCCGACCACCGGTTTGGCCCTCCTCTTGTCGTTGGGTCGCCCCCTCCTGCCGATGGCCGCCCCACGCCGGCTGCGCCGCCGGTCGGAACTCCAATGAGGGGACCTCACGGTCCCCTGTTTCAGTCAAAGTAAGCCCGGGAAGAAGAAAAGAAAAATAAGGAAAAGAAAAGAAAAAGAAAAAGAAAAAAAAAGGAGAGAGAAGAAAAAGAAGAAAAATAATATAATAATAATAAATAGGATTTTCTCTCCTCTCTCTTTTGTGAAGAAAAAGAAAATAAAAAAAGAGAGAAGAAAAAAAAATTATTAAATTAATTAATAAATAATGATATAAATAATAAAATATGAGAAAGAGAGTTTCTCTCTCTTCCCTCTCTCTCTTCAGCTTGAACTAGTATTTTCTCTCTCTAGAATTGGACTTTCTCTCTCTACTTTCTCTCTCTAAAATCCTCCCTCTAGATTATTTCTCTCCTAAGATTTTTAAAATTTTAAGAAGAATGATGATGAATTTAAATAATCCTCGTGATAGATTTTTGATCTGTGATCATCGGACGGTACACCATCCACTTTGATCAGATCAGATATTTTTAGATTTTATTTCTTATGATTTTATTGAATTATCCACATGATAATTTCAGCATGATTTAATCTGATCGATCAGATTTGTTGAATCATATCGTCTGAGGAGTTCAAGATGAATTTTCTCTCTCTAAAATTTTCTCTCTAAAATTCTCTCTAAAATATTCTCTTGATTGATTCTCTCTCTAAAAAGATTAGTAAATGAAGAAATTTCTTTTAATAGTCCTGATCTGATTCTAATGAAGAATTCTGATCCATGATTGTCAGACAGCGTACTGGCACCCACCTTAATCAAATCATGAATCTTTAGATTTGATCATCCATGATTTCAATCTAGTCATGACTTAATTTGATCATGTTGATTTCACCAATCGAGATATTGGACCAATCGTAATGTTGGATTGTGTCACCTGATCAATTCGAATTGTACCTCATGAATTCTCTCTCCTCTAATTGTCTCTCTCTACTTGATTTTATGAAATCGATGAAGAAATCTCGGTCCTATCACTTCGAATCCGATTTGATCTGATAGTCAAACTTTGGATCGTTTAGGTCCTAATTAGATTTTGATTAGATAAAATTAGATGATCGGACCCAATTTAAACCGTTGAAATATAGTATTCGTATTCTTTCTAATTATTGAAATTGATTCTGTATAGGATTGTGGATGTTTGATCATGGGATATCGCAATATGATCTACGAACGAAATTTTTGAAAAAAAATTTATAGAATTATGTGAATTTATTGGAATGCGTTCGAGATAAGTAATATTTCACTTTTTCTAGATTTATCGGCAAATTATAATGTATTTTTCTGACATGATTTGTGAAACGATGCATAAATTGGATGAATGGTATTTTGTTATGAAAATATCTTATTTGAAATGTTATGATGAAGCATGATTGAACATATTGATTCCATGATGCATTATATTGATTGATTTCGATACTACATGATTATATGTTTTATTATCGAAATTAGAATATGAAATATGATTTATGAAGAATTATGATATAAGAAACAACATGAATTAACAACCTGACTATGTAAAGGACCCTGCCAATGGGGACATATACGTTGGCAATTAATTTGTCCTGAGGGTTTACGTCGCCAGAGAGACCGGCGACAAACCGCTAGAGAGACTAGCGGTTCCAAAGGACTTTGCTGCTAGATGATTCGCAGCTCACCGCAAGAAGATACGCGGTGTTATGACCCTACCACAGGAAAAATGTGGTCATAGCTCATGGTTGACGAAAAGAATTTAAAAACGAAAGAAATTGAAATCTGGAAAGAAATTTGAATTTTCGAGAAAGAAATGAATTTGGCATGAATTATTTTGCATTATTGAAATTAATTTCGAATTGATGAACTCTATATGCTTATTTTCTATAAATGATTATTTACTTAAATGCCTGATAAAATCTGTTGAAAAGTGATCATTGCTTACTGGGCTGTCTAGCTCATTACCTCCTATTTTACTGTTTTTACAGATGTTGAGGAATTAAGATGATACAAGATATGAATGGAAGAGTGATCAGAAGCAAAATCTCCATATTTTTAATTTAGGTTGAAAGTCTTATTGAATTTGATGTAAGGCCTATGAATCATTGTTGAATTTATTGAGATATTAAAGAAAAAATTTAGGTCGTTATGTTTTAGATTTGAATTATTGACTAATTATTCCGCTGTTGTTTTAAGATAGCATGATAAGATGCCTTGCATGCTTATGGAAAGAGTTTTCTATGAGTATGCGGCGGTTGCCATGATCCTCGATTCACAATCTCGGGTCGGGGGCGTGACAGGACCAAACCCAGACTCGGTCTAACCAAATAAAAAGTGGATTATGTCCAGGTCCCAATCATAGACATAGCCATTTTGGATTGCATCTAAGCCAAGTTGGATGCAAACCCAACCACCTGCTTGCACCTTAAGCTTAAAGCTGTCATGATAGTTAAATGACAATGTAGAGGAGAACCGCTAATTGACTCATGGACCAAAGTTGTCAAGATACCAGACAATCATGGTAAAACTCAATCAGAAAAGGGTAGGGCTAAAGACATCAAAGCATAAACCCAGTGACAAAAAAAAGACAAACAATCCCACACAGCATGAACCTGTAAAAACAAATGCTTAGACTTACTATGTTTTTTCTTGAGGTGATGCTTTTAGATTTAATCTTCTGAATCAAAAGCCCACATTATTAAATCTATCCCACAAAGCATACTCCAACAATAGAATGCATGAATTGGGCGGTCAATGGATTGAAGAAAATAATTCTTGAGAAAGAGAAAGAAACATGTCAAAGATGCATGGCAATAACTTGTGGAAGGAAAAGGGGGGGGGTGGATCTAATATTCTACGTTTGTTCTTTCAGCAAGGGATTAAACTGCTAGTCATGTCATTCATGCCGCCTGGAACAAAGCATGCCAAACCTGGACCAGCACATGGCACGGTTGCATGTCATGCATTTCAATGTGTGCCAAACGCTACAAACCATCTCAATTCCACAAAGGCATTTAAAATCTTGCTCATCATAATAAAGGTGTATGTGGCATGTTCTCTTTGAAGACAGAAATTGAGGCCATTTGGCACTGTGAGATCAAGAGTGCATTGCAATGAAGATCGAGGATATAATTTTATGATTTCTAGTTGAACAAATATGGCAGATTTTCTATTTATCTTACGAGAGTTATTGTATTTTCAAAGGCCGTTGTTTTAGGCTAATTCAGGGGTAGTACAGGAAGCTATACCAAGGGAAAGATTATTGTGAATCTTCTGCCATACAACACAGAGGATTATTGTGAATCCTCTGCTGTACCACATATTCAATTACTTCTAACTGGATATAGAAGATGTTCAACCTAATGTACCTAAGGATCAATAACCAACTCTAAGATCATTGCTTAACTCATGTTCAATACTAAGATAGAGGGACCTGGCAAACCGAAAAGAATGCAAAATGATGGTAGCTATATGAAGACCTATGATCAGGTCATCCACTTAATTATGCAAAGTAAAGCCTATTTGGAGAACAACCGATATAATGAATGGGTATGACAAAGTGCTGCCCATACTAAAAAGGAAGTGATACTTGGCAAAAGGATATTGACAATGATGAGGGTCCAATAGCACCAACACAAAGCAGTGGAAGAAGTTAGACATACTTCACTAGTCAACACATGATTATAGCAGTTAGGAGGAAGAACATTTAAGAAAATAAACTAGACCATAGCTGGAAGGAGAATGGTTAGGATAGCAGGCATTTTAATTATGAGGAGGACCAAGATAACTAGCATAATGAGCATGGTGATAATGAAGACAGTTATGAAGATGATGATCATGGTTATTAGGGTAGCGACCAAGCAATGGTCCGAATAGTAATGCTACTAGTATTGATGGCACTTGTGTTCACCTGATCTCGAGATTGCTGATTCTTCTCAAAGTAGAAATTTGAGAGTTCCTGCCTCTAGAGAGATACTAAACTAGGAAATAAATGATAAGTACTAAATAAACAACTATTTGTTAAAGTTATAAAAAAGACACAAATTTACAAAAGACCATGACTTCTCCAGTACACATGCGCACCTCGCAAATACTTTCTTGCATTATTAAGAAAAGATGATATCAAATCAAATAAGACTAGGACTAACAAAATCAGAAGGCATCAGATCTTTGATGCATAAACTCCCTCCCTCGTTCCCTCTCCCTTTTGTTCCAATCTAGAACTCATACTCACACCTACGTACATCTGACAGAAATAGCAAGCAAAGCCGGCTTGGTATATTGGAGCCTTAAGAACATGCTGACTGGAAAAATAGCAAAATTAAAGGTTAAACTTCGTGAAGAAGACAAAGAAACAATATGGTAGATGCCATTAAAGCAAAATGTGGCGGAACATGCAGAACTACAAGAAGAGTGATTTCTCAATTTCCTCTACTATATAATGCATCAACATAACAATGACGAAAGAATGCAAGTTAAGCACAAAACTCCTAAAAGCGGTCAGCCATACAACAACAACAACTAGAAACAAGTTAAGCCCCCTTTCTCTTCCTTCATTCTGATGACAAAATAAAAATGCCAAGATCAGTAAGCAGCATACCGGGACCATGAAGATGATGCGAACTATGTAGCGCTGGTAAGTAGGCTCCGTGTAGTTCAAGAGGTGCCTGTATATGTGGAGCATCGCCAGCACCATGGCTCCGACTGTGCATGGGAATGCAACGATGACAAAAAGAATAGGCGCCATAATCGGAAGAAACTAAAACCAGTGTGCCTCCTAACATGTTGGTGAAACCCCAAAAAGGAAAATAAAAAATAAAAAATCTAAAGCAGTCAAGAAGATCTAATTAAAAAATAAAAATAGAAGTTAGAGGGGGGAAAAGGGTGGAGAGAGCGAGAGAGACAACTTATAGCACATAGAATCAGTGTCCGAACTCGTAACAAACCTCGGGAGAAAGTTCCCTCCTTCAAATCCGACTCATCTCGTCTTCGCCTTGGCCTGCCTCATGGATTAATCGGAGCCTTAGGGCAAAGTTCTCTAGTCCCGCAATTGGGGAAGGGAAGAAGAGGAACAGCGAAGTAAACCCTAGCGGCCCCTCTCTTTCTAGAAAGGGGGAATCGCGGATGATTTGGAGGAAAAGGTTGGCTGCGGAAAGCGAATTTCGCAACTGAAAGAGGTAAAGAGCGGAAGGAAAGGAAAAAAAAAAAACTGCTCGAAGAGGAATCTCGCAATGGGAATTTCAGAGGAAGAGTAGCGGGGGAGGGAATTGGGTTTGAGGGGAGGCGAAAGGGAAATCTAGGGTAGAGGTGCAGGAGGGGGAGGAAGCGTTGTCGGCTCTCTTCTTCTTTTCTCCTCGCTTGTGAAGACCGACAAGAGTAGGCGGAGGAGAAGGGGAGAGAAGGATGACGGCAGGCAGTGGCAGCGTTGGCGTCGGTGTATTATCGTAAAAGATGGTCGTCGTATGGGCAGACTGAGAGCGGAAAGGGTAGAGGGAAGAGTCAGTCCCCAAGATCTGCAGCCAGGATGTCCCCCCCCTCGACAACTCGCCACCGGTTCAAGGTACCAAGCCACCGCTGCTCGAGAACCCAGCACCGGTACAGCCTGGACGCGTCTAAAATTAAACGATATATCTCACCCAACGTCGCGCAATTTATAACGGCCCTTTTTTTTCTTTTTTTTCAATTTATCATTACCATTTCCTTCTGCAGTTTTGCATGACATCCCAACAGCTTTGTATTTTTACTCTTGATAGACTCCTCGGATTTCTCTCTGATTTATACATGTTTTCACTTAATATGGAACTAGGATTTCGGTGAAACAAAAAAAGAATGTTTTATGGCCAATTTAAATCTATCAATTGTCTCATAAGACTTGCATCGTACACCCAAAAAATTCCCAGCATGTGATATTTCCTAGCAAAGCCAAATAGAATGGAGTTTACCAGGAAACGTTACCATGGTATACCAAAAAAAAAAAAAGAAAAAGAAAGAAAGAAAAATTACCCATCGATCTAACCTTTTAGCTAAATAAAATATTAAAACCTCTTAGCGATTATGTTCAAATTCTACCTTCATCTTGAAGCCGCACTTATCTTATTGCATAGCTCATCACTTGCATGACTCATCTTCTTAAAGGTATTTAGCTAATACTTGGTTGTCAATGTATTTCAGTATACTGAGACTGGAAAAGAAAAATATAAAATCGTCATATGGTCAGCTTCATCTCTTCTCGATCAAACACATCCTATATGTTGCACTTGCTCCCGTTATATGCACCTCATTCAATGTGTTGCAGTCACCATTAGTAACAACATGAATCCTTTCACTTGTAATTAAGGATCGCTTTTTTTTTTTGCTTAATTAGACCAATGTTTATTTAAAGTTAAAAATTTTGAGGAAAGCTTAAATCTAGGCCTAGATATTTATAGCATTCTCTGTAACTTTTGTTTTATTAACATAATCATTTTAGATATTTCTATCCATCTAATAATTCATATTAAAGATGAGAACTGAGATATAATAGCCACAAAGGGAAGTTCTATCATGCTCCTTTCATTTTTTTCCTTCCTTGTTGTGTCGATGATTTAATCATCTACTTCTCCTCCCCGTCCCAACTCTCTAATCATCCTTTCTTTTATCATCAATTCTCCTTTTTCATATTTGTTTATCTAGATCTATTTATCAAGAAGACCATAATTGACAATAGATTCACTATTATTGATAGATTCATTATCACTAGCTGAACCAAGGGTGATCTTACTTGTTATTGCATCAACACTTTTTGTAGTCCACATTATGATTATGATTGGATCAATAGAGTTCCAATCTTGTGCTATCACATGCAATCTGTATTGCAAATTATGTTTTAGCCTCTTGTTATTAGAATTTTCAATTGATATTATTATGACAGATTTCAAGCATACTTTCATGATCTTTTTTTTCTTTTGATGCATCAAATGATTGAATCAAGTTAATAAAAGTTGTCCCCGTCGTGAAATATTGGATACATCTAAATGCCAAAAGTATAAGTTTCCAAACGAGCATAAACATGTTTATGGTAGCAGGCTCCTAAGTCTAGCATGCCATAAACTTCTAATGTGGTTTGCCCCTAAAAAATATTTAAATGATGGTAACTTCATAGAAAAATAGGATTTGGTTTGGTTTATATAGTGGTTGTGATAAACCCATTAAAGTCATAGCCCTTGCTGAACCTATTTAAGCCCTAACCCTTTTGCAAGCTTAGGGTCAAATCTCATCTTAGACAAACTATAGGTATCTACCAGCTTATAGTCAGCCCAAAAATTGCATATGCGGCAATATCTCTAATTTATATGCATAGTAGGCCATATCTAATCTACATGCATAATATGCATAATGTATTCTAATCTACATGGATAATATGCATAATGTATTGGACCTGCTTTGATATTATCTCTAACAATCCAACACTTTACTAAAAACATCTAGTCAAAAATTATTATTTTGATTCCTTGATGGTGTATAAGTATCCAAGTTTTTGATGCAAAATCAATATGGGACTAAATACACACCTGTATGGATCCTCAAAAGACAAGATAATTTCTCTCATCTTTTTATAATTCTTCCTTTAACTAGTATTTAGGATGTGCAACATATATTATTAGATGTGTGATGGCTTTGATTGTAAGAAAGGCTTGGGGAAGAAGTTTTTGCTTATTAGATTTGGAAAGGAAGGATCACATCAAGGTTCTTAAGATCTTTAGAGAATAAATATAGGAATACCTTGAGACAATAGCAGCATGAATAGCAAATTATAAACCTTTCACATTATCACATGGAGATAATCTTTTCAATGCTTCTTTAAGGGAAAATGTACTTCAAATTTATTGTATATGAAATAGCTTTTTTTTGAAAAAAAAAAAGACACACACACACACACACAAATATCAGCGATGCAGAAAAGGCAGCCTCTGTTTGCTTCAAATAATTGCATCCATTTAGCATCCTCTTCCTTTTGGAAAGCTGTCCTATTGGACAACTTTCATTCCAACATCAAACCTTTCATTAGATAATGGATTTAAGAAAGGATTCCAGAAAATCTTGTGATTGGAAGCATCCTCTTCTATTACTCTTCCGAGTTGACATTGGGCTAGCATTGACAAACCATTTCCCAGAACTCCTCTCACCTCTTGCTCATGCAAGGGCTTTTGATCAACCTACGACACTTACTCTTAGAGATGGATAGCTAGCCATATTTTTTGTGTAAAATCCTACTATAAAGTTAGGAACATAGTTGGTAGACACTTTGCATAGACATGCTATATTTGGAATTCACGGCTTTCATCCAAAGTCATAAGCTTTGCCTAACTCTCAAAATATGGGAAAATCTTTACTGCATATAATCTCTATAAAAGGATGCTTGGATCTACACCAATCTGTCCTGTGCGACTCCCAGTCTCAATTGGCTCAACACGTCTTCTTTCTTTCTCTTCTTAACAGAGGTTTAATTGGTTACACTTTCTTGGATGTGTTAACATCATACAAATGAAGTAGATCCTTTTTGAACTAATTGTAAAAAATCATACCGTTGCCTTTTTTCCCCCTTTTGTGTGTGCGGGTGGTGGTGGTGGGGGGGGATGTTACAAATAAGGAGGCAAGTCTCAAATAAAAAGAACGGCCATTGCACTCGGTATAATCAGTACCTTCATCTGCTAAATACTTACCCGACAAGTTCACTTGTAAACATGCGTAAGATGATACTTGAAGAACTTCTAAATTTGCAGATATCCTTGAGAAAAGATGGTAATGGGGAGTAAATGGTGGCTGGTCAGAAATCCAACTGATGGCAGTCAGTGAACCACCTTCCACCAAAATTTCTGATGTTGACAGGTATAAATGCATAGCATATGCCTCCCCCAGGCAACCATTAATTGAAACTGTTAGAATAAATTAAAATGCATAATTTACCATACCATCCTATACTGGTATCATATCAATACTGACATATCATATTAAATTATGTATCAATACTACAATAAAATAGTACATATATGAAATTTAATATCCAGATAGCGAACCTTACTGGAATTGATATACTATCTTTAATAATGAAACCTGCAGCAGCTTTCCTAATCTACTGACCCATTAAAATTTATCTTCCCTGAAGGCTGCCAACCAACTGGAAAAAGTTGAGGAGGGCCTAAGGCCCTGAACAGCCCCCTCGCCTTGCTGCCGTAGGAAGATCTTCATTCTTTTGGGTGCTGATGAACTCGGTAGCTAGAAGATTGGCATTCCCCACAAGAAGAAAACAATCGGTTCTAAAAGATTCTGAACTATCCATGTTGACCAACTAATTTCGAGAATAAGAACCTCTATCTGCCAAGAAATTT